>NC_133648.1:306593435-306909684 GCF_009905375.1 Apium graveolens | reverse complement strand
ACAAATTGGCGCTAGAAGGAGGGGCTAATCAAGATCTGCATCTAGGAGGAAAGATGTCTCAATATCGTGATGGAAGTTTTTATAATGGAAGTTCTGAAGAAGATTCTGATCACGGCTATGAATATGAACCCTACGTTCCGCCAATGACTGATCGTCCTACGCCGGATGTTAGGGGACAGCCGCCTGTGCTCATCAACAACGCCGACTTGTTGGAACAACTATATCGCATGGGCGATGCTTTGAATGGTTTCGATTCAAGGTTGAGCACCGTGGAGCGACGCAAGGCCAGGAGGGGTCTTCGCCATGGCCGTGCAACTCATACACCTGGAAAAGCACCCATGACTGATAGGGATGCCTCAGCCGGCCATGGCCATACCGAGGGAGGGCGTGTGCCGATAACCCCACGGCGCCTGGACTATTCCAATGACACGTCCCAAATCATCGAGCTAGTGGAAGAAGATGCTGATGGTCGGGAAATTCTGCGGGCGGATAACCAGGGAGCCACCCATCCGCACCGGTCTGGACGTAGTCTCGAGAAAAGCCGACAGGCGGAGTCGATGCCGGAGAATCAGCAACGGGGTTTCGCAGCTTTGAAAGATCGCTTGGGGATCCGCTTGAGCGATGATGATTTAAGAATGGTGTTACTTGAATGGCAGAAAGAAGCCGATCGTGGAGATGTGACGCCCCATGATACAACGCGTGTGCCCCTGAATTCCTAGGAAAATCGGGAGCGGCACCGCGATCCAACGCGTGTGCCCCTGAATTTCCAGGAAAATCGGGAGCGGCACCGCGATCATGAGAAGCTCCTCCCCACAGATCGCTGGATCGATATGGGCGTGGGCATGGAAACGATCGTTGGAGAAGGCCTCAATGGAGAGGAAGAGGTGGAGGCCGAGGTAATTGTGATACCGTCGTGACAATTACAGCGGTCACCTTGATTCCCGCTGGAATAACCAAGCAGATAGTTATGACTATGCAGAACATGATGATCACAGAAATGTAGAAAACTATGATCGCGGTACGGCTCGGGACCGCGGCCAAGGTCAAGAAGAAAATCGAGGGAGAAATCAAGGATGAGATCCCGAAGTAATTGTGATACCCGAAGACGCCCAGAACACGAACCAGCAGCAAGCCCCTCCCGGGGGGAATCAAGTGGAGGTGCCTCCATTACAACCCCAAGGTCCGCAACCTCAAATGCAGACCATTCCAGGCATGGGAACTTTCAATGTGGCAGATCTAAAAAGGCTACTTAACCACCTGGAAGGCAGGGTGACGGCCACAACTCGATGTCGTCTCTTGGCAGCAACCTTTAGAGAAAGTGCCCAGCAGTGGTTTCAAAAGCTCGGGCCAGGAGTGATCACCTCATAGGATCAGATGAAAACTCTGTTCTTAACCAAGTTCCAAGCCGCGGTGAGATACGCGCCCTCTTCACAACCCTTGCCAATGTTAGGCAAAGGGAAAATGAAAGCTTGACATCGTACTTCAAAAGGTTCAACGCTGAATCTACCAGCGTGAGGGGAGCATCAGATGAAGCCCTGAAAAGCTTCTTGATCGAAGGATTAAGGGTTGGCTCGGACTTTTGGAAGCACTTGCAAGGGAAAGACCCGGCTACTCTAGCAGATGTCTTTTCTTTAGCAGAATCGTTTAAAGCTATAGAACAATCTCTGGAAAAAGTGCAACCGACTTCACGGTCAAGTCAGAGAAGCAAAGGAAGGAAGAGGGATAGGTCTCCAAGCCCAAGGTACAGAAGAAGTAGTCGAAGCCCAGATTGGGTAAATACCACGAGCACGAGGAGGGAATGGAGTCCTCCCTCAAACTATGACTACAAAACAAGCCGGTACACGCCCTTGGTTGCATCTATCGAGCATATCTTCGAAGTAAACAAAAACAAAGGGTTGTTTAGAAAACCTGAAGCTTTATCATCATGGCAAAGCAAAGACAAGAAAAAGTATTGTGAATACCATGAATCATCTGGACATAACACGCATGAGTGCCGACATTTAAAAGATGAAATCGAAGCACTTATCAAGGAAGGATACCTTGGTGAATGGGTTGTCAAGGAAGTAAGGAAGCACAAGGATGACAGAGCAAAAGAAGAAGAAATGCGAGCCCCGCGCGGGTCGAACAATGATACCCCTGGAGGAAAATAAATTTGTCAGGGATGGCAGTCTCCGAACAATCTACGGGGGAGATCCCGGGATGGAATGTAGTAACCGAGCCTTGGCAAGATATGCTAGGAAGGCCCAGTTCAGGCCTCTCACAGACATTCATAGGGTGGAAACTCGACCGCCCAAAGTATTTAAGGGCGAGTCCATGGATATCTCCTTCAGAGAAGCAGATGCCCGATGGGTACATCATCCCCACAATGATGTGCTGGTTATTTCCATCCAAATCGGAACCAAAAATGTCCATAGAGCCTTCGTGGATAATGGAAGCTCGGCAAATATCCTCTACTACATCACCTTTAAGAAGATGGGACTACCTGATCAGGATATGTCGGGGGAAGACTCGTGGGTCTATGGCTTTTCAGGCACAGGAGTTAGAGTCATGGGATCGATTCGGCTGCCATGTACTTTGGGGAAAAGCCCGTTGTCGGTAACAAAGATGCTTGAATTTAAGGTCCTGAATCAGGAATCGTCCCACAACGTGTTCTTGGGACGACCTTTTCTGCGAGAGATGAGAGTTATCACTTCAATCCACCACCTAACCATCAAATTTTCAATGCCAAATAGGGTGGGGAGTATAAAGGGTTCTCAGTATGACTCTCGGGAGTGCTACAGGCAAGCTGTGAGAGGCTTTAGAAAAGACTCCCACGCCGAAGATACTTCGGATGTAGATCAAGAAAAGAGCATTGAGCAACCAATCGAGGAAATCCGAATCCACTATTATGTTGAGCAAGAAGATGAGCATCCCTCCGGGCTGCCCCAAACCACATTGTACTTGGAAGACGCAATCAGAATTGAGATGTTGGAAGAAGAGGAGGCAATGGACACCATAGTCCAAACAGATTTCAATGGGGAACGGTTAGAAGGAAGATTCGATGTCTTGCAAAGCCTCGAACAGGATGAGTATGAGGTAGATGCCCTTCCCCCTGAAGGAGTGCCCTTATCTGTAAAATATACCAAGGAAGTTGATGCCCCTGCTGTGCAGGGCGCGCCTTCTAAAGAAGTCGACGCTCCCCCTGAAGGGGATGCGCCTTCTCTACAAGACAATGAAATCCATGATTCGCCTGACCTAGATCCCCGGATACCCATGCCGACGGAGAAGATGGGGCCAGCGGAAGATACAATTGAAATCCCTGTCGATGAAAAAGATCCGAGTAAAGTTTTGAGAATAGGATCTCAGTTGGCACCAAGGTTGAAGGAGGGTCTTTCAATATTTCTCTTGGCGAACCTTGATGTATTTGCATGGAGCCATTCTGATATGGTATGAATTGATCTAGAGATAATGTGCCACCGATTGAATATCGACCCCAAGCATAAAGGGGTTCGATAAAAATGAAGGGCCGTAAGCGGAGAGAGAGCTATAGCCCTGACAGAGAAAGTAGAGAGGCTCCTGGACGTCGGACTAATTCAGGAATCCTTCTATCCAGAATGGCTAGCAAACCCGGTGCCGGTAAAAAAGCCCAATGGTAAATGGAGAACATGCGTGGATTTCACCGACCTGAATAAGGCGTGTCCGAAAGATAGTTTTCCCCTACCAAGAATCGATCAGTTGGTCGACGCCACGGCAGGACATGCCTTGCTCAGCTTCATGGACGCATACTACGGGTATAACCAAATTCTTATGTATGAGCCTGACCAGGAGCACACCTCCTTTATTACTGATAGAGGGCTCTATTGCTATATCGGAATGCCATTCGGTCTAATCAAAGCCGGTGCCACTTATCAAAGATTGGTAAACAAAATGTTCAAGAAGCAGATTGGGAAGACGATGGAAGTGTATGTGGATGACATGCTCGTAAAGTCGAAAAAGGCGGAAGACCACATCGCCGACTTAGCTGAAATGTTCCATATTCTGAGAAAATATAAGATGAAACTAAACCCGCAGAAGTGTGTGTTTGGTGTGGAGTCGGGGAAATTCTTGGGATTCATGGTCAATCACCGGGGGATTGAGGCTAACCCGGCAAAAATTAAAGCTCTGCTAGACATGAAATCTCCCACCAGCGTCAAACAAGTACAGAGTCTGACAGGAATGATTGCGGCCCTGAATCGATTTGTCTCAAAGTCATCAGATAGGTGCAAAGAATTCTTCAAGGCAATCAAAGGAAGGGAGAAGGATTTTCTGTGGACTCCTGAGTGTGAAGAAGCTTTTCTGAAAATCAAAGAGCAGTTGGGAAATCCTCCAATGTTGGCCAAGCCAGAAGACGGAGAAACATTGATTCTTTACTTGGCGGTGTCTGAATACTCCGTCAGCGCGGTATTGGTAAAGGAAGAAGCAAGCCACTAGTGGCCCGTATACTATGTGAGCAAAAGGTTGTTGGATGCAGAGACCAGCTATACCAACATGGAAAAACTGGTGTACGCACTCATTCTTGTGGTACGAAAGTTAAGACCATATTTTCAGGCTCACCGGATAGAAGTTCGCACCGCTTATCCGCTTCGGCATATTCTACATAAACCTGAATCGTCAGGGAGAATGTTAAAATGGGCAGTAGAGCTAGGACAATTCGATTTGGAGTATTTTCCTCGCACTGCAATTAAGGGACAAGCGCTGGCTGATTTCATACTTGAGTTCGATGCAGAAGTTGATGACAAGGCCATAGTGTTGGCAGAACCTACCTCGCAAGGAAGTTCTCATGATGAAAAGAGGCAGGAACTACCACACCCTTGGTGGATATTACATGTCGACGGGGCCGTGAACAATAATGGATCAGGTGCCGGGATTGTCTTGGTCACTCCGGAAGGGCACAGTTTGATGAGTGCTATCCATTTCAAATTCTACGCTACTAACAATGATGTTGAGTATGAAGCATTGATCAACGGTCTGAAACTAGCTCTGGAGGTGGGGGCCATGAATTTGATAGTCCGGAGCGATTCCGAATTAGTTGTGAACCAGGTCAACGGAGGTTTTCAGGCCCGGGGACCTCGGATGAAGTTATATATGAGATGTGCACAACGCCTATTGAAAAAGATTTTAAGTACCAGGCTAGAAAGTGCCCCGCGAGAAGAAAATAGTAATGCGGATGCTTTGGCTGAAATGGGGTCACAGATGGACAACGTCCAACTTGGACAAATCCCTTTGGGAATCCAAGAAATCCCAAGTATTCCGGAGGTGGAGGTGTTTTAGATGCAAGAAGTCCCACGAGAAAGCTGGATGACCCCCATTCATAACTATATTCAGATAGGAGTTGTACCAGAAGACAAACTACAGGCTCGACGCCTTCGGTACCAGGCTGCAAAGTATGTCGAATATGACGGGGTACTATACAAGAGAGGATTTAACCAGCCACTGTTACGTTGTGTGGATATGGAAGAAGGAAATTATATTCTCAGAGAGGTGCACGAAGGGATTTGTGGCAATCACTCGGGGGGTGGTTTCTTGGCATTAAAAGTACTCAGACAGGGATACTACTGGCCAACTATGAGAGAAAATGCCTTCAATTTTGTCCGGGCTTGTGATCGTTGCCAACGATTTGCCAACTATTCCAACGCCCCGACATTCACCCTTACCTCATTGGCGAGTCCTTGGCCTTTTGCCATGTGGGGAATTGATCTCATTGGAGAATTACCCAAAGCAAAGGGGGGTGTGAAATACGCCGTGGTGGCTGTGGACTACTTTACCAAATGGGCAGAGGCTATGCCACTAGCCACGATCACGACAAAGAAGATAAGGGATTTTGTTTTCAATTCCATAGTATGCAGGTTCAGTATCCCCTTCAAACTCATCTCGAACAATGGGAAGCAGTTTGATAGTAAAGAATTAAGGAAGCTCTGTGAGGACTTGAAAATCAAAAAGGACTTTGCCGCAGTTTATCATCCGCAGAGTAATGGTCAGACGGAGGCTATAAACAAAATCATAAAACATACCTTGAAATCAAAGTTAGAAGAGAAAAAAGGAGATTGGCCAGAGGAGATGCCCATGGTCCTTTGGTCTTACAATACGACCCCTAGATCGACCATAGGAGAAACTCCCTTTCTGCTGACTTATGGGTATGAGGCCATGGTTCCCGTGGAGATAGGAGCCAGATCCCTCCGGAGAGACGTGTTTGTTGAGGAAGATGCAGAAGTTAATCAGAGGCTTCACTTGGATTTGTTAGACGAAGCCCGAACAAACTCTCAATTAAAGCTTGTTGCATATCAGCAGAGAATCGCAAGGTATTTTAATAAAAAGGTAAAATTCATGCCATTCAAGGTTGGAGATCTTGTGTTGTGAAAGGTTATGCCTAACACTAAGATAACTCAGCACGGGGTGCTTGGAGCTAATTGGGAAGGACCATACAAGGTTAAAGCTATACTCAGGAAGAGAACCTACCGCTTGGAAGATCCGGATGGTAAACTTATTCCTCGAGCGTGGAATGCAGAACATCTACGGACGTATTATCAGTAGGGTGTCGCTGTGTCTCCCTTATTTTCTTATTTGATTCTTATGTAATAGACTAGTAGCAAATAAATTCCTCCTAGCCTAGGGGGTAGTACATGTGACTGCGCGAACCTTGGAACTAGCAGAAGGAAGAAAATTTTCAAATAATGTCCCCATAGAGCATAGTAGCCATGGGACTGGTGTAATTTATGTACTAGAGCGCATTATCAATGAAAGGGAAAAGTTACTTCAAATTGCTTTATCTACTTGACATGAAAATCTCATTTGAAAAAACACCAGAGGTGCGCCCTATGTTGAGGCGCGCCCTATCTAATAATTGTTACCTTATAAACAAAATAACCTAGTGTGCATACATGAAAGGATCTTTACACATTATAAGCTAAGGTAAAAATCCTGCAGCTTAAGGCGCGCCCTTGGATTGACACAAGTAAAATATCGCAAAAGTATTACTGGTAATAAAAAGTACGTGTTATTTGCAAAAGAAATAAGGCGCGCCCTCAAGATCACATAAAAAGAGAAAACACCCGAAAATATGTTAAAAGGCGCGCCCTATAGTGACATGATTCATGGGAACATAAAATGGCCAGGGAAAAATCAAAGTGCTTTAACAAATTTTTATGCATACGGAGAAAGATAAATTAACATTGAGCCATACGAAATGCCATGATGCAAAAGTAAAAGAGTAGCAGAAAAGTAAGTCGTACAACTTTGCACAGCATCAAAAGAGGGCTGGCTCCTCAGAAGTATTTGAAACTTAAGTACGAATAAAGGAAAGACATAAATCAAGGCGCGCCTTGAGACTGGTCTGTTGGAGGATTAGATTGAAGAGGAACAGTGGGATCAGCTTCAGGCGCGTCCTTGGGGACTTCCTCTTGTGGTGCGCCCTCACTTTCTTCCTCCTCCAACCCCAGTTCTATCCTCCTTGCCTTGATTTCAGCAGCATGCTCCTTCTTAAATTCCACCATCTCAGCGACTGTCTCTTCTCCAAACTTCTCGAAAGTGTAATCAGGGTCGTTAGCCACAAAACCAACCCTGTAAAAGTGAAAACCATTGGCAAATGCTTCATCAGCCATTTCCCTCTTCTCATCAGGCCAGCCCGTTTTCTGTTGCTCCTCAAGGTACTCAATCCTCAAGTTAGCTCCACCAAGCTCAGTGTAGAGAGAGGTAGCCTTTTTGTTGGCAATCTCTAGCTGAGAAGTAAGATTGGCCACCTCATCCTTGAGAAAAGAGATTTCAGAGTCCTTAGCTTTAATATCCTTGGCATGCAGAAAGTCTTTATCTTTGAGGGTGTTCCTCAGAATGTTATTATCACCCTGCAGCCTCTCTAGGCGCGCCCCCTCATCAAGAAGCTTGTCCACCAGTTGTGTGGAGTGGATGAACAATTGGAAAGAAGCCTTTATAGAGGCACGGGCGACATCTCCCAAATCCATAGCTTGCCACTGTTCCACTTCTTCATTAGAAAAATGGAGGGAACCCATGGGGCCAAGAGCGTTCAAAGCAACAGATGAGCCAGATGGCGCGCCCTCTGCTCTATGCCTCTTAGGTGTGCTTGTTTCTCTGTAAGATCAATTATGGGCCTTTTAGGGACAAGTGTGGTTTGAGGAATGGGGGCAGAAGTTGGAATGGATGCCTGTGCTGCAGGAGCATCTTTCTTTGGCTTGGGCCTAGGTTTGTCACCAGGGCGCGCCCCAAAAGATTTTGGGATTCTTGGAGGAGCCATTTCTGCATAAAACATAGAACATGTTAATTAAACGTGACAGTTAAGTGTGTTGAACAGAGCAATAAATAAAGGCAATTGATAAAGATAACATTGATAAACATGTATAAAGTGCTACGCCTAGAGTGAAAGGGCGCGCCCTAATGGGCGGAAAGATTAACCACATGAACAGGAATTTATAACTAGTATGCTAATGCAAAAGCTAACAGAAAAGAAGCTAGGACGCGCCAATTATAGAAGGGCGCGCCTCTAAACTCTGCAATTGTTGAACCTGAAGGATCTTGTTGAAAGGAGCTGTCTTCTGCTTCTTCTTCTTCTTCAGCCTCTTCTTCACTTTCTAGGTCAATGACGTGAGAAACAGGAGCACATTTCCTAAATTTTACATATTTACACTTTGTTCCTACTTGGTCAGAAAGGATTCCTACTCGCATCAAGTTGGTCCGGGTGACTAAGGTTTTTAAATTCCACCTGTCAGCAGCCACTCTAAGAAGGGCTTCAGCTCGTTTTTTGGGCTCGCCCTTAAGTGGTTTGGCCACTGGTCTGTCTGAAAAAGTATAAAGATGTGAAAAGGAGGAAATAACATAGAAATAATGCAAGAAAAGAAAGAAAGGGCGCGCCCTTACTTGGTGACTTGTTGAATCTTATCCTTATTCTCAGATTAAAAAAATAGGTGACTTCAGCCATGGAAGGTTGAGGGAAACCCAGTTCTGTGTAGAGAATGAACAAGGCCAGAATAAACTTGTAGCTGTTGGGAGAAAGTTGGAGTGGAACCACGTCGTAAAGTTCTATCACTTCCCTAATGTAGGGATGTAAGGGCGCGCCTATACCCAAAGATACTAGTTTTGGGCTGGTTACCATTCTAGGGTTTAAAGTTCCTCCCATAGTTGAAGATATGGGGCCGCATCATGCTCAAAGGGCGCGCCCATATTCCCTCCATATCATAAAATTCCATGAGCCATCCCAGTTGCTCATCTGAACAGGCCCACGCAGAAAAGCTTCCCATGCTCCTTCCTGAAACATTTCTTCACAACTTCATTGCATGGTTCGAATTCATCCTAATCAAAGTCTAATTCACTGTCAGAAACTTCCCAGTGTTGGAAGGGGATTGAAGAAGGTTCCGGAGAGGTGGAAAACTGGAAGGAGTCCTCATCAAAGAAATTTTCTTCATCACGGAGTGGTGATGCATTTACTTCAGGCGCGCCCTCAGAAATAGGAGAAGTAGGCGCGCCCTGTTTTTGTTGAGGAGATGGGCTTGGGGAAACAGCCCTGTAGGATACTTTAGAAGGTCCAGCACCTACGTTGACACCCCTCTCAACACCCCTATACCTATCGGCATTCAAACTCTCGAACCAGTCATCGTCATCCAGTTCTGTCCTAACTGGGGCTGGGGATCTATCCTTTTGGACCAGCTTCTGCTTCCCATGTCTACGAGATAAAGGAATGTTGTCCGTAGAAGAACTGTCAGAGGAGTCTGCCATCAAGATACCCTTTTTGGAATCTTGAAGAAGGTGCGCCACCCGGTTCAGAAATTCAGGAGTATGGTGAGAGTTTGGGGGCTGAGGATCGAAGTAAGTGTTTAGAGGCGAATAGATTCCCAAATTTGTAAGGAAATTCTTGAAAGGGTGAAAAGGAGAGGACACACCCTCGTCTTCCAGCTGTCAAGAAAACTAAAAGAAATTTTGAGGGCGCGCCCAATACGAAAGAACGAGATACGAAAGTATGAAGGAAACAGAAAAGGTAGGGGTAGACTTAAGAGAAGGGCAAGACGAGTCATATACTAAGAGGGCGCGTCCTATTCTAATATAAAATCTATAAAGACTGCTATATGCTAAGAGGGCGCCTCGTATGAATAAAAAGGCGCGCCTTATCTTAAGATATATGCTTTTAATTTTGAGGATAAACGGTTGGGATTCCTAGAAATATAAAATTAAAAATTAGACCCAATGATTTTGGATCTAGAACAACAAAAATCTGAAATTATGCATATACATATACAGATACATTTATCATTTTATGTATATCATCAAGAACAGTTAAAGAAGTTGAAGAGACAATGTGGCATGCAATATGATTTATGTGACAAAATCTAGAAAAGAAAGAAGTATTACATACCTTTTCGAATGGAGAAGAAGTTGACTGGAAAAGATTGGGAGAGTGGTAACAGAGAAGACTGGTTCTGAGCAAAAGTTCACCGCCGGAGTTGAAGTTCTTGGTGAGGAAAGAGAAGATAAAAAGAAAGGGGAGAGTAAAAGTAAAAATGAAAATGACTGACGGTGACTTGTATTTATAGGTAAAAAGGACAGCTGTCAAATCTGTCATGTCAATCACGATTCCCGAAGAATAAGGAAAACCATTTCAAATCATTTCAAATTTTAGGACGCGCCCTCTTGAAGGCGCGCCTCATAAGTTTGGCAGCAGTTTGAAATTTGGGATGCGCGAAAGTAGGAACTCTAAACAGATCAAGCCCTGTTTAGGGCGCGCCCCAGTAAGTAGTACTAGAAAATTGTTTATACAGATTTTGTTAACAGATAAAGAGAAATTCCAATCCCATTTTCAATGACATATGGAATTTGGGGGGTAGTTGTTATGCCCGAAAATTGGTATAAACAATATTCAGATTGAGATTGATAAAATAGGCAAAATCAAAGGAGAAACGCCTGAAATCTAGGAAAAGATAAGATTAACTTTCTATAAAAAGATAGTAGGCACACCCTATGTAATGAAGACACGCCTTATTGAGAAATGGGTAGATGGGAAATTATAGTCGCCATATAATGGATGACGCGCCCTTAAAAGAAAGAGAAGGCGCGCCCTGTGGCTGTGGAAATGGTAGAGGATTCCTAGACTGGGTCCTTCCAAGAGGCAAAACTTAGGGCGTGCCCTGAGTTCATAAAATGATTTAGGAAGACCTTAACATGATTACTTGGACGAGCTCTGTGGAAGATTCAAGGAAGATGAAGATGATTATTACTAACATATTTGATGCAGGTACTCTATCGAAGAACTCCTTCCTGTAGCACATCTACAGAAAAGGCGGTGTCCGTGGTCAGAGACCTCCAGGGGTATGCCTGGACCGAAGACCTCCTCCTGTAGTCAATGGGTGTCCTCATTGGAGATGTGGGGTGAAATCTGGTGTGTGCTTTGGGAGCTCTGTCTCTTTAGTCAACGGGTGTCCTCGTTGGGAGACTTTGGAGTATCCCACACTTTGCACCCAAAAGGTTGGGATCACTTGTCCTAGAATCTGGTAGGGGCTCCTTATCGGGGGACAAGGATGCGTCCAATATTTGGGGTGAACCACGGCTATATCTGTGTCTGCGGACTAGAGAAATAGCTGGTAGCGGAGGGTTATCCTTGGTCAGGGAGATGCCTCATCCGTGAAGTCTCGAAGCCACGAACGACCCTTGGGCCTTTGTGGTTGGGCCTCATCGGCGGACATTCCTAAAGCTAGTAGAAGACGGTTTCCAGTGGGTTTCCTACTGGGCCTCGGGATAAGAAATCTAAGCCCATTAGGTTTTTTGTTCCCCAAGAACTACGTGGGCTTGATCCCCTATAAATAGGGGTACGTAGGAAAATTATAAGGGGTCAGAAGCGAGAGCGCAAAGGTGCCACCACTAACCCTAAGCAATCTCAGCCCCCAATAATCACCACCAATAAACACTGTTCATCTTTTCCGACGAATACTATTTATCGGAGCCACCGATTACTGTTCACATTTTCGACGGAGAACCGCCATCACAGATCTTGTTTCCGGCTGCGAACCTCAAACTTTGTTGCTCCCAAATTCCTCCGTCAACATTATGTAGTCATGATATTATTAGTGTGGGTGTTCGTAGTGCTGAACAAAGAAATGGAGTCGATGCCGAAAGGATATTAATTACTTAAGTGAAGCTTTGTAGTAATGAATAATGAGTACCATGTATGACTATGTACTACTTTTGGCATCTATGAAATGAGAAGCAATAAGGAATGAAATGAAAATATTTGCAAAACAAAGTACTTCCATTACTGCATAAATTAACAAGTTCAAAAGCAACAAATTGATTCAGAATTTACAGTTTGGCTTGGTTGTGTCATTGGTGGCCCTTCATCAGGAAAATCTAAGAGCATCTCATTGTGCTCATCAAGTTGTCCGCCTTCAATTTGATTGTTGGTTTCTTGAATTTCTTCTTCATCAGTTGGATTTACATCAACCAAGGGGTTAGGTTCAATTGGAGCTTCAGTTTGAGGATGTAGTTTGGGACATGTCCTCCTGTTATGTCCTACTTGGTGACACTCACCACACCTACAAGTGTTCAAATAGAAGTTAGTATACATAATGTGCAAACAAATTAGAACTTCAGTTTTGCAAGAGTTTTTCATTCATTACCTCACACTTGCTTGAGTAGTCTTGCTCAAAATTCTAACTCCATTATATTCTTTCTCAATGATATCTGGAATCTCAGGCCTTCTCTTCTTTGTTGGCCTTCCTGGTTGCTTCTCCACTGTGGGGGGGGGGGATCTCATAAAAATATTGTGCTTTTCCCAGGAACTATGTCCATTCATAGGGAAAATAATTCCAGAATATGTTTTCTCATACCTCTCCACTGAATAAACTGGATCCACATAATCCTCCATATTTTTTCCCAACCTATTTATGCAACTTATGCCATGGTGACATGGTATGCCACTGAGGTCCCACCTCCTGCATCCACATGTTCTGTCACCAATATGGACTGCATACTTAGATTCATTTACAGTTGTGACCTCAAATTCATTATATCCTGCATAAGTCGAGTAGCAACCTTTACTCCATTTCTTGTATTTATCAAGAAGCTTCAATGTCTTAGGTGTTAGCTTATTTGGACCCCAACCTTCTATTTCATCCCTCTTATTCTGCAACCTCCTCATGAGATACTCCCTTATCATCTCTAGCATGACTAAAACACCCTGCTCTCTAGCCCTAAGTATGCATCTATTGAAAGTTTCACACATGTTATTCAATAGAATGTCACACTTGCTGTCATTCCTGAAATGAGCTCTACTCCAGTGATGGAAAGGGACTTCTGTCAACCACTTCCAAGCACCCTCACTCTCCTCTTTCATGTAGTTCATGTTGGTTTGAAATGCTTCCACATTTGAAGCCCTAGCACAACTCCATAATCTATCTTTCAAGGCTCTGCCTCCAAACTTACCCTTGAAGTTGTTATGCATATGCTTAACACAATACCTATGCTCATCCAAGGGTAACATTTCATCTACTACATTCAACAATCCCTTCTGTTTATCACTAATAAATATCCAACCCTCCCCAGAACCTATGTTTAAATCTGTAGCAACTAAGGCCAAGAACCACCTCCAAGAATCCAGTCTCTCAGCTTCAACCAAGGCATACGCTAGAGGGCACATACAATTATTACCATCTACTCCCATAGCACATAGCAACTGACCTTTGTATGCTGACTTTAAATGGCAGCCATCAAATCCAAGAACCTTCCTACAACCAAGCTTAAATCCATGTTTCAACCCACCTAAGCAAATACACATCCTTCTGAAGGTCCTGTCATTAACTGCAGAAATGGAATCAATACATAGATCTTGTATTAATTGACACTTAATCTAACAAAAAAAAATTAATAATTGAACAAATGAAGAAGTAGTACCTGGGTCTAACTCAATCTCAACTGTGGAGTTGGGATTTCTCTTGAGTAACTCAGATTTATAATCCCACAGTTCCTCAAGGGTGCCATTAATGATCCTCATGCACTTTCTCCTAGCTTTTCTCAAAATATGGTCCTTGAAGTCAATCTGCAAATCTTTCAAGACAGTCTTGCCAAAGGCCTTAATTGGCCAGTTGGGATTGATTCTGAACTCAGGAAGGTATTTTTTTAGCTAAATACCCAGAATTTATTAGGGGCAATCCAACTTGCTCTCTGGCACATGTATGGTCTGTAAAGGACAGGGGGATTGAATAAACTAATAAACACATAAAATTGTGTATTAAAAAGGTGTATTGTAATAGTTAAAAATTGTACCTGGTCCCACTTTTTTTATTTGCATGCTTTTGTAAAAGTTGAGTGAAGCAACTAATATCCAAGGACATGGTGGTTTGCACACAACCCTTACCCTCCTTCTATCACTTTTCACAAACTTGATCATCCTACCCTCACTAGCAGAATGCTTCATAATTGCCTCTCTGGCTTCTGTGTGATTTTTGAATACCAAACCAACTCTCTATTTAGGATCATCTGTCTCTTTGTACACTGGAAAAGCTTTCCTTCTTCTCTGAGTTTGATTTTTTTCATCACTATCATTGCCTTGCAAGCTCTGAAGATCATCACTGTCTCCCTCACTTTCAGACTCCCTCTCCACCACTATTTCCTTACTAAGGCCAAGTCCCTGCCTAAGTCTACCTACCCACTTCACTTCTTCATCAATATTATTAGTAAACAGCATATCATCATCTGTCATGGAGTAATCACTATCCACAAAGTCATAATCATCAATTGTATCACTCCAATCTCCTACATCATTGCTAGCATCTCCTTCACTCCCATTAACATTTTTATCTTCAATTCCTACTAATTCATCTTCATTGGAATGATGAACATAAACATCTATTTTATTATCATTATCTAAGGCATATGATCTCATACAATTCACATCATGCTGAGTTTGTATTAACACTAACCCAACTTCCAAATCTCTCCTAGGCAGCCTATAATACAGAGAACTATGCCCACCATAACCTAATGCCTTAGTCCACCCTCTAAGATTATCCAAAGTAACTTCATTAAGGTCCCGGAAATGATAAACGGTAATTGCCCCCCCCACATATTCAGTCTCGTACAATCTCTTTAACTTTCCCCCATGAAACAAAGACATACTAATAACATCCTCACCTTCAATATAGAAAAAAATGTTATACCTCACATTTTAAACAAATCAATACATGCATCCCATTTTAAACAAACAACAACTGGGTTATCAAAATTCAAGCTTAAACATACATCGATACATTAATAATCGAAGTTTAAAGCTTAAACATTAATAATCGATACATTAATTGATACACTAATTGATACATCAAAAAACAGATCACAAATAACCAAAACATACAATTAAAACCTAATATAAGGGAAAGAGAAGTACCTCCAGAGCTCTCATCACTACCCGCCACTGAATTCCACGACTGAGAGTTCCTAATCGCCGGTGATTTCCGATAACAACTCTCAAATTTCTCAATTTTGTATAGGGATAATGTTTAGGGTTGAAAGAGTATATCAAACATGAAACGTCACAGGTTTGATGTGAAAAGACAGCTTTGCCCATCCGATTTGTAACGTTTCTATTATAATATCGGGTTAGGGGCTAAAAGGTATGTAAGTACATACCTTGGGGTTTTATGGGTACGCCTACAGAATTCGGGGACTGATAGGTACAAACACATAAACTTCAGGGGCCAAAAGGTTAATAAGCCATCATTAATTAATTTGAATTAAAATAATTAAATAATAAAATTACCTTGATTTCTGCACTGAAATGGATGATTGAATATAAAAGAAATTTTCGAGAGCTTCGATTTGATATATGGCACGCTTGATTCTGAATTCGATAACGCTTTCGTTTGTGAGTTTGATTTTCAAGAACACAGTGATTTTAGGGGTTTTTCTCTGTATTTTCTGTGTTTAGACTGGTTGATTATGCTTATACGAATAAAATGAAATAAGAAATAGGCTATTTATATTTATGGAATATTAGTACGTGTTGGATTGTGTTGGATCGAAAAATAAGTTACTTAGCCGCTAAGTAACTGCAAAAACGATCCGATTGGATAATGTTTTGGATAACCATCATCCTGTTTTGGATAACTATTAAAACTTTTGGATTAATATTAAAACTTTTGGATAATTATCAAGACCGGGCTTCTTATAAAACATTTTATACGAAGATAATGTTATCGAAATGATTATCGTATCGAAAATTTTGTGTCGGGACGCGTACGGGTCAAACCGTAATCCGGATCGAAAAAGTCAAAAAACGGAAAATGTCCGGAATTATCATATTAGGTTAGGAAGGAGTTTTCGGAAGAGTTTCGGGTTGTAAAAACGTAAAAACAGTTGAAGTTGGACGATTCTTGACTTTATAAAATAGTTTTATAATTTTTCAGAAAATAATTAATAAATTAATATAAAATCATATAACACTCCAAAAATTACCAGAAAAATACCTTAATTACCTATATTTTATTCTGGACATAATAAAATTAACATACTTATACTTTACCACATATAAACATCCACATATCAACACCAACCATCAGATACTTCACCAAAAATCACATAATAATCACATAATAATTATTTATTGATAAAAATAATTACACGCTATATCCCGGATATTATAGTAAACCTGTGTTTACTAATATATAAAATAAACACTTGTCCTTTATTATTTTTATATATAGAGTAACAAACATATTTAGATTTTCTTGTATTCTCTCAAGATAGAAGCTGAGTTCTTTACTTACAAAGAACCCAGTAATTTGTAGCAAGACATACTTAATTTTAATACAAAGTTAAGTTAGTTTTGAAAAAACTGTGTTTGTTGTGCATGCTTTATTAATTCTGTTAAACATAATAACTCTACAAAATTAGAGTGCTTTGTTCACCATATCCAAACAGATTGAAAAAACCTAAAAATCAAGAAAACACATTCACCCCCCTATATTGCACTCAATATCTAACAAGTGCTAGCTCTTTGCAAGAAGAGCAAGGGTTTGAGGCCATGGTATATGACAGTAACCTGGTCAAATCCCCTCCAATTCAATTGGAGATTCCCAGAAGTGGTGAACAACACACTATCACAACCCCAGTTCAAACTGTGAGTCAAACTGTGGCATCTGTCACATGTAATGTTATTTAACCTCAACCATATACCTCAACTCAAACATACATACCTTCGACATCAAACCTTTCTCAACAACCCTCACACTTAAACTCCCATTGGCTACAGGATGCTCGGGCTCAACCAATCACCTTGAATGATCTTCTGGTAGATCAATTGTCTGGACTTGCCAACATCACACAACAGCTTCTTACAACAGACATGTCCAATCATGACTATCAAGCAAATTTATTGTCTTATACAACATATGTTGAAGAGCAGCATCAAAAGATTGTGAATTAAGCTGAGCAGGATGGAAATGTGGATTCTTGGTTAGACAAGGACTTTAGATTGAGCATGGATGAGGTCTTGAAAAGATTTAGAGAAGAATATATCACAATATTGGGAAGCAATGCCAAGGAACTCAGTCCACAGGAAATCTATGATGTTGTGACAGAAGTCTACAAAGCTCAACTAAAAGCTTTTCATCTCATAAGTAAATCATTTCAACAGACTCTAGACAGCCATCAATACAAGATAAGAAGGTTGGTGAAAGACAAGCTTGATGACCTTGTGCCAACTCAAGTAGAAATTAAGAATAAATTTCAAAGATTTATTGATCAAATGGCAAGGTTTGACATGACTAGCATGGAGCAAAGCATCAAGAATCTCAAACAGTCCTTTGTGGCTCTATATGAAGTTGTTCAGAATCATATCACCAGTAAAAATGACACAAGGGTCAAACTGGATCAACTTCATCAAGCCAAATATGAACCTTCAGCTTTATTGATGGAGGGAATTAAGGAATATGTCAAAACTACATTTGGTGCTTCTGTCTCCTCAAGCTCCCAACAACCAATGTCAACTTGAACAAACTTGCAAATTCATCAAATGACTCATTAACAGCTCAAGTCTCTCAACTCACAACTCTGGTACAAACTCAACAGGCTGACATCTGAAAGAGATATGTCCTAAGTCCAATCACGTATGAGGATTTAGGAATAACTTTTATGTAATCTGTTTTGATTTCATTGATAATTAATAAAAGACTTGTTTTGTTTTTATTACGGGCTCTCTTTATTTAAATGTTTAAATAAGATATACCATAGTTTAGAGTAAAGCTTTTTATGGATTATGATGAGATCATAATAGTGAGACCTAAAAGATGATAACTCTAAACTTAAATTGTTCCTGGTCATAGGATTACTAACTGGTAATTAATAATCCGCAAAGATTGGTACATACTATGCTTGCTCCCTTCAGGAGGATGTCTGTTCTCATAGGCATTTGTGTGGTGACACTATAGCTAGTATGTAGGTGCTTATTATAGAATAAGTTCACTGAACATGACTCGCACAGCTGAACAACTGATGGAGTTCACTCACGTGTCAGCAGTTGTTCACATAGTGATAGTTGTACAAGTATCCTTAGACTTGAGGTCATCATAGTCATCTTGTATACACTGAACTATGCTTTGGTTTAGTTCTTAGTCTCCAGGGACAATTATTAGGGCTCTACTGGGTATAGGAATTTGTACACGAAGATAGTGTATGATCAATAAAGGATCTACCCCTTCTAGTGAAGGAAGAGAATGTTCTAAGCTGATCCACTTATGCTAGTTCAGGAATCTCTGGCCAGAGTGAATGAAATTAGAAAGGAGTTTCTAATTTACATAGAACTGAGCATAGTGAATGGAAAAGCAAATGATTAAATTAGATAGGCTTGACACAAGATCCATGCCTTGTATTTAATCAGGACATTGGTGGGTAGAAGGAGTTAATTATACGGTAACTATTCACTGACAGGTTCTTGGTATTCTAAGCATTGAATTTATATCATCCGGATAGTCGCGATATGTTGAGAAGCATCACTCACGATGTAGAATAAATATAATTAATCAGTTAATTATATTTAGTGAATTTTAATATTCATATAAATAATTAATAAAAAGTTTATTATTATTTATTTCTACTACCGGCATAATATTGAACCTACAGGGTCACACCATAAAAGAATGTTTCATTTGATGAATAATGAGAGAGAGAATTATTTTTCTAAATAGTTAAGAAAAAGAAATAATGATTAAAATAGTTTTAATTATTATTAAAGCATTTTATGAAGATAAAATGTGGGGGTTAAAATATATATAGATATATTATAAAACCCTAGGAAAGTCCTATAAATAGAATGAGATGGATGGCTCATTTGACAAGACACACAACTTTGGTTTTGTGAAAACCCTAGCCTCCATCTTCTTCTTCTCTCTCTCTCTCCCAAAACTCCATTTTTATAAAAGCTTAGTTTTATAAAAAGGTTCATCGAAGCGGATCGTTCTTGGTGGATACCGGTAGAGTGCTTCACACACTGAGGAGCAACTGCTAGCACTCCAATCATTATAAAGCTTCGATTTACGAGGTATGATTTCGATTCCTCATTTTTTTTCCCTTTTATATATTTTTCTATATGTGCGGTATATGGTTTTTACGGAATAATTGTTATTTCACGCTTCCGCTCATCCGTAAATTCCTTCATTGGCATCAGAGCTAGGTTCTGCATATAGAGATTCATATAAAAAATTTCAGATTTTTTAATGCATGTATGGATTTATTATGTTTTTTGCAAGTTTATTTGGATTTAATTATGAATTAATTCGAAATAATTTTTGCATGAGATTTTGACTACTGATCTGGGTTCTACAAGTGTTGTAGATCATCTAGATATTTTTTTCATAATTTTGTGATGTGTAGATTATTTGTTATGAATTTTTTAAAATTGTTTTAATTAAAATTCATAAAATAATTATACATGTGAATAATTATAATTAAAATTTGCACAAGGACCCATGGCTGATCTGGTATTTTTCTGCTACTCCCTGATTTGAGAAATCATATTATTTTGATTTTTATTAATTTATTAATTAATTGTTAATTAATTTATTAATAATAAATTTAAAATAATAAATTAATAAAGAGTTATTAATGAGGGAGTAAAGGGAAAGGGGGGGTTACATCTCCTTTTTGTAACAACAAGCAAGGCAAACAGACACGGCAGGAAGGAACAAACGGAAAAAAAAAATTTGAAAACCTGCTATCGGCTGCTGCAGGCGCGTGCAGCGCATGCGGGGCGGGGGGTGTGTTGCGCATTCCGTGAATGCGTTACACACTGTTGCGCATTTACGGAATGCGTTACACGCGTAAATGGCTCAACAGTGTTGTAACGCATTACGTACATGCGTTACAGCCCGTAGGTCCACATTAAATTTGATTTTTTGGGAGTTTCGTAACTCCGTTTTGGGCGTGCAATATATCGTTGGATTCGTTTTTCCGAGACGGATCTAATGGAGTGGTCAAATATTTTTTATATAAAAGTTTTGAACTGTTTATATTCCCGAAAGTGTTTTAAAGCATGTTTTAATTGTTTTAATTGCTTTTAAATGCTATAATAAATCCATACATCATTAAATCAATGTGTGACATGATATTACTTGCATGCTTACTTGTTTATTTATTTTTATATATGCCTGTGTTTACCATGCGATGATAGATTTAGGTGAACTTAAATCAATATAAGGCGTGCTCTAGAAAATCTAGAATATGAATCGTTTCTTGCCTTGACAATAATATTATGAATACAATCATGAGATTCTTGTGTTTATGAAACACGTAATTACATATGAATTTTTAATTTTGAGAGAAAGGATGATTCTGTCAACAACAGATTTCTATCTGTAAGAAATGGTTATTAAGTGACGCCTCTTGACAATGCTCCACCCGATCTGGGAATCATCTGATTATCGATTATTGATTTGAAATATTTAATTTAAAAGGAAGAATCTCTTTATAATATGATTATGATTGTAACATAATATAATCCCTCTAAAATTAAATAATATCAAGTAGTAATTGGCCAATGACACAACGGGCTTGTGTCGGTCATAGCCTTCCAACATGATAGAAAGTGGTTCTTATATTTTAAATCATTGTCGTTTCGTGCTACAGCCGGGGGCTTTGATTTCGAAATAAGAAATACTTGTCTATTACATAGAGATGTGTACATTGAATTAGAATCTAAAGGTCGTTACGTGCCACAGCCGTGGGCCGTTGGAGACTGATTCAATTGTACGGAATGTTGGGTTAGACTTGACTTAGAATATTGAGTTTGTCGTGCCACAGCCATGACTCAAGTATTCAAGAGGCTAAAGTTTGATTAGGGAATAACATAAGATATAATTGACAAGAGTTGTCTGCCTATTGAACATCACATGACGTTGCGTGCTACAGCCGAGGTTGTGTAATGGAATGTAGGATCCCTATTCCCACTAGCATTATGAATGCTTAATTTTTCACGTAGGGGGTTGAATAAATTAGATAAACTAGTGGGAGCCACTTATGAATAAAGACCCGATTCATATAGTGTTTTGAAATGAAATTGAATATTTGCTAAGTGTTGTTATGTGTTTATCATTCACAGATTTACTATATTCGTTATGTCTTCTGCACTATCACTCCGGAGTATACTAGATGCTCACAATTTGACTGGTCCTAATTTTGCTGACTGGCTTCGAAACTTGAGAATTGTTCTCAGGGTGGAGAAGCTGGAATATGTGCTTGACTCACCTAAGCCTACTGAACCTGCTAACGATTCACATAATGATGAACATGTTGTGTATCGTAAGTGGATAGATGATGCAAATGTTGCTCAATGCATTATGCTAGCTTCCATGAACATTGAGCTACAGAAGCAGCATGAGCATATGGATGCTCACACTATCCTTATGCATCTACAAGAGTTGTATGATGTGGCAGGGAGGACAGCTCGATATGAGATATCGAAGGAGCTGTTCGGTTGTAGGATGTCTGAAGGATCATCCGTGAATGACCATGTGCTTAAGATGATCAATTTGATTGAACGTCTTGGACAACTTGGTTTTGCCATGGATGGGGAGCCGAGCCAAGACTTGGTCTTGCAATCACTTCCGGGTTCATTTTCGCAGTTTGTTGTGAACTTTCACATGAACAAGCTGTATATCAGCCTGGCTGAACTCCACAATATGTTGAAGACTGCGGAATCGAATTTTCCCCCTAAGAAGAGTTCTGTTCTTCTAATTGGTGAAGGTTCCAATCCTAAGATAAGGAAGAGGAACCCTTCCAAGAAGAAGAAAATAGGTGAAGAAAAGCCGGTTCCACCAAAAGCTGAAGACCCCAAGAGCAAAGTTGTTTGCTTTTACTGTAACAAGGTGGGGCACTGGAAGAGGAACTGCAAGGTTTACCTTGCAGAGTTGAAGAAGAAGAAGGGGTGAGACTACCGCTTCTGATTCAGGTATGTTCATGATAGAAATGAATATGTTATTAAGTCAAATTTCTACTTGGGTATTACATACCGCCTGTGGTTCTTACATATGCAATTCATTGCAGGGACTAAGGAGACGTAGGACTCTTGAGGAAGAGGAGGTGATTCTACTGATGGGAAATGGAGCAAGAGTTGCTGCTGTAGATGTATAATCATTTCATTTACATATGCCTACGGGGAAGACTATTGTTTTAAATAATTGTTATTTTGTTCCCTCGATTGTGAGGAATATTATTTCTATTCCCATGTTAGACTTGGCTGGATTTTCATTTATTATTGAGAATAATGAATGTTCTATTCTTAGAGATAATATTCTTTATGGACGTGGTACTTTAAATAATGGTCTGTATATATGTGACATAATTTACTTCAGATTGAACAAACTAATAAAAGAAAAGGGATGATGAAAATCTCACTTTATAGTGGCACTGCAGTCTCCATTTAGTAGACATGGAGAGAGGACTGCAAATTTGCTAGGATTGGTACACACAGATGTATGTGGACAAATGTCTACGCAAGCCATGGGTGGATTTTCATACTTTGTTACTTTCATAGATGATAGATCTAGATTCGGATATGTGTTTGATGAAACACAAGTCTGATGCATTTGAAAAGTTCAAAGAGTATAAGTATGAAGTGAAGAAACAAACCAAAAATGGTATTATAACTCTTCGATCAGATCGAGGTGGTGAATACTTGAATGGAGAGTTTCTGGATTATCTCAAAGAAAAGGGTATAGTCTCCCAGTGGACTCCTCCAGATTGGTATCTGAAAGGAGAAATCGAACTTTGTAAGACATGGTTCGGTCCATGATGAGCTATGCGAATCTTCCAGTATTCCTATGGGGTTATGCATTGGAAACCTCAGCATATTTACTGAATAAGGTGCCTTCCAAATCTGTTCCTCAAACTCTATATGAGATATGGAAAGAAAGGTAACCGAGTCTTAAACACGTTAAGATTTGGGGATGTCCAGCTTATGTCAAGAAAGTTGACCCAGATAAGCTGGAATCTCGATCCGTAAAATGTAGTTTTGTGGGATATCCTAAAGAGATTTTTGGGTATTACTTTTACACCGATCATCGGGTGTTTGTCTTCAGACATGCTACCTTCTTGGAAAAGGAGTTTATCCTTGAAGGAAATAGTGGGAGCAAAATTGAACTTGATGAAGTTCAAGAAGCACAAACTACTACGGATCAAGTGGAAACACCTGTTCAGACTGAACAACCTTCTGTGGAACAGCCCATTTGTAGGTCAGAGAGAGTGTCTCGCCAACCTGAGAGGTATTATGGCCTTGTCATTGAGAATGACAATGAGTTGTCAATCATTGATGATGACAACCCTGTAACCTATAATGAGGCTATGAGTAGTGTTGACTCAGAGAAATGGCAAAGTGCCATGAAATCCGAAATGGAATCTATGTATACGGTATATAAAAGAAAGATTAGAGCAGATAGCCAGGTGGAGACCTTTAAAGCCAGGCTTGTGGCAAAAGGATTTAAACAAAGGCAATGGATTGACTTTGATGAAACCTTTTACCTGTAGCCCTGTTAAAATCAGTTCGGATTTTGCTTGCGATTGCTGCTTACTACGACTATGAGATCTGGCAAATGGCCAGATGGTTTTCTTTCCAAGGGAAATGAAAACCTAGTGTGTAAGCTGCTGCGAACCATATGTGGTTTAAAGCAAGCTTCTCGTAGATGGAACATCCATTTTGATGAGACAATCAAAGAGTTTGGTTTTATAAAAAACGTAGATGAACTATGTGTCTACAAAAGGGTTAGTGGGAGCGCGGTAACATTTCTTGTATTGTATTGAAAGAGAGTTGACACACATAACAACATAGCAGACCCACTCACAAAGCCACTTTATGAAAGTCACTTTGATCGTCATAAAGAAAAGATGGGTATTAGATACCAGATTGATTGGCTTTAGTACAAGTGGGAGACTGAAAGAGATATGTCCTAAGTCCAATCACGTATGAGGATTTAGGAATAACTTTTATGTAATCTGTTTTGATTTCATTGATAATTAATAAAAGACTTGTTTTGTTTTTATTACGGGCTCTATCTATTTAAATGTTTAAATAAGATATACCATAATTTAGAGTAAAGCTTTTTATGGATTATGATGAGATCATAATAGTGAGACCTAAAAGATGATAACTCTAAACTTAAATTGTTCCTGGTCATAGGATTACTAACTGGTAATTAATAATCCGCAAAGATTGGTACATACTATGCTTGCTCCCTTCAGGAGGATGTCTGTTCTCATAGGCATTTGTGTGGTGACACTATAGCTAGTATGTAGGTGCTTATTATAGAATAAGTTCACTGAACATGACTCACACAGCTGAACAACTGATGGAGTTCACTCACGTGTCAGCAGTTGTTCACATAGTGATAGTTGTACAAGTATCCTTAGACTTGAGGTCATCATAGTCATCTTGTGTACACTGAACTATGCTTTGGTTTAGTTCTTAGTCTCCAGGGACAATTATTAGGGCTCTACTGGGTATAGGAATTTGTACACGAAGATAGTGTATGATCAATAAAGGATCTACCCCTTCCAGTGAAGGAAGAGAATGTTCTAAGCTGATCCACTTATGCTAGTTCAGGAATCTCTGGCCAGAGTGAATGAAATTAGAAAGGAGTTTCTAATTTACATAGAACTGAGCATAGTGAATGGAAAAGCAAATGATTAAATTAGATAGGCTTGACACAAGATCCATGCCTTGTATTTAATCAGGACATTGGTGGGTAGAAGGAGTTAATTGTACGGTAACTATTCACTGACAGGTTCTTGGTATTCTAAGCATTGAATTTATATCATCCGGATAGTCGCGATATGTTGAGAAGCATCACTCATGATGTAGAATAAATATAATTAATCAGTTAATTATATTTAGTGAATTTTAATATTCATATAAATAATTAATAAAAATTTTATTATTATTTATTTCTACTACCGGCATAATATTGAACCTACAGGGTCACACCATAAAAGAATGTTTCATTTGATGAATAATGAGAGAGAGAATTATTTTTCTAAATAGTTAAGAAAAAAATAATGATTAAAATAGTTTTAATTATTATTAAAGCATTTTATGAAGATAAAATGTGGGGGTTAAAATATATATAGATATATTATAAAACCCTAGGAAAGTCCTATAAATAGAATGAGATGGATGGCTCATTTGACAAGACACACAACTTTGGTTTTGTGAAAACCCTAGCCTCCATCTTCTTCTTCTCTCTCTCTCTCCCAAAACTCCATTTTTATAAAAGCTTAGTTTTATAAAAAGGTTCATCGAAGCGGATCGTTCTTGGTGGATACCGGTAGAGTGCTTCACACACTGAGGAGCAACTGCTAGCACTCCAATCATTATAAAGCTTCGATTTACGAGGTATGATTTCGATTCCTCGTTTTTTTTCCCTTTTATATGTTTTTCTATATGTGCGGTATATGGTTTTTATGGAATAATTGTTATTTCATGCTTCCGCTCATCCGTAAATTCCTTCAACATCAAGACTCTGGTGGACTCCCATAAGCATCTTCAAATGCAAAATTCAGTCTCTTTGGGAGCCATCATGGGTGCTCTAAACATTCCATTGCCTGCACTTTCAGAAGCTGTTAGGCCTGAAATCCCTACACCTCTCATCTTGCCTGCTAACAAGCCTAATGGGGAGATAGAGGCTAGGTTACTAAGATCATCCCTCCAAACACAAAAAGCCAAATCCAAGGAAACTGAACAACAAGTTGATATGGGAATGGAGAGGCTACTAAAAATAGTTGAGGGACCTAGTTTAAGCAGAGATTTTGATGAACTTCAAAAGGCTCTCAGGGCTTCTCTAAATAAAAACTTCTTCACATAAAAGAAAGCTTTGGACGAGACAATAAATTTCTTAAGGGTGATCATGGTAACTATGGATGACTTTCGAGAGAGAAGAATTGTTGTTAACATAAATCACTCTGGTGTGGATAAATGTATGCAGATGTTCCTTAATTATCTCATAACAAGAAGGGCATCTGAATTGGACATTCTGATCAACAAAATCAACAGAGTGATTCATGAAGACACTCTCTTGCTAAATAAATTGAAGAAGGCTCAAGTAGCTTCTTTTCCAGAAGTATATCTGTAACCAAGCAAGGGAGTGGTATACATATGTCCAACCACCAAACATTGTAAACATTTCCAGATTTCAAAGCAACATGTCATGGCAAAGAACAAACTAATAATGATTCTAGAAACTTGAACACAAAGCAGTACAAAACTGTTGAAGATGAAGACATGATCAAGATACTGGGGAGATATTTGAAAGATACTGAAACCAAGTTGCCTAAAACACAAATCAATCATAAGGATGACTTGGATGATGAGCAGAAGAAAGATGATCAAAAACCTTCTGGCTCAAATCCAAGACAATCTTTTAAAGCAAATGGCAGCAAAGTGGAAGACAAGAAAAGGGATGATAAGAAGAGGGGAGATGAAAGGAGAAGAAAGAAGAAGGAAGATGGTGAAGGCATTAAGAAAAATATCCTACCAGTTCAAATCCAACAAACTCAAACCACTAAGACTGAAAACTCAAACACTCAACTACCTTTAACCTCTAAGCCTAAACTTTTGTCAAGCCAACTGCTAACACCTTACTCAAAATACCAATCACTTCTAGCCAAACCATCCTAAAGAAAATCTCAAACCTACCTTCATTTAAGCCAACAATCAAAACTCATTATAAGACTGTTGGGAGAAAGCCAAAGAAGCTGCAAGTTAAAGAGAGGGATATTTGGAATTGCTTTGATCAAACTGATTTTCTACCATTAAATTGGTGCATCACATTATTGGATTTTTAACGCAGCGGGGTCATGGTAAAACACTTTTACACATACAAAATTCAAATAAAAGCATATAAATCGTGAATAAAAATTCGAGGGATCGAATCTAACCTTTTAAAATAATTCGGAGACAACGATCAGAGATCCTTAGCAGTTGCTCCTCAAGTGTGAAGCACTCCACCGGTATCCACCAAGAAAACGATGTTAAGGAGGAAGAAGGAGGTGGAGAGAATTGGGTTTTCCAAACTTTTTGGGTTTTCGGGTTTGATGTGGGTTCGAATAAAATAGGGTCTATAATAGTGTATTTATAGGCAAAATTTTCAGCTGAAATTTTCCCATAAATATTATTATTATTATCCCATTTATTATTCTCATTAATAATTAAAACACCTTTTAATCATTAATCCTTTTTCTAAACACTTTAGAAATAATTCTCTCTCTTGATTTAATTTCCAAAAATTAAATCCTTTAATTAATAATATTAAGAACTTTTCTTAATTAATTTATAATCAATTAAATCTCATTTAATCAATTATTAAATTTGCCAATTAATTATTTATTTCACAAATAAATAATTATTAGCCATTATTAATTAATTCCTCTACCATTAAATCATTCTCTTTTTATGGTGTGACCCTGTAGGTTCAATATTAAGCCGGTAGTAGAAATAAATAATAATAAAACTATTTTATCATTATTTATATAAATTCTCTAATTTATTAAATATGATTAATTAATTAATCACATTTATTCTACATCGTGAGCGATGCTTCTCAATATATCGCGACTATCCGGATAATATGAATTCACTGCTTAGAATACCAAGAACCTGTCAGTGAATAGTTACCGTACAATAAACTCCTTCTACCCTACAATGTCCCGATTAAATACAAGGCATGGATCTCGTGTCAATCCTATCTAATTCAATCACTTGCTTACCATTTACTATGCGTAGTTCTATGCAAATTAGAAACTCCTTTCTAATTTCATTCACTCTGGCCAGAGATTCCTGAACTAGCATAAGTGGATCAGCCTTGAACATTCGCTTCCTTCACTGGAAGGGGTAGATCCTTTATTGATCATACACTATCTTCGTGTACAAATTCCTATACCCAGAAGAGCCCTAATAATTGTCCCTGGAGACCAAGAACTAAACCAAAGCATAGTTTAGTGTACAAAAGATGACTATGATGACCTCAAGTCTAAGGATACTTGTACAACTATCACTATGTGAACAACTGCTGACACGTGAGTGAACTCCATCAGTTGCTCAGCTGTGCGAGTCATGTTCAGTGAACTTATTGCATAATAAGCACCTACATACTAGCTATAGTGTCACCACACAAATGTCTATGAGAACAGACATCCTTCATAATGAAGCAAGCATAGTATGTACCGATCTCTGCGGATTATTAATTACCAGTTAGTAATCCTATGACCAGGAACTATTTAAGTTTAGAGTTATCATCTTTTTAGGTCTCACTATTATGATCTCATCATAATCCATAAAAAGCTTTACTCTAAACTATGGTATATCTTATTTAAACACTTAAATAGATAAAGCTCATAATAAAAACAAAACAAGTCTTTATTAATATCAATGAAATCAAAACAGATTACATAAAAATTATTCCTAAATCCTAATACACGATTGGACTTAGGACATATTCCTTTCAATCTCCCACTTGTACTAAAGCCAATCACTCTGGTATCTAATACCCATCTTGACGATCAAAATGACTTTCATAAAGTAGCTTTGTGAGTGGGTCTGCTATGTTATTATGTGTGTCAACTCTAATTCAATACAATATAAGAAATGTTACCGCGCTCCCACTAACCCTTTTGTAGACGCATGGTTCATCTGCGTTTTTGATAAAATCAAACTCTTTGATTGTCTCATCAAAACGAATGTTCCATCTTTCGAGAAGCTTGCTTTAAACCACATATGGTTCGCAGCAGCTTACACACTAGGTTTTCATTTCCCTTGGAAAGAAAACCATCTGGCCATCTACCAGATTTCATAGTCGCAGTAAGCAGCATTCGCAAGCAAAATCCGAACTGATTTTAACAGGGCTACAGGTAAAAGGTTTCATCAAAGTCAATCCATTGCCTTTGTTTGAATCCTTTTGCCCCAAGCCTGGCCTTAAAGGTCTCCACCTGGCCATCTGCTATAATCTATCTTTTGTATACCGTATACATATATTCCATTCTGGATTTCATGGCACTATGCCATTTCTCTGAGTCAACACTACTCATAGCCTCATTATAGGTTACAGGGTCGTCATCATCAATGATCGACAACTCATTGTCATTCTCAATGACAAGGCCATATTACCTCTCAGGTTGGCGAGACACTCTCCCTGACCTACGAATGGGCTATTCCACAAAAGTTTGTTCAGTCAGAACAGGTGTTTCCACTTGATCCGTAGTAGTTTGTGCTTCTTGAACTTCATCAAGTTTAATTTTGCTCCCCCTGTTTCCTTCAAGGATAAACTTCTTTTCCAAGAAGGTAGCATGTCTGGAGACAAATACCCGATGATCGGTGTAAAAGTAATACCCTAAAGTCTCTTTAGGATATCCCACAAAACTACATTTTACGGATCGATATTCCAGCTTATCTGGGTCAACTTACTTGACATAAGCTGGACATCCCCAAATCTTAACGTGTTTAAGACTCGGTTTCCTTACTTTCCATATCTCATACGGAGTTTGAGGAACAGATTTGGAAGGCACCATATTCAGTAAATATGCTGAGGTTTCCAATGCATAACCCCATAGAAATACTGGAAGATTTGCATAGCTCATCATGGACCGAACTATGTCTAACAAAGTTCAATTTCTCCTTTCAGATACCAATCTGGAGGAGTCTACTGGGAGACTATACCATTTACTTTGAGATAATCTAGAAACACTCCATTAAAGTATTCACCATCTCGATCTAATCGAAGAATTATAATACTATGTTTGGTTTGTTTCTCCACTTCATACTTATATTCTTTGAACCTTTCAAAGGCCTCAGACTTGTGTTTCATCAAACACATATCCGAATCCAGATCTATCATCTATAAAAGTAATGAAGTATGAAAATCCACCCATGGCTTGCGTAGACATTGGTCCACATACATTTGTGTGTACCATTTCTAGCAAATCTGCAGCCCTCTCTCCATGTCCACTAAATGGAGACTGCAGTGCCACTATAAAGTGAGATTTTCATCATCCCTTTTCTTTTATTAGTTTGTTCAATCTGAAATAAATTATGTCACATATATACAGACCATTATTTAAAGTACCACGTCCATAAAGAATATTATCTCTAAGAATAAAACATTCATTATTCTCAATAATAAATGAAAATCCAGCCAAGTCTAACATGGGAATAATATTCCTCACAATCGAGGGAACAAAATAACAATTATTTCAAACAATAGTCTTGCCCGTAGGCATATGTAAATGAAATGATTCTACATCTTCAGTAGCAACTCTTGCTCCATTTCCATCAGTAGAATCACCTCCTCTTCCTCAAGAGTCCTACTTCTCCTTGGTCCCTGTAACAAATTGCAGATATGAGAACCACAGGCGGTATCTAATACCCAAGTAGAAATGACATATTCACTTCTATCATGAACATACCTGAATCAGAAGCGGTAGTCTCACTACCCTTCTTCTTCTTCAATTTTGCAAGGTAAACCTTGCAGTTCCTCTTCCAGTGCCCCGCCTTATTACAGTGAAAGCAAACAACTTTGCTCTCGGGGTCTTTAGCTTTTGGTGGAACCGGCGTTTTCTCACCTACTTTCTTCTTCTTGGAAGAGTTCCTCTTCCTTTTTTTAGGATTGGAACCTTCACCAATTAGAAGAACAGAACTCTTCTTAGGGGGAAAATTCGATTCCGCAGTCTTCAACATATTGTGGAGTTCAGGCAGGCTGACATCCAACTTATTCATGTGAAAGTTCACAACAAACTGCGAGAACGAACTTGGAAGCAATTGCAAGACCAAGTCTTGGCTCAGCTCCCCATCCATGGCAAAACCAAGTTGTCCAAGACGTTCAATCAAATTGATCATCTTAAGTACATGGTCATTCACAGATGATCCCTCAGACATCCTACAACCGAACAACTCCTTTGATATCTCATATCGAGCTGTCCTCCCTGCCACATCATACAACTCTTGTAGATGCATGAGGATAGTGTGAGCATCCATATGCTCATGTTGCTTCTGTAGCTCAATGTTCATGGAAGCTAGCATGATGCATTGAGCAACATTTGCATCATCTATCCACTTACGATACACAACATGTTCATCATTATGTGCATCACTAGCAGGTTCAGTAGGCTTAGGTGAGTCAATCACGTATTCCAGCTTCTCAATCCTGAGAACAATTCTTAAGTTTCGAAGCCAGTCAGCATAATTAGGACCAGTCAATTTGTGAGCATCTAGTATGCTCCTGAGTGATAGTGCAGAAGACATAACATACAAAGTAAATCTGTAAATGATAAACACATAACAACACTTAGCAAATATTCGATTTCATTTTAAAACACTACATGAATCGGGTCTTTATTCATAAGTGGCTCCCACTAGTTTATCTAATTTATTCAACCCCCTACGTGAAAAATTAAGCATTCATAATGCTAGTGGGAATAGGGATCCTTCATTCCATTACACGACCCCAGCTGTAGCACGAACCGCCATGTAATGTTCAATAGGCAGACAACTCTTGTCAATTACATCTCATGTTATTCCCTAATCAAACTTTAGCCTCTTGAATAATTGAGTCTCGGCTGTAGCACGATAAACTCAATATTCTAAGTCAAGTCTAACCCAACATTCCGTACAGTTGAATCAGTCCCCATAGGCCCACGGCTGTAGCACGTACCGACCTTTAGATTCTTATTCAATGTACACATCTCTATGTAATAGACAAGTATTTCTTATTTCGAAATCAAAGCCCTCGGTTGTAGCACGAACCGATAATGATTCAAAAATAAGAACTACTTTCTACCATGTTAGAAGGCTATGACCGACACAAGCCCGTTGTATCATTGGCCAATTACTACTTGATATTATTTAATTTTAGAGGGATTATACTACGTTACAATCATAATCATATTATAAAGAGATTCTTCCTTTTAAATTAAATATTTCAAATCAATAATCAATAATCAGACGATTCCCAGATCGGGTGGAGCATTGTCAAGAGGCGTCACTTAATAACCCTTTCTTACAGATAGAAATCTGTTGTTGACAGAATCATCCTTTCTCTCATATCGAAAATTCATATTCAATTACGTGTTTCACAAACACAAGAATCTCATGATTGTATTCATAATATTGTTTATAAGGTTATGAAACAATTTCACTATACTAGGTTGTCTAACAAACGCCTTATGTTTATTTAAGTTCACCTAAATCTATCATCGCATGATAAACTAAGCATATATCACATATATCAACATGAATAAACATCAAGGTAGGCATGTTATATCATCTAGCACATAGAACTACGCATTATACATCTCTATGTATCACATGAAGCATTTAAAAGCAATTAAAAATAGTTAAAAATAGCTTTAAAACACTTTATGGAAATATAAACAGTTCAAAACTTTTATATAAACTAAAATTGATCACACCATTAGATCCGTCTCGTAAAAACGAATCCAACGGTATATTGCACGCCTAAAACGGAGTTACGAAACTCCCAGAAAATCAATTTTAAAATCAACAGACGGGCTGTAACGCATTACAGGAACGCGTTACAAGCCCTGTAACGCATTCCGGTGATGCATTACAGCCCTTTTAAGCCATTAAAGGGTGTAACGCATTCTCTAAATGCGCCACAGGTGTGTAACGCATTATGGGAATGCGTTACACCCCTATATTTTTTTTTATTTACAGTCGCCGACAGCTTACCTCGATTAGCGTGCTTGTCAGACTGTTCCTGTTCTGTGTCTTCCGTGCAGAATTCAAACAATAGCAGACAACAGCACAGTGGAAGTACAAATAGCAGAAGTATAATATATATATACTTACTTACAATTACATATATATATATACTTATTTAATTACGAATTTTAATTGAAACAACTTCAAAAATTCATAATAAAAAATCTATACATCCTAAAATTATGAAAAAAATACCCGGACGATCTATAACACTTGTAGAACCCAGATCAATATTCAAAATTATTATGAGAAACGATTTCTCATCAGACAAAATTAATCCATGATATAACTTGTAAAAATCATAATTAATTCATACAAGCACATAAAATTCTGAAATTTTTACCACAGATCTATATGCATACAACCTATGCTCTGATGCCATTGTTGGATTTTTAACGCTGCGGGGTCATGGTAAAACACTTTTACACATACAAAATCCAAATAAAAGCATATAAATCGTGAATAAAAATTCGAGGGATCGAATCTAACCTTTTAAAATAATTCGGAGACAACGATCAGAGATCCTTAGAAGTTGCTCCTCAAGTATGAAGCACTCCACCGGTATCCACCAAGAAAACGATGTTAAGGAGGAAGAAGGAGGTGGAGAGAATTGGGTTTTCCAAACTTTTTGGGTTTTCGGGTTTGATGTGGGTTCGAATAAAATAGGGTCTATAATAGTGTATTTATAGGCAAAATTTTCAGCTGAAATTTTCCCATAAATATTATTATTATTATCCCATTTATTATTCTCATTAATAATTAAAACACCTTTTAATCATTAATCCTTTTTCTAAACACTTTAGAAATAATTCTCTCTCTTGATTTAATTTCCAAAAATTAAATCCTTTAATTAATAATATTAAGAACTTTTCTTAATTAATTTATAATCAATTAAATCTCATGTAATCAATTATTAAATTTTCCAATTAATTATTTATTTCACAAATAAATAATTATTGGCCATTATTAATTAATTTCTCCACCATTAAATCATTCTCTTTTTATGGTGTGACCCTGTAGGTTCAATATTAAGCCGGTAGTAGAAATAAATAATAATAAAACTATTTTATCATTATTTATATAAATTCTCTAATTTATTAAATATGATTAATTAATTAATCACATTTATTCTAAATCGTGAGCGATGCTTCTCAACATATCGCGACTATCCGGATAATATGAATTCACTGCTTAGAATACCAAGAACCTGTCAGTGAATAGTTACCGTACAATAAACTCCTTCTACCCTACAATGTCCCGATTAAATACAAGGCATGGATCTCGTGTCAAGCCTATCTAATTCAATCACTTGCTTACCATTTACTATGCGTAGTTCTATGCAAATTAGAAACTGCTTTCTAATTTCATTCACTCTGGCCAGAGATTCCTGAACTAGCATAAGTGGATCAGCCTTGAACATTCGCTTCCTTCACTGGAAGGGGTAGATCCTTTATTGATCATACACTATCTTCGTGTACAAATTCCTATACCCAAAAGAGCCCTAATAATTGTCCCTGGAGACTAAGAACTAAACCAAAGCATAGTTCAGTGTACACAAGATGACTATGATGACCTCAAGTCTAAGGATACTTGTACAACTATCACTATGTGAACAACTGCTGACACGTGAGTGAACTCCATCAGTTGTTCAGCTGTGCGAGTCATGTTCAATGAACTTATTCCATAATAAGCACCTACATACTAGCTATAGTGTCACCACACAAATGTCTATGAGAACAGACATCCTTCATAATGAAGCAAGCATAGTATGTACCGATCTCTGCGGATTATTAATTACCAGTTAGTAATCCTATGACCAGGAACTATTTAAGTTTAGAGTTATCATCTTTTTAGGTCTCACTATTATGATCTCATCATAATCCATAAAAAGCTTTACTCTAAACTATGGTATATCTTATTTAAACACTTAAATAGATAAAGCCCGTAATAAAAACAAAACAAGTCTTTATTAATATCAATGAAATCAAAACAGATTACATAAAAGTTATTCCTAAATCCTAATACACGATTGGACTTAGGACATATTCCTTTCACACATATGATGACTACTTTCAACAATTAGCTGAAAAAATAGTCAAAGTTTGGTTTGTATCATTGAGAGAAGTCAGAATCTACTATCAAGATGGCTCCTTCACTCTGCTTGGCAGGGGATTAATGGATATATTTTTAACCACATAAATTAAGAGGGTGATTAGCTTAATGAAGGATAAGGACACAAGCACAAGGCTATAGAGGGTTGTGATGTGTGTATGGTTAATAGTAAGAGAAGAAAGAAGAGCAAAAGAAAAAGCTGAAAAAGAGTAAAGGGAAAGGAAATATGTAAAAGAGATAAAAATGTTTGAGCAAAGATCTAATAAACTCAAGGCAAATGGGCTGAGCAGAATGTCTAAGGATGGACATTTTCTAAACATACAAGCTGGCAGATTCTCAAGATTCAGAGTGAATTACTTAAATAGTTATTCATTCGATGAATGGATCAAGCTTGTGGAAGCTCTAAGAGGGACATAAATCATAGATGAACTTCAAGTACTTGTAAATCTAAAGGACCTCATTAGAAAGAAATCAGGCTATGAGAAGTTTGTGTAATGAATATACCTATTGAATTCATGTATCAGTGTATAAAAGTTGTATTTGTAAAGCTGTCATTTTTTATGTAATTATTTTATCTCATTATAACTTGGGGTTAGTCTTGTTACCAGGCATGAATTTGTGATAAGCAATCTTCTCACAAATTGGGGGAGATTTTTGTGCAAGACATGCTTATATTATAACAAGACTAAGTCACACTGAAAGCTCTAAGAATCAGTTGTATGATAGTCTAAATTTGTATTTTATATTGTATTTCTTGAGTCTGTAAAAATGTTAAAGATCAAACTAGATTATTTTTCTGTGAACAGTCTCAAGCCTAAGAATAAACTCTGGAAGAAGATCAACAAGATCATGCCTCAGAGAAAAGGTGAATAAACTTGGAGTTGAATATATTTGTTTTAAGAAAAATGTTCTAAGTCGATATATCTACAAGTCACAGATCAAATCATATAGAGAAGTCATTCAAGAACTTCAGAATGACTTATCAAAAAGTCCAAAATAGCTTATAGAGAAGTATCAGATATATCGACAAGTTAAATAAAGATATGAAGATTGGAGATATCGACAAGTCAATTTCTCATTAGAGAACTCAGAGATATCGACAAGTCAAAATGCATATAGAGATCTATGAGATATTGACAAGTCATTTTTGCATATAGAGAACCCAGAGATATCGACAAGTCAAATGAAGATATGAAGATTGGAGATATCGACAAGTCAATTTTTCATTAGAGATCTCAGAGATATCGACAAGTCAAAATGCATATAGAGATCTCAGAGATATCGACAAGTCATTTCTACATGCAGAGTTTTGGAGACCTCAACAAACCAAGTTCACTTATAGAGAACTCAGAGACCTCGACAAGTCAAAGACACTTATAGAGAACTAAGGGATCTCGATAAGCCATTATACTTATCGAGATGTTAGTTCTCTATACAACAAACTGGAGATCTCGATATGAACCTCAAGTACAGAATGCAGACAAGTTAAAGATTCAATATTATCAATCAACAAACGATCTAATCACTTAGATTGAAAAGTCTACAAAAGCAGTTTGAAGAGTGCAAGATCAAGGACCAAGATTAACTGACAAAGGAAGGTCACAAACCTACAAGATTTGCAAGGATTCACTAAGCCAGAAATGGAAAGCTTTAGAGATAACTTAAAGTAGGGTTTAGTACATCTTATTGTATGCTATGTAAACCTGTATTTACTATTCTATAAAATAAACACTGGTCCTTTGTTTTTTTATATATAGAGTAACAAACGGATCTAGATTTTCTTGTACTCTCTCAAGATAGAAGCTGAGTTCTTTACTTACAAAGAATCCAGAAATTTGTAGCAACACATACTTAATTTTAATACAAAGTTAAGTGAGTTTTGAAAATACCGTGTTTGTTGTGCATGCTTTATTAATTCTGTTAAACACAATATCTTTACAAAATTAGAGTGTTTTGTTCACCATATCCAAACAGATTGAAAAAGCCTAAAAATCAAGAAAACACATTCACCCTCCTATGTGTCGCACTTAATATCTTACTTTTTTTATAATAAAAAATATTGTTGCAATTGTGTCCAAATTTGTTACCATTTTATAATTACATCAGTTATAAAATATTGCAATAAGATCAACATTATTTCTATATTTGTCAAATTTGACCTTAAATTTCATTACAATGAGACTAATTAATGTTGCCATAAGGTGGTTATTTTGCAGATAAAAACAGCTATTGTAATGATTTAACTGCGTTGCTGTAAAATACATTTTTTTGTTGCATAGGGTTTATTGCAATAATGTTTTGTTATTGCTATAAATGACTTAAAATGTTGCTATATGACCTCTATTGCATCACCATCGGATTCAACCCCAAAAATTTGTATATTTGTTGCCATATATTCTACTGCAACACAAATAACTCTTAAGGAAATATATTTTTGTTGTTGCTACATGCATTCTATGGTGTAGTGGATCCAAAATTAGACAAAAAAAAGATAATATCACAACATAACATATACTTCATTTATGTAATATGAGCACGGTTCATATATGCGTTTAGAAAAAAATTGTGTCTCGCACGAATTATAGAATATAAAAATCGAAGAAACTCATGCTTACAATAGAGGTCACTACACACAAAATTAAATCATAAGTCAGAACATGTATATATCTATTTAATACATGTATACAAATTTTAAAATATTTCAAAATAGAGCACGTTCGTGTTTCGCACGGGTTGTAGAGTTAGTTCAAATACTAATCAATAAGATTGAGGTTATGATTCTCATTAATTATTAATCGAACACCCTCTTAATTGAATCAAAAGGCCAGTAAATTATTACAGCTTAATTAAGGGATAACGGGTCTCCATCCACTGCAATATGAAAATTCACACAAGACGGTTCATCAAGTAATCCAACAGATGCACCACATGCTTCCTTATCATTGCGCTCACTCTTCAAACTCCTTTTAATTTGCTTAGCGATTTCACTTGTTAGTTGCTAATTACAAAACTCTCGTACTAATATACTCATAATTTAAAAGAAGAAATAGAGCCTCGAAGGCACTTAATAATCAAGATAAAATTAGATTATTTCGAAATAAATTTAGAATTAGCTAGAGTTCTTAATTCTCACAAAAAAGGGCGTATATCCATTTCTCAACCAATAAAACTCAAACTAGAGATGTTATAATACTAATATATAAGCTGCATAGGATTATACTAAAACCTCATGTTCCTTGACAAAGTTAATTGTTAGAAAATGTAAAAATCGTGAAAAGGGACATAAAACCATAAAAGTACATGGTGACAAAATAAAGACGTAAACGTAAAGCAAGTTTGACATTCAAATGCAGTATAACCTGTCGCTACTTCTTTTGAATAGTTTTAGCTACAAATACACCGACCCGTCCTCAGACTCAGATGGACCAAACTTTAAGATGAAGATTATGCGCAGCAATCATTTCTTCTGATTAAAAAATGCAGCCATTATAACACATATATTCTGTAGTGCATCTCTACTTGAAATTAGATCATTTGATCAAACCCATTGTCATTTCAATTACATATTTGTCATCTGTACTCTGTAGTCAACCCCTCTGAATTCCATCAATATTACATCTTATAAATTGTACCTGATCATTAACCATAGGCCTCAAGTACAACCATTACAAGAGAGAAAAAAGAAGAAGCCAAACTAAGAGAAGAGGAGCAACTTATTTGTAATTAGAATGTCAACTAAGATGTTATTATTGCTGATACACATCTGTGCCTCCTTCATCATTCACATCACTCATTCACAACCAGAATCCGATGAATTGTTAGCAGCCGGTCGCGACATTTCCTACTGGTGCCAAACAACTCCTCATCCTGAACCATGCAAGTATTTTCTAGGCCATTATTCTCATGACAGGCCAAAAAATCGTGCTCATTTCCGTAAAATGTTGCTCCAAGTAACACTTGACCGTGCTCTGCATGCACAGAACGGCACGACTAGGCTTGGAATTGAGTGCGGAAGCAAGAGAAAGAAGGCGGCGTGGACTGATTGCAACAGGCTATTCGGTGACACTATTTTTCAGCTCAACCGAACGCTAGAAGGCATTAAAAGAAATTCAAGTAAAAATGGTTGCTCAAGTTTTGACGCTCAAACTTGGCTAAGCGCTGCCCTAACAAATCTTGAGACTTGTCGGTCAGGGTCGTTTGAGCTAAATGTTTCCAAATTTATAGCTCCAATTACTACTAACAATGTTTCAGAATTAATTAGTGATTGCTTGGCTGTTAACCGAGCTTTTTTGTCTCGCAAAAATGATGTTCAAAATAACAAAGATCCAGAGTTTCCGAGTTGGGTCAGGGATCGTGACAGGAAGCTGTTGCAATCTTCACGATGGGCATGGAGGGCAAATGTAGTGGTTGCGAAAGATGGATCAGGGAAGTTTACATCAATACAGGCAGCTCTAAATTATGCAGCAAAAGTGAGGAGGGGAAATGGGAGGTTTATCATATATGTGAAGAGAGGTGTTTACTGGGAAAATATTGAGGTTGCTTATAACTTAAACAACATTATGTTAGTCGGTGATGGGATGCGATATACTGTAATTTCAGGCAGCCGGAGCGTTGCTAGAGGATTCACAACCTACAGCTCTGCAACTGCAGGTAAAATTTTGTCTCTGTTTTTCAATTTAATCTCATGTTTTATTAATAAAACGACATAAATCATGCACTGATTTATTTTAAACACATATGATTATGTTATATAATTGGTAATAAACCGTATCGGTTTGGAAATTGGAATGAACATAAATCAGCAAGTATGAGGAAGCTCTTACTCTGCAAATTAAGAACTTCAACCAAATACGTGCAATACCGCCTGACACTGTGTTCACGAGTTTAAATTCGGGGAGAACAAAACAAAAGTATAATTTTTAAACTCGTGTGCTTTAAGTTTTGAGAAGAGAGGGCTTTAGACAAAAAAATGACATGGTTCTCGAGTGCACATCATTATGAGTTGCTTCTGTGATAAAAGTTTAAGAAGTGGAGCACTTAACACAATTATCATACCCAATCAATTATTATCAATCAGTTACAGATGTACATCTGTACTATCATGTTGAGGCTTGCATTCTGTTTGTTTTTCTAATTAAATCTTTGGTAACATGTCTGAAAATTCAATGTTCAGGAATCGATGGCACTGGATTCATAGCCCGGGGCATAACATTCCGCAACACAGCCGGTCCACAAAGTGCACAAGCAGTCGCACTGCGATCAGCCTCTGATTTCTCTGTTTTCTACTCCTGTGGATTCGAAGGATACCAAGACACTCTCTTTGTCCACGCCCAACGCCAATTCTACAAATACTGTTACATTTACGGAACTATCGACTTCATCTTTGGTAACGCAGCTGTAGTTTTCCAAAACTGCCTTATCAACGTTCGACGACCTTTACATGGCCAAGTCAATGTCATCACAGCTCAAGGTCGCATTGATCCCAACCAAAACACTGGCATTTCAATCCAATACAGTGTAATCAAGGCAGCACCTGATCTTAGACCGGTGGTACGAGATTTTAGAACGTACCTGGGGAGGCCATGGCAGCAATTTTCGAGAACAGTGTTACTAAAGACTTACATAGACAATTTAGTAAGTCCACAGGGTTGGTTGGCATGGGAGAACACAAGGTTTGCATGGAACACATTGTACTACGGAGAGTATAAAAATATGGGGCCTGGTTCTTCAACTCGAAACAGGGTGAAATGGAAGGGTTATCGCGTTATTAGGAGTGCCAGCGAGGCCTCTAAGTTCACGGTGAACAATCTTATATCAGGTCGGACATGGTTAAGAGCCACTGGAGTTCCCTATAGTTCTGGCCTCTAATCTATCAGTTCTGTCACTAATTTATCAGTTTTATGATTCACCTACATTTTAATTTATAGTGTACAATATAAATGTCGCATACTTCTATGCGGAAATATTGTGGTTTGAAAATTTAGGCGTCACAGTGGTGAAAGGGAGATTTATAACTTTCAGCTGTGAGAGTGAGTTTGTGAGAGGCTTTATCTAATTTTTAATTTTTAATGGTTTGTGAGATTTATGTTTAAATTACTGGGCCTGTTTCAAAAGTCCGGATATTTTTTGTCGATTTCATGGGAAGATTGCTTCGAAGACCACATAGGAGAAAAAGCCCAAATAATATACTCAAAGAGCCATCTTTAAAGAGTTTGATGCGAATTTCCAAGTGGATGAGATCAGGTACTCTCGTTTGGCTTACGAGATACAAATTTCTTTTACCAACATTAAATGTTAATGCAAGAGAGGCATTTCTTTTGGGTCTAGTAATAGGGGTATTTTAATAAGTACAGAACTTATCGATATATTTTTCTTAAAAAAAATTACATTTGCAGTTTGTTTTCATAATAAAGAGATGTCCTTTTTATTCTCGTTGAAATTTGAAATTCTAATATTTCCTCCGTCCTTTTTTAATTGTCATGTTTTGAATTTTAATGATTAAATTAATCAAATTTTGACGGAATTTTAAGTATATTATATAATTGAAATTGTTGGAAACCCATCTATTTGGGCTGATAAAGTCTAGAAACATTTATGGGCCGAAGCGTGTCTTTCCTATTAAAGCAAAGATGGACGGCCCAAGATAGACGAAGACTTGATCTGTCAGCCACAACGTCCACGTCCCTCCTTTGGTGGAACCGGCCGATAACTCCGAGGTGTAACATTAACAATCCAGGTTATATCCACGATGAAGATAATTCATCAACACACATTCAGATCACATTACTATCTTAAACTCCGAATTATCCATATCAAAACCAGTTAATTTATTCTCATACCGGAGGTGATTCGGGGGATCATCCCTCGCATTATTCTCTTTGCAGGCCGAAGTCTATTCATCTGGACGAAGACTGAGTTGGCAGAAAATTGGTTATAATATTTCACGCTGTCTATGGGAAATACGAGATTAAGTCCCGAGATCTGAGACGATGACTAACAGAAACGATGAGCAGGGCAATCTGGGGTTCACCGATCCGAAAACTAATCCTACGATACAATCCGCTGATTACCCCTCGGAATGTGGGCGCTGATTTTGATGAGGAATCTAAAATAGTCCCAACTCCTGAAAAACAGGCAATGCTAAGGAAGTTGAGAGCAGAAAAGATGGCCAAGGAAAAGGGGAAATAGAAAGAGGCCGATGAGGCTGAACAAGCAAGGGCCAAAAAATGGGAGGCCGATGCGCTGAAACTCAAGGCCATAAAACTACGAAGGGAGCAGTTGGACCTGGAGGAGAGTGCGCTCAGAGCTTCACTCGAAGAAACTGAAGGGGTTAAGAGTTCTCGCAAAGAGAAACGAGTTCACGTTGAGGAAGATGAGTCTATGGACTCTGACTCACACCACATGAGGAGGAGGAGGACAATCGTTTTGACTTCGGACTCTGACCAGGAAGAAGAAGGTGGCGTGTCTGACACTAGGTTGTCCAGGCTAGAGAAGGCCGTGTTTGGGGACGGGAAATTTAACCGCGAACCGGTTGTGACAGAAGAGATAGAGGCATATCGGCCTCTTCCAAGAGAAGATAAATAGTTTCCGAAAATGACCAAGTTTGATGGGAGGGGGATCCGTGATAAATACGAATTGCTGATGAATGGTATGGTTCACATCCAGACAATGTTGTGTAAGATGTTCAAGACATATATGAAAGGAGGGGATTCGATGTGGTACAAGTCACTTCAGCCACGTTCGATCCACTGCTATGAGTAGCTGAAGGGAAAATTCATAAGGCACTACTCACACCTGTGCCGAAAAGAGAAAGACACTGATACTTTCATCCATAGTAGGCAGAGGACGAACGAGTCTCTTGGCAATTACCCAGCCAGGTTTAAGGAGGAAGTAGGCATGGTCACCAATCTGAACAAGACGAAGGCTATGGGATATATGACCACTGGACTGTACCTGATCAAAGGTAAAAAAACTCCTATCTTCTCTTTATAATTATCCCTCAAATCCCTTAATGACATATATGAGAGGGGTGAGAACATCCGGAGAAAAATGGAAATTCTTGAAGGGTATAAAGAACCCCAAAGAGACGACCGAAGCAGGCAGTCCGACCAGTATGAGTACTCCCGAGGGTCCAACTGTGACTGAAGGGACGATCGTAGGAATGATGATAAAAAACATACGGATCGGAGCCTGGAGAGGCGAAGAGATAGAGATTTGAACGCGTTTACACCTCTTAACGCGCCGATCTCCAAGATTCTCCATGAGATTAAAAGCAAGTCAGGCTTCGTCCGCCTTCCAAAATGAAAATGGCCGATCACAAGAAGAATTCTAACAAGTACTGTGACTACCATCAGGATAAGGGGCATAACACCGATGAATGCTTCCACTTGAAGAAGCTGATAGAAAAGATGATTAAGGTCGGAAAATTGAATGAGTTTATAAGGGATCTGAGGGACAAGCTTGAACAGAACAAGGCAAGAAATATGAGGATCGAAGAAATATATCAGGGAGAGATGAAGACCATCTTAGGAGGCAGTGACATCGGTCTTGATAGCAAGAATGTCAGAAAGAGGTATACCCACCAAGTTTACAACTTAAATCAGTTCAACCCCTCCAGGAAGGCCATGCCCCTCTCTTTTACCGAAGAGGATTATGAAGATGTCATATGCCCTCATGAGGACCCGTTGGTACAACCCCATAATTGGAAAAATAAGATATGGAAAGTAATGGTGGATGGAGGAAGATCGGCTAACATATTGTTCCATCGGATTTACACGAAGATAAACTTGGCGGGGCAATAAATGGAACCGTGCCGCGAAGCACCTCTCGAGGCCTTCAGCGGATATCATATCCCTTATGAAGGTACAATCACTTTACTTATTCTTATTGGTAAAATGCCCTATACTGCTAAAAAATAGGTCAAGTTCTATATTGTGAGGGCTGAAAGCCAGTATAATGCACTCTTCGGCCGACCCTTCTTATCCGCTTTCCAAGTCGTGGAGTCCATACAAGATCTCAAGATGAAGTTCCCCACGAAAAAGGGGGTTGAGGAAATGAGAGGGGACCAGAAAATGGCGAGGATTATCATGCTTGAGGACCTCGACAAAGACAAGGAGTACGAGGAGAATGAAAAGAAAGCGTTCAAAAGCCGAACCAAGTGGAAATAAACAGTCTCTGAATATTGAAATGGAAAAGTTCGGGGCCAACTTGTCCTTCCCAATTGCTGAATTTGTGACCGAAGTTGAAGAGGTCGAGCTCTACGCTGGATGTTGGGGAAAGATGGTCCGTATGGGAAAATATATGGAGCCTGACCTAAAGGAGAAAGTATTCACAGTGGTATGGCAATACTATGACGTCTTCGTATGGGGTCCTGAAAACATGCCTGGGCTATATCCGAAGACGGCTAAGCATTACCTTAATGTGAAGCCCGAGGCCAAGCCCGTGAGGCAAAAGAAGAGAACCTTCGCCTCAGAGCGACAAAAAGTTATTGAAGTCGAGGTTAAAAAACTTTTGGAAGCCAAGTTCATTGAAGATATTGAATACCCTGATTGGCTTGCTAATGTAGTTGTGGTAAAAAACAAATAATAAATGGAGGATGTGTGTAGACTACACCGACCTTAATAAAGCTTGTCCGAAAGATCACTACCCCTGTAAAGCATTGACCAGCTGATAGACGCCACGACCGACTACCAGGTCCTTAGCTTTCTTAACGCCTTTTCGGGTTACCACCAAATAGCCATGAATACGGTGGATATCCGGAAGACAGCCTTCATCACACTAAAGGGTACGTACGCATACATCAAAATGCCCTTCGGCCTAAAGAATGCAGGGGAAACCTTTCAGTGTATGGTTAATAAGGTCTTCAAGGAACAAATCAGACGTAATATGGAATGTTATGTGGATGAAATGATTGTTAAGTCACTTTTTTGGGACCATACCGAAGACCTCGGAGAATGTTTTGAAACTTTGAGAAAAAATAGCATGACGATTAATTCGAGCAAGTGCCCATTTGGAGTGGCTAGCGGGAAGTTTCTGGGATACATGGTAAGTGAATGAGGCATAGAAGCTAACCCAGAAAAAATAAAAGCAGTAATAGATATGGAGCCCCTGAAGTGCATCAGGGACATTCAGAAGTTAACGAGCCGATTGGCAGCACTACGGCGCGCTTCATATCGAGATCGGCTGAAAATGCACTCCCTTTCTTCGTTATGCTGAAAGCTTCAAAAAAAATTGAATGGGGACCCGAATGTCAGACGACCTTCGAGAAAGTGAAATAATACTTTACTAAGGCCCCTATGTTGATGAGGCCAGACCCGAAGGAGACGCTTCAGCTTTACCTTACCATTTCAGACCGAACTCTGGGGGCAGTTCTAGTAAAGGAATATGAAGGTAATTAGCATCATGTTTTCTATGTATCTCACATGCTTAAAGATTCTGAAACCAGGTACCCCAATGCCAAAAAGTTCGTATCTGGGTTGGTCATGGCTATCTGATTATTGCGACATTATTTTTAAGGGAGAACAGTGCAAATTGTGACCGACCAGCCACTCAAGAAAATTTTGACAAGACCAGAGGCTTCAGGAAGGGTGATCTCCTGGTCGATTGAGTTGGGCGAGTATGATTTGGAGTACATTCTGAGAACGTCCATTAAAGCACAAGCCCTAGCCAATTTCATGGTAGAATGCACCTTTTCAGGGTAAGAGGACTTGACGCCCGAAGAACTTTTGATTTTGCAGCCAGGAAAATGGAAACTCTTCGTCGACAGGTCAGTGGCAGGGTCTAAGTTTGGATAAATCCTTATCCTATCCTCTCCCGATGGATTTAAAATATGCCAGGCTATTCGGTTTACTTTCCCCCTCACCAACAATGAGGGCGAATATGAAGCCTTACTAGCTAAGATGAACTTGGCAAAAAATCTGGAAGTGAAGCATCTGAGGGTGTTTAGTAATTCCATGCTGGTAGTAAAGTATTTTTCGGGAGAAGATGAACAGAGAGATCCTAGGACCCGAGCCTATGCTACCAAGGTACGAGAGTTATCTTTGTCTTTTCAGTTTTTTGAGTTGAGTCAAATTGTCGGGGAAAATAACAGCAGGGCCGATGCATTGTCCTGTTTGGCATCGACCGAGACTCAGAGCCATACTGGTTCGACTTACTTCACCGAGGTGAAGACTCCTTCAATCGACAAGAAGCAGTGTATGAAAATTCACCAATTGATAATTCGGATGATACAAATCCCAGCCTTTCTAGAGAAGGGAACACTGCCTTTGAGTAAAAAAGAGGCACAGAAAATCAGGTACAGAGTGGTCAACTACACAATCATAAATGGGAAACATTATAGAAGGTCGGCCTCATCCCCTCTTCTCCAATGCCAAGATACGAAAGAGCAGAAAATAGCTCTAGAGACGGTCCATGAAGGTGTCTACGGTGAGCACCTTGCCGGAAGGGCTTTAGCCTTCAAAATTCTCTGACAAGGCTTCTTCTAGCTGACCCTAAGAGCCAATGCACACTAGTACACAAAGAAATGCAGACCATGCCAGCTATTCAATCTCATTCTGAAGTAGTACCCAGAGGAAATGGCTTCAGTCTTAAGTCCCATCCCCTTCGCCATGTGGGTAGTAGACATCATGGGAATCCTGCCGACTAATACTATGCATGTGAAGTATTGCATTGTGGCTATCGACTATATGACCAAGTGGGTTGAAGCCCGTACCTTAGCCACCATAACTGAAGAAGCAGCGAAGAAATTCATGCTAGAACAAGTCATACCGAGGTTTGGAATTCCCAAATATGTGTTTCAAACAATGGCACTTAGTTCGTCGGAAATAAGTTCAAAACGTTTTTGCACCATTTCGGAATCTAGCAGAAACTTGGTTTCGTGGGTCACCCTCAAGGAAATGGGGCAATTGAGGCTGCAAATAAAATCATCTGTGACGACATTAAGAAAAGGTTGGGCAAGGCCAAAGGTCTCTGGGTCGAAGAGTTATCATGGGTTTTATGGGCTTACCGGACGACACCTAGATCGTCCACAGGAAAAACTCCTTTCAGACTAGCCTATGGAAAAAATGCTCTTTTGCCAGTTGAAGTGGGCCTAGACTCCTATCGAACAGAGGTTTTTAGCATCAAAAGAAACAAGGTCGTCCTGAGAGCCGACATAGACCTCTTATAGGAAGAAAGGGAAGCGGCCCACCAGAGAAAGCTCAAGTACCAACTCGAGGCGGCCCAATACTATGATTTGGGCGTAAAAAAGCGTAGTTTCTTCGTTGGTGACTTAGTATTAAGGGAGTTAGCTACATCAATTCCTACTAAATAAGGGAAGCTTCAACCTAATTGGGAGTGTCCTTACTCGGTAGCCGAAGTGATCAGGATTTACAGGCAGAGTTGTAGGCCTTCGGATAAGGGGCAAGAAATCAGCCAAATAAATAAATATCCGAAGCGATCACATGTCTTTCCTTAAAGCTAGGCAACAAGTTAAAATTTTATTAATTCCCACAATGAGGCCAAAGAAGTAAAACTTTTCATAATTTTACTAAGACCCGGAGTTGAGGCCGAAGAAGTAAAAACTATAAAAAATTTACTAAGGCCTTGAGTTGAGGCCAGAGAAGTAAAAACTTTTTAAAATTTTTACTAAGGCCCATAGTTGAGGCCAAAGAAGTAAAAACTTTTTAAAAAATTTAGTAAGGCCCAGAGTTGAGGCCGAAGACGTAAATTTTTTTAAAATTTGTACTAAGGCCCGGAGTTGAGGCCGAAGAAGTGAAACTTCTCAAAATTTTAGCAAGGCCCGGAGTCGAGGCCGAAGAGTCGAGGCCGAAGAAGTAAAAGTTTTCAAAATTTTACAAAGGCCCAGAGTCGAGGCCGAAGAAGTAAAACTTTTCAAAATTTTACAAAGGCCCGGAGTTGAGGCCGAATAAGTAAAAACTTATTAAAAAATTTACTAAGAACCGGAGTTGAGGCTGAAGAAGTAAAAATTATAAATTTTTTACTAAGGCCCGAAGTTGAGGCCGGAGAAGTAAAAACTTTTTAAAAAAATTTACTAAGGCCCAAAGTTGAGGCCGAAGAAGTAAAAATTTTCAAAATAATACTAAGGCCCAAAGTTGAGGCCCAATAAGTAAAACTTTTCATAATTTTACTAAGGCCCGGAGTTGAGGCCGAAGAAGTAAGTATTATAAAAATTTTACCAAGGCCCAAACTTAAGGCCGAAGAAGTAAAGATTTAGACAAATTTTACCAAGTTACAAGGAGGGAACGATGAGGTAAATAAAAGAAAAGGAAGTCAGAGAAGCATAAAAGTAAAGGAAATTACATATTACAAACCATCAAATCAGCCTAAATGCAACAGTAGTCTAGCCCAAAGGCAACAAGTTTACAGCAGTTAAAATCAAGAAAAAATTACATCAATCGGAAAGGTCTTCGTCTAGGTATGAAGAAACGACTAGAGGCGCGTCATCGTCAGCCCTTCCGACAGGATCTTCCATGCCAACATCCAGCAGAAGCTTATAGTCCCATCCCCTTTCAGAAGCCCAAATGACGGCTTCGTCAAATCCCATCTGGAAATAACGTTCCTCTGTCCGCTCCAGCTTCTTCTTCTCCTTTCGGAGCATCTGTTAGTCACTAAACATGCACTAAAATACACGCAAGTATACGCGTTCGCAAGTAGTATAAGATATAAATCAGATTCGTTCCCACAAAGACTGGTTTAGGTTAATGTTCAATTTATGCACCTATGCAATAATATATGGTTATTATCCAATGCTAAGACGAATAACAAGTTGAGATTGCTTTTAACTAAACTTAAGCTAACAATTATAACTAAGAGAATAAGAATGGTTGAATTAATATATATAACAAACATGGGATTCTAACTTCATTAGATATTTCATTCAATAGCCTTTTCGTTCTTAACCTTAGCATGTAATGGTAATGACACTAATCAGATAATACGAAACAGATAAACGTCAACTTTCGTTGCACGAATATCATACTACCAGACATCCACAAAAGAGATAGAAGCTGAATAGACACCAATTATATTGAGACCCTATATGTCTATATAATTTGACAACATAACGGTTTAATGCACAAGTTATCTATCATGATTATATAGGGCAAGTAAGATGGTTAAAATTACCTACGAATCATGCATAACAATAACACATGAACCTATGCTAGCATGGCAAGTTCTAAATCCTTAAATTCACTTTCGCTTCATTAAGAATTACCACACTATCTTATAAGTTCGCGACGCTCATAAGAAGAATACGCACAATCAATACTAGGATATCATACAATCACCACGCACTAAGGCATCGAAGCAAATCAACTAAAGAAATCCATAAATAAATTCGTTAGAACCCCACGATAACGATTAGCCCATAATCGGACTCATCATCAACGTGGGTTCCGATGAAAGCATGGTATAATAAACGTAGTATTTATAAACGAATAATAAACAAAGTACAAAATAAGAGTATAGGTTCAAGAATAAGAAAACTAGCATCCAACGTTACAACTTAAACAAAGAATCATAAGTTATAGCTAGGTCTTCTTCGCCTTAGTTGAATTATGCTAAAACGGTCTTCTTTTCTCCTTCTCCTTGTGCTCTCGTATGCCTTTCTATGAAAAATGAGCTTATTTATGTATATATAGCAGCCCCATACAGAGTAGAAGTCTTCTGGATCAAAAGCCCAATAGAATCAGGATTTATGTTCTCGACCTGGCGCGGCCGCACGCTTGACCAGCGCGGGCACGCTGAGTTTCTGGACTTCGGGCACGGCCGCGCGCTATCACAGCGTGGCCGCGCGCTATCACAGCGCGACCGCGCTGACCTCTGGTATAAAGATAGCGCGTGGCCGCGCTGACTTCCTGTATAAATATATGACTTCTTCATTTTCCTTGCTGATTTGAGCCGGCTTTTCAAGAGCTTCTATTCCAACACCTTCCTAACATCAAATTAGCACCAAAACAATGTTAATTCACCTGATCACCTGGAGAATGCCTGAAAATGCAAGAACACTAGAAAACACATTAAAATACCAACAACTTGAGTATAAATACACCAATTCAAAATTTTACGGAGCGTAATAAAGTGTCATAAATGCAACTCAACAGCATCTTCCTGAAAGCCTTCAGCTGAGTAGTTTGCAGCTCCACACACTTCTTCAGACGTGAAACCTTCTCTTCCAGGTTTCATTTATCAATAGTCAGTAGGGCTAAGCAAAAAACTGAATTACAACCGAAACTGAACCAAAACCGGTAAAAACCGAGCCGAAACCGAAAAATAAAAAACCGAACTGATCGAAATGGTGTGGTTCCGGTTATACCATCAAACCGAACCGAAAAAATCGAACCGAGCTGAATATTTAAAATAAATAAATAAATAAATAATATTGATTTATAATTATTTGTATAAATTTTTTATTTTTTTTATATATAAATAATCTTTTATAATTTGGGCTTATGGTTAGTATTTTGTAGACTTGAGATTTATTACACAACTGGACTGGTAGTATTGTACAATCTAAAATAGAGTCGAAAGACTAACTCTTAGTTCTTACAGTCAGTCGGATAAGGAGTACTGGAGTATCTAGGGTTCTTAATCTTATCAGTTCCACTCCGCTCAATTTCAATTACAAATCCTACAAATTAGTATTTAGGGTTCTTAATCTTATCAGTTCCACGCCGCTCAATTTCGATTAAGAAGATCTTTGAAGATGTCTGATGAGATTCCTCAACAAACATCTAACCAAAAAGCATCTCAACAAGTTAATGAAGTGGTATGAAATTTGTTTATTATTATGAAAAAGGTAATATCTTTGTTTCCCTATTTGAACTGTGTATGTTTGACTTAGAAATGGTAATCTATTTATGTTCCCTGTATGTTCTCTATTTACCGAGTAAAATATTTTATTTATAGATTCATGTGGACATAAAAGATGAAGGTGCTGACAAGACTGATAAGCCAGGGGAAAATGCGATAAGAAAGGGAAAAAGAGTTCAAAAGCTTGGGAATATTTTGAAAAATTGAAAGGTTGTCTACAAGGTTTTGAAAAAGCTAAATATAAGTTCTGTAATGTGTTTGTTGGATGTAACACAAACCGAAATGGCATATCTGCTATGATGAACCTTTAAAAATGGTGTGTGCAAAATCACCATTACGCACCAATCTCGATAAATTGCAGAAGACATTGAAGTTTGAGAAATAGTCCAGGGATGAAAATGTTCAAACATATAAGACTCATACATTTGATCAAGAGAAATTAAGGAAAAATCTTGCATTGATGTGTATTAAAGATAATCAGCCTTTTAGGGTTGTGGAGCATAAATGGTTCAGAGAATTAATAAATAAAGCGGAGCCAAAATTTAAAATGTCCAGCAGGTGGATAGTAGCAAGGGACTGCTTGAATATATACAGTGAGGAGCTATTGAAATTAAAAAGAATTTTGGTCTCTAAAAGAGTATCCTTTACCACAGATACTTGGACATCAATCCAGAATATGAATTACATGTGCCTAACAGCTCACTGGATAAATAAAGATTGGAAAATCTGTAAAAGGATTTTGAACTTTCGTCAAATTGGAAGCCATAAAGCAGATACAATTGGTAAGATGTTAGTTGAATTATTCGGGAGATGGGGTATTGATCGTATATTTCCATTACATTGGATAATGCAAGTTCTAATGACACCGCAATCTCACATTTGAAGAAGTTTTTAAGAGGGCTAAAAGCTATTTTGGAGAACAAATTTCTTCATATGCAATGTTGTGAACACATTCTGAATTTAGTTGTGAAGGACAGTTTGAAAGAACAACACGAGTGGATTGCGAGAATTAGTAATGCTATTAGATATGTTAGATCTTCCCCAGATAGGCTTGAAAAATTCAAAAAAAGTGTCGAAAGAGAGAATATAGAGTGCGATAAAATGGTTTGTCTTGATTTCGATACTAGATGGAATTCAACCTACAACATGTTGGACGTTGCGGTCAAGTACAAAGGAGCTTTTATTAGAATGATCACGGAAGATTCTAACTATGAACCATTTTTTAAGGGGGCTGATCTTGGAAATATGGGGGCTGGTCTTGGAGTTTTGAGTGGTAATGCTAAGAAAAAGAAGAAAATTGTTGAAGATGCCCATTTCTTTGTTGATTTTGATAATGTCATTCGCTTCGTTCAATTTTTAAAAATCTTTTATGATGTCACACTAAAATTATCGGGTTCAAAGTATTGCACTTCCAATGTGTTTTTTGTTGAGCTTGTTAAAGTACAAGAGTCTATTATTAAGTTGTGCTCAAATGAAGATATATTGATGAGAGACATGGCTAATAGGATGAAGGATAAATATGATAAGTATTGGGATAACATGGAAAATACAAATTTTTTGTTGTATGTGGCGGTTGTTTTAGATCCTAGGGAGTTACATTGAGTTTTGCTTTGCCAACATTTATTGGAGAGGGTCTACTAAATGTTTTATGATGTTTGATAAAGTTTTGAAGACATTACAAGAACTTTTTGAGCACTATAGGAATTTGGCAGGCACTTTAGATTCCTCTTCTAGTTCCAAGACAAACCAGCCTAACGATACATGGGATGCCGATTATGAAAAATTCATGGAAGATCGAGATAAAGGGGGAATTGGAAAATCCGAACTTGATGTTTACTTGGCTGATGAAAAAAAAAGAAAAAGTGAAGGATTTGATATATTATTATGGTGGAAGAAAAATTCAACGAGGTTTCCAATACTTTCAGACTTAGCTAAACATGTATTAGGTATGCATGTGTCTTCGGTTGCTTCGGAGGCTGCTTTCAGCACTGGTGGACGAACAATTAATGCCTATAGGAGTTCACTATCACCCAAAAAAGCTGAATCGTTGATTTGCGGCCAAGATTGGTTAACAACTTCCGGAGATATAATTGATCTTAGAGGGGAACCAGAAGAATATCTACAATTGGAAAAGCTGGAAGATGGTAAATATTGTTTATCTATGTATTTTTATTATATTTTCCTGGTTAATATTTTTTATTCTAATTTTTGGGGTAATTGTCTAGTTAATATTATTGATTTTATTTTTTTTGGTAATTTGATGATCTTATAGATGAGCTCAGAGTTGGAATTTTCTTTCGAAAATTGGATATTAACGATTAAAGTCTAAAGGTACAACTTTGTTCTTCCACATTATTAATATATCATACTGTTATAATTCAGATGCTTAATTCATAATGACATATATCACATTCTATATAGGATTTCCTGTTGGAGTGTGGATATAGAGTATTCTGTTTTGGTTCTTCCTTTATATATTTACACTTTCCATGATCACTCGGTTTCTATTTGCAGTTCATTATATTATTCTGTGTTGAATAAGGCGTATTAGCACTCTAGCATTAGATTAAGTTCTTATCATATTTTCCAATAGAGACAGACACCTAGTGGATCAGCTTATTTAAGTATGTCACCATTAGTGATGTTGCGAATTAACTTCCAAATAGTAATTTATAGAAGTAGATTGTAAGTTTTGGAAGTTTAAGTATACTGACTTATCTTTTCTTAAAAAATTGAATTTAAATATTGACATCATTATTTTAATGTAAAGTTTTGGCACCCCTGGCCTGCATATGAGCTTGAGCCCTCATCATCTTGTTACCGAGAAAGAGAGATAGTTGCTAGGTTCCATCATTTATTTTTGATAACTTCTCAGCTTTTTGTCTCCTTATTACATAGCCGAGATTTATCTCTCGCTCTGTCCTACAAATCCTTTTGTCTCTATGAATATTGCCTATTATCATTTTTCTACTTGGCATGATGGCATGCCCTGTGTTTATAAAACATGGAAATGGACTTCAGGTTTTTCATTATCTGTAATTGAGTGACCATTTCTGTTGTACTAAAGGAAATGCTTTTCTCCAAATGTTTCCTTTGTATTTCTATTCCAGCTTTAGTTGCATACATCCTTGTGAATTTAACGAACCGATATAATATGTCCATTTTCGAGAAAGACTAAAATCATAGTGAAGCATTAATAGTTATGATGTTGGAAGAACTCTATTTTGAAGTCCCATTTTGTGATGCACATTGAATCTTTTGTTGGCAACTTTTTTTTTTGTTAAAATGTTTGCAACTTCTTTTGTTTGTAGTGTTTGATGGGGTTTCAGATTATGTGGTATCAGTTATATGCTTGAATATATAGGATTAGTATGGGAATGAAGTCATCATCTTAGCTGGAAAAATTTAAAATTAAAGAAAGGAAACAAAGGATAAGATTTTTTATCACAGCATAACATCCACTGTACTTTTGTGTACCCTTCTTTTGGAACCTTAAATTTTGGAAGCTATTGTTACTATTAAATAGAATTGGTGCATGCAACTGCAAGTGGTATACTTTAGGATTCCTGATACCCTTCAAAACTGCAGCTATAAAATGTTAACATATCTGCCCCAATTCGGATTGCAACTGCCTGGTGATCTACCCCCCCTGTTGTGTTTTAGCATGTTAAGTTGTGTGCAAAAAATCCTCGTCCTACTACAGCTTTGTCATACTGTTTTACCACCAGAATTAATGTCATTGACTCATTATCAATATCAGGAGGAGTCACTTTAAGCATATATTGTTGGTATAGCTTCCTCAACTTTCAGAATGGTTATTTTTCCAGGTTAATATTTTTTATACTAATTTTTGTGTCCCTTTATGGAAGAATTGAAGTTCCCGATTCTATGAACAATTGTCTAATGTTGTTTTGCCTAATTTAATTTACAGGACCTGGATAGTGAACTCTGAGTTTGAACAATGAACATGATTGCAGATTTGCAGTTGCTACTGGTGCCTGGTAGTCACCATTTTGTACTAGAAATTCATTTTTAGTTTCTTGTTTATGGTTTGGACTTGTAATGTCATGAATTTGAGTTGTGTACCGTGAACTTTAAACACTAAAACATTTTTTTAATTTTTAATTAAGTATGTTTTCTTTAATTAAGTTCCATTATTTTCTGATTTATATTGTATCCGATTTTTTAACCGAAACCGGACCGATGAAAACCGAACCGGCTTTTTAAAACCGAAACCGAAGGTTTGGTTGCAGTTATGGTTTTCAATTTTTAAAAACCGAGGTATATGGTTTCGGTTCCGGTTTTACCTAGAAACCGAGCCGAACTGGCCCATGCTCTCCCCTAATAGTCAGGGCCGAAACTCGACCTTCAGACACCTATCTTTCCATCTGCTCTCTTCCGAGCTCCTCCTCAACCTGTGTGACCCTGACTTCAAGCTGGCTCGTCACCTTAATCCGGGCCTGAGCATCATGGACCTTGTCGGCTATAGCAGCTGCCCAAGGAACAACCTGGCATAAAAATAAGAGAAGAAAAATAAGTACAACTAAGGTCTAATACTCAAGAAATAAAGAAGCAGGATGAAATGGTAAATGTAAAAAAGGAGGAGAGCGAAACATACCAAAGAAAGTTGAGCCACCAGCTCGTGCAAGCCTCAGAAAGGTCCACCGTAGCATAAGCCCATTGGTCCTTCGACAACATGAGGCCGCGACAGAGATCGGGTCTGACTTCCCTAGCATATGCAAGAGCCCTCGTCATGATGGAATCCGAGGAAATCACCCCCATATCGAGACATTATTCTCAATAACGTTGCCATCATGAGCCATTTCCCTCTTCTGGGGGTCAGCCAATTCATCTGAAACATCCGGCCGAGTCTCACTGGTCAGCTCCAGGGAAGGTTTAGGAGAGTGAGAAGGTGAAGGAATGGGCACCCGGGTGTCGGCGTCCTCATGGCGAGAAATTCCTACGACCGCCTTCTCCAAGGCAAGCGTTTCTTCGGCCACGCCGTTTCTTTTCCAACATTGCATGTTGAGAAAACACAACAAAAATAAAAAAGCACTAGGAAAATGTCAGATGCTAAAGTCATGAGAAGCGGTGGATTTATACAAGTAAAATAGCAGAAAAAGAAAACAAGTAAAGCATGCGAGGAGGACAGAAAGGTGTTACCACTACCCCATAGAGCTTACAACCAATCTTTGTCCCGACTACTAGTTAACGACAGCTTGGGAACATCCAAAGACACCAATTTCCCGTAATTTATAGCCTCCTCACACTCGAGGGTAAACATCATTAGCCAAGTCGGTTCGACCTCACGCTAAACTCCGAACTCTGCTAAATAAATTTCGGAGATAAAACACCAGTACATATGGCTTTTCTTATTATTAGAATTGGTGAAGCACCGATCCCCTCGGCCAGCTCTTCGGCCGATAGTATAAAAACCCGGGCTCTTTTCGTTCCTTTGGAAGTCGTAGTGGAACCTGAACAACCGGGTCGAAGGCTTGATCTTTGACTCCAAACATCGGCATTGGAAGTTGTTGATGTGGATAAATCCGTCCGGATCCATTTGGGCAAAGGCAATTTTCATCTTCCTAAACAAACGCTTTACTAGCTTTAGGAGAGGGACACAGAATATTTCTATGTCTGAAGTTTTCAATTGCGTAGGATTGTTAGCAGCTGGGAAGGAGGCGATACCGCTAAGTGGGTCAGAATACTTGGTACCAAAGACCCTCCTTCTGCGTTGGACCGATCCATAATCCTGCATCCGAAAATGTGTTTTATTTTAAATCAGTGGGTTTAGACATCGGATTTCATAACTAAAGGAAAAAAGACTAAAAGAGGAATACCGAGTACAACAGGCCAGGATTAGTTTGGAGAAGGAGAGGAAAGTTTCATTCGTAAGGACTTAGGGGATCGGCTCCCAAAGTGTGTTCCAGGGCTTGAACATTTTGAAGAACATTCAAGACCCACAACACACCTGCATGCCATCTTTAAATCCCAAAAAGTCCACAGAAAGGTGAAAGAAAAGTCGGGGGGACGGTTCCCGAAGACTGTTCTAAGGCTTGAATATACCGAAGCATGTTCAAACCATGCTACAGTCCCCCGTAACCTCTTTAAGTCCCTTTAGACCAAAAATAAAAAAAGAGGAAAAAAGGAGAAAGAGGCCAGGAACAACGTAATATCTTCCTCTAAATTCTAGCCAAAAATACCCAAAAACATCAATCAAAGGATAAGCCCCTAAAGTCACAGACTAGCGGGGAAAATCCATAAAACTCAACACGCATGCAAGAGAAATCAAAAAATGAAAATTTAAAACTAAAAGATTTACTTACTTGTATTCAAAGTGCTCAAGGCTGGATATAACGATTGTGGAAACTTAGACTTGGAATTGCCCGTGTTGCTGAGAGTTTTCTTTGCTCTGAAAATGTGGAGTTGAGTTGGGTGAAGATAAAAAATGAAATGAAAAAGGAGGAGGAGTATATATATTGTTCCAGGGGCGCGATGTTTAAGTCATTTGGTCTAAGAAACGTTGGATTTGAAACCAACGGTTATGATTATAGACGTTTGAGATTCAACGGTAGGATGGTGGTTATGATCTCGAGGCGGGACAACTGCCATTATTAAGGCGGTCGCGACTCCCCAAGCGGCACCTACCCTGTTCAAAGGTCCTTGGAAATCCCAAAGACTAGGGTTCATCCGATAATTGGTCATTGGGCGGAAAATATTGGGCTTCTCCTAAGAGTTCCCCTTACCGAAACCCAGGGACATGTTAAAAGCCCATCTCCTTAGGCCCATTAAGTCAGCTTGGGCCGATAAAGACTAGAAGGCCAAAGCGTGTCTGTTCTGTTAAAGAAAATATGGACCGGCCCAAGTTAGACGAAGATGTGGTTTGTCAGCCACAACGTCCACGTCCCTCCTTTGGTGGAACCGATCGATAACTCCGGGGGTGTAACGTTAACAATCCAGGTTATATTCACGATGAAGATAATTCATCAGCACACACTCATATCATATTACTATCTTGTATTCCGGATTATCTATACCAAAACCAGTTAACTTATTCTCATACCGGAGATGAATCGGGGGATCATTCATTGCATTCTTCTCTTTGCAGACCGTAGTCTATTTATCTGGACGAAGACTGGATCGGCAGAAAATTGGTTATAACATAAATTATTTTAGAAAATTATTTTATTGAAAACCACAACCAATCTATTTTGTTATGTAATTTTTAATTTTTCAAAATAATAAACGAATAAGTATTAAATATTGGTCCAAAGTTAATTAATTTAACCACTGAAAAGTCAAATATTACCACTAAAAAGAAACAAATAAAATATTATGTTATTGGGAGACTGTTGGGAAAAAAACAAGAAATGCAAAATTTCACAAAATTCATTAACATTTGACAATATTACGAATATTGATTAAATATTGAATATAATTGTAAAAATTATAATAAAACAATATTTTCTTTTTCATTATAAAGCACTAAATTCTCCTTCAACTCAAAAAGAAAAAAACTTATTTTTACAATATCATATCCATTAATTTACCATCGCTCATTTTAAATATTTTATAATTTCTTATAATCAATTAAAACACATTTTTTGTTATTAATGAAGAAATTATTGAAGAATTTTTTTAATTAACATTTGTGGAACTGGCAAAAAAAAATTTTAGGACCAAAATATATATCACCTAATCGCAGGCCTCATATTTACACCGATCAACCATGTTAACCAATCCAATGTCGTAATCGAGGACAAAAATACATTCAGTTTTATTGTGATTAAACTTAATACTATCAACCAACTTTCAATTAATTCAAATTCGTCAATAATTCAAGATAATAATAACATAATAAAATATATTCTTCACCTATATATATAATATATTTTAATACCCTATAATATAATTTTGTTCAATATTCTTCTTTATCTTATGGAATTTTTCTAATTAATGTAAATTTTTATATTAATTATGAATATTATTAATACAAAATTATAAAATTTCAATAATAACATAAATAGTTTTAATATATTGCATTTTCCTTTTAAAAAAACTTTATTTACAACATCATGGAATATATTTAAGCGTTAAAAACAGACTTCATATTAATTTTTAAAATCATTGTCATATAATCGTTACAATGGACTTTATTTTTCAGTAACAAAATTCTTAAACTAATTTTAAGAAATATCATGCAAATACGTCGCATAGCGGATAAAAATCATAGTATTGAATATTAGACGTTCTTAAGTTGTCTATATTTTTAAGAATCCATCTGAAAAAATTTCATGAGATGAAAAATTGTACATATTAAGGTAAGTCACATAAACACAACATCATATTTAAAATTAGGGAAATTTTATTTTTAGATCTATTTTTCTACTTTCAGACTAAAATGAAATGAAAAGATAAAACTACCTCACATGTATTGTTAATTTATTTGTTTTCATGGATAAATTTATTTTTTCACTATTATTAGAAAAAATAAAAATAAGCTCTTAAAATATCATTTAGCTTTGAACTATTATTGTGATTTATAGTTTTTCTGCCTGAAAATATAACAAAGTATCCTGGTTTAGTCGATTTAAGTAGAGCAAAGTATCCCAACTTGGTCGATTCGATTTCGAAGCTCTACCCTCTTACTAAATTTCCCAAAGAGAAAAAAAACGTCTAAGTACGTACCTAGATGAGTTAGTTACGTGAGTACATATATAATATATTAATAATAAATTTAATAAATTTTTAATTAAATTATGTAATTATTGTTGAAGAGTATAAGATCACCTTAGGTTCTTCCTCTACCACCTTAAGTTTTTAGACGGACCAGTCATTTAACATGATATCAGAGTTCGAATTAGAGAGGGACTCAGGTTCGAGTCCTCCCACCCCCATTTATTTAATTTAAATATTTAGTGTTGGTATTGGTTGTATTTTATTATTGTCAATCGTAGCCAAAAGTATTATACGTCTGATGGGGAGTGTTAACTAGTATAAGATCCTGTTCGGGCCTTCCTCTGCCACCTTAAGATTTTATACGAAAAAAATCTTTTCTTGTATTAAGATAGGCACTGAAGTTGTAAACTTGTAGAATTTCCATCATTCATCCAAAACGATCAAAATGAAAAAGTTTAATAGAAACATTCTAACACCTTTAACATGGTGGTCCATTAATCCGAACATATAATATAAGGTTGAATGACCTTTTGGCCCTTAAAGTATGGGTCGTTATACCCATCAACCCTAAATATATGAAGTCATACATTTTGACCCCTATAATATCTGTCTTCATACCTTTTAACTCTTTTCCGCTTCAAAACGACATATCGGCGAATATCGGAGGGCAAAATCGGCTTTTACTAAAATTGAATATCGAAAAAGGGTTAAAAGGTGCGAAGACCAAATTTATAGGGGTCAAAAGATATGATTACATACATTTCATATGATTCTTAATATAATTCTTTTTTACAATAAATGGACGTATATGACTAGCAAATTAGTTAAGTACAATGTCTAGCAAATTATTTTAAGAATTTAGTGGAAAAATATGATTTTTACAACATGGAATATTGATGACTTTTATTGGGAGGTTTTTATTCGGACTTGGATCAAACTTGCGTTTCAGAATTTGTGTTAAGGTTGAGCTAGGACGATAAATGTAAATGTGTGAGATGAATTATTGTTGGTACTAATTTCGAACCAATTGTCTAATGACCGTGTAATCATGTTTTTGTTTTTTTCTTCAAATATATTGTAAGATAAGGGTTTTGTTATCAAGTAAAACTTTTTTTGGAGGTTAAATATAACTAGTGAATTTTCTAGCACTAATTTTTGCTTTGATCATTTCTGAACTGTTATTTATGTTAGCTTATTGTGAAGTTGGTTTTCCTAGTTTTAATGAGTTTGTGATGGTCGACACCATTTGGGGTGTCCCTAGAAGGTGGAAGAACATATACATATCGAGGAGAGGTGATTGATGTTGTTGGTTTTTGTTTTTTCTCGTATTATAGTGGGCTTAGAGCAAACTGTTAACGAAGTTGAGAAGTGTGAATGAAGTGCAATAGAGATGAAGCTGCAAGGGCAAAAGATATTGCTTAGAGGGAGTTGATTAATCAAGATTTTTCAGGGGCCAAGAAATTTTCTACGAAGGCCCATAATTTGTATTCTTGTATGGATAGTATTTCCCAGTTGTAGGCAACAATTGATGATTTATCTTTTTTCGGAGAAGAAAGTAAATAGGGAGGCATATTGGTATGAGGTACTTGATGTGAATCCACGAGATAATGAAGATGGTGTAAGAAAATAATACAGGAAGTTGGTTCTCACGCTTCATCCTGATAAAAATAAATCACAAGGAGATGAAGGGGCATTTGTTCTTATTTCACAAGCTTGGGATGTGTTGTCTGATAAAACCAAAAGATCAGCATATGAGAAGAAGATCCTTCAACATCAGTTTGGTGGTTCAGGGACACCACCAGCACAAAATAATTTTTTTAATTCAAAGAATGGTTCAAACATGAAAGTTACCAAGGATAATAATGTTCTTGTAGATTTACATAAACATAAACCAGTTTCTAGTGATCCTTCATCTTGCACAGAGAAATCTCATAAATGTGCGTCATCTCGTAAAGAGAAACCAACGACTCCTAAAACTACTTTGTCGGAAAAGCAGCCAATTTCCCCTCCACTTCGTAAACATGCTTCTTTCAGCAAAGAGAAGCCATCTAATGTCCCTCCACCTCATAAACATGAACCAATTGTAGTTTCCCCTTCATCTAATATACCAAAACTAGAAAAAATTTATGTTTCATCTCATAAAGAAACCCTGTCATCTGTTCCTTCGCCTCATAAACACAAACCATGTTGTGTTTCAGTTCATTTTGTTGTAATATTGTGTGAATTCTGTGTCTATAGCTCATATATTGACGATTTCTTTGTTTTCCCTTTCCATGTTGCAGATTAAACTTTGTTAAACTAATAGATGAATTGAATGTTGGTGCTTTAAGGTGGGAAGAATTTTCTTCATAGGTGAAAAAGTTACATGCTGGTAGGCTTGGAGCACCATACCTTAGACGATTTGAGTTGTTGCTGAAAATGATTTTTCGATTCTCGTAATTATCCCAACTGTATAAAGTCATACCTTTTGACCCTTATAGTATCCGTCTTCATACCTTTTTAACCCTTTTTCGATATTCAATTTTAGTGAAAGCCAATTTCACCATCCGATATTCACCGATATGTCATTTTGGAACGAAATTGGGTTAAAAGGTATGGCGACGGATACTATAGGGGTCAAAATGTATGACTTCATACATTTGGGGCTGATGGGTATAACGACTCATACTTTAAGTGCTAAAAGGTCATTAAGCCATAATATAAAGTATAAATATATGCTGATAACTGGAGAAATCTTGCTCAAAGTACTATAGCGAATGTAACTATTATTAGAATCTCTCTGTTTGTTTTTTTGTGTTTGGTCTTTCTATTCTTTTTCTTGATTTTTAAATATTCACATAAATTGATTCTGGGATTCTGGAAGGGAAAACAAGTGTCTACCAAGGAGTTAGACGTATGACAAGTGACGAGGATAAATTAGAGGGAGATGCATATGCCGCCGGTCCTGAAACTTTGTAGGCCTGGTACGAAAAAATATTCAGAGCTCCCTTTTAAAAAAATAATTTTTTTTTCACGTAACCTGATATATAAGAAAAAAGTTATAACATGAATTGCCTTAATTATACAAAATCAATTCACTAAAATAGTACTTGTAAACACGAATCTCATCTGAAATGACTTCTTCTTGTATTATTAGAAGTAAAGTGATTGTTTATATGTTCAACATCAATATTTTTCGGCATGTTCTTCTCGATATTTAAAATTGATAAACCGGTCACCCTATATTTTTTTTTTATCTTAGATAACCCGCAACCGCTACCCTTCGGGTGCGCACTGGGTAAACCCTACGGGCTCACGCAATAGCCTGCAAACCACATGAACCAAGGTAAACCGCATTTAGGAGGCATAATCATAAATTCTCCTCCCGTGGGATTCGAACTTGTGACCAAGAGGATAATTATCCTATTTTTAACCAACTGAGCCAACCTTTGCCGCCAACAGTCAACTTATCTTGTATCATATTTGTCCGTAAATACTCAGATCTATATATGAATAAATATAATTTTGGACCCGCAAGTCGCGGTGGGCCTAGTGCGATCGCACTATTTGCACTACACAAATGCCGACACTAAACAGGTATGTTGATTTTCATAAATTAAGAGATGGTTGGGGCGAGACAGATGACGAGGAGGAGATGTGAAATTCGTAATTCAGAAGAAATTTTCTGAGCCGTAGACCATAAAGATGAATACCGTAAAATGAAAAACCATAGACCGTAGAGAAATATTTCGCCGTCATATGCATATAACGAATGTTAAAATAATTAATTGACCTGCAGAAGGTGGAACTTCGACGTAATTTACCGAAGCAGTAGAAACTCAAATATTTGTGTGAAAAAGTACGATTCATGAGACCATCCCCCCTTAGTGTTAATTTTTGACGTTCTCGTCAAATGTTTGGTCCCATTATTACATGAACAAAAATAGAAATATGTATCATCCTCCGAGTGTGGGGGCAAGTTGGGGCAAACTTTAGAGTAGAGATACCGCAATATTTATCATTGATTGCTTTACTCTTTGTCCCACTGGGGAAATGCCACATCACTGCAAAACGGAGGCGGATGTCCGTTTAACATTGGCCTGAAAACACCGAGCCTTATGATTTGCGAGGCCCGCCACATCCGAAATGTTATAAATAATGATTTGCGAGTTAATTTGATTATAAAAAATCAAACATGATAGATAAATTTGGACGGAATGATTAATATTTAAGTGTAAATATTTAATGTACAAATATAAAAAACACAAAATATCGGAAATAGATAGATAGCATAAAATGAAAATAAATGTAATAGAAAATATTTATGATTTAACTACATGTCTTTTTTTAATACTATATATAGCTATTGTTGTCTCAGAGTCGGCATTTAGTCTTGGAGACAGAATATTTATTAGATAATATAATAAATTTTTGAGTCTGACATTTAGTATATAATAGATAAATACTGTAACTCTTTAACGCACGCTAATTTTTCTTTTTGGAAGAGGGGAGCGCACACTGTTGTGCATAGTTTAATTTATACCCGTAATCAGAAATTTATTGAAGAAGTTAATTTGTTTCTATTATGAGTTTAATTTCATAATTTTTAACACATTTTGTAACACCTTGAATTATTATGCGTTAGTTCTTTGTATTAAATTTTCGGAATTTGTTTGATTAATATACAAAAGTATTTAATTAATTAGTGCATTTTCTAACATATATTGAGCATATTTCGGGTCAAACTAGTCGTAACTCGGGTAACTCAGATACAACTTGGCTGTATATTAAAAAGTTTTAATAAATGAAAAAAGGTTAAAAACCGTATCAACACAATAAACTATTTTTTAAGAATTTACAAAATTCACTATTATATATCCTAATAATTTAATTTATAAGAACTAATTTATGATAAATCTAATTTTTGATTTAAATACTCTTTCCGAATACTCTTTAATTAATTCGAGTACTCAGTAACTTAAGTGGCTCAGCCAGTGGAGCCAACTTCCGATTTTTAGACACTGTTATAATTTACTACCGGCAGGAGAAACACCTAGATCTGACCAATCGGATAACCGGATCGGTTTCGGATCGGTTTTACTTTCGAATTATAATATAACTAGAGGTCATTCGAATCGGATCGGATATGATTCGGTTCGGGTCTAATTTGGATCAAAAACGGATGAAATTCGGATAAAAATCGGATTAAATTCGGTTCGGATTAAATTCAGTTCAGATATTTCGGATCGTAACTTATTTATTTTTTCATGTTTTGAGACCTAAAAAAATATCTATTTATTAAATGTAGTACTTTTAATATAATATAATGTATTTTTACATTAATTTATAATTAAATAATTAAATTATCATGAATATAAGATACATTTAAGTATGAATTTTACTTATTTCGGGTCATATGCGGTTCGAATATTATATGAATCAGTTTTGTTCGGTTCCAATTTGTAATCGTATCTAGTATTTCGGATTATTTTCGGTTAAATTTTCGGTTCGGGAAATTTTCGGATCGATTTAAATTTGGTTTTCAGATTATTATCAGATTATATTATAATTCGGATTTTGGATCGAATCTCGGATCCATAGATTTCGATTCGGTTATTCGGATTCAGACTTATTTTGCCGGGTCTAGAAACAACTAGTGGACTTGCGCCCAGGTAGTAGAAAACTGGGTCCTTCCATAGAAGAAGAGAAAATTTGGTGGCAGTTTCGCTTATACTCGCTTAATTTCTGTGATTTATAAAGGGATCATTGTTTATTTTTTAGGAAAATAACTTATAGGCAGATTCAAAACACGCCAATAGTTCCTGGTTGGAAAGATAAACAGTGTTCGGTAAATACCAACTCAGTCGTTCGATGTTAAAATAGTTTGTCTAGTGTCATAGACACTTAAGTAATAAAATTTATAAGTTTGAAATGTTTTGATTGATGTAATTGTTGTAAATATAGAAGGTTCATTATTATTAAAAAGTGTTAATCAATCAAAATAAGATAAAATTATAAAAGTTTGTGATTATTGTATACCCATTGATATCACACAAAAATTGTAAATAAACAAGTCATCTTAATTCTTAAACAATAATGTAGTTTTCTAATAACTAGGTGAGTATATTGCTCAAATATTTACCTAATGGAGATAATAATTGACCTCAAATCAAAGGGCCAGAGTCCCTGAGAATTGTGTGATCATCCAAGTGCGGGCAGAAGATTTAACAAACATATTATTCATTATTAAACCATATTGTACATAACACAAGGTGTTAATGTGTAACAACTAACATCATTTAGAAATATATTAACAGAATTATTTGTCAGCCTCCTATATGTATCACCAGAGTAAAAACAAAATAAAACTTACTATATACAGCCATGGCATTCAAGATTTCATGATATCACCACTCATTCGTACATGTGCTTTCCCTCAATCTGATATGAGAAAATAGGGCGGGACCCAGTTACAATTAGAGTGGGATCCACGCGCACAAGTCAGCCAACAGAGAATGTCTAATGATAGCGGCTAGCTCACGCCAGACAGTAGAGCCGCCAAGTACAGAGTCAAGGCATCATTTCGTCCTTCCAAAACGGACCCACCAACCGGCTTGGCTCACACAGCTTCTATCGGCTAGGCTTTACGTCTCTTTCAGTTGATTCTAACATGACCTAACGGAGAAAGTGTAGAATGGTGATTAGACTCATTACAGGCAATTGTTAGGGCCATGTTCCCAACAAAACATGATGGACACTCGTGCACTAAAGTGAGAATTGAGAGCAATCAAAACGAAGAAGCTTCAACGGGACGGAGCTGAGAAGAAGCTCCGTTATGATCATCAACTTACGTTACATACTATTAGCTGTTTGTACATAAGAAATTATAGTAGAGCAAGTTGCGAAGCTGTATAATGATGGGCGTCGGTGGTGGAAGAAAGGCGTACAAGTGAAGATTAACCAAGAACGGGTACCGTTACTCTATTGTGTCGTGGAAAGTTTATATGTTGAGGGGTTATCATAATATTGATCTATATGTGCTAATTACCTAGCTAGCTATCTTTTAGTGGCCAAAACTGAATGATTATCAGTTGTTTGGTTAGTTTTTGCTAATTACAAAAATTAGTGATTGAGTTTCTGCAATATATTTCTAAATTTTTCAATAAACTTTGTAGCCATTAAGAGACATTTATCATTCACTTATAGCTAGGATTAATGTAGTACAAAAACTTAACTCAAAACATGGTCCAATACACGTAGTTTGACCATTTTTTAGAAGAAAAAATTAAAACTGTGCATCTATCTTTAGGTACTTAATTAATTTGTGTATACCATCTAGGTCAAGAGTATAATGTGTAACATATATCTGTACACACATATATACATATATATATGAAGCAATATCTACATATTTTCAGTAGAAAATAGTATATTTACGTGTACGATCACACATAATGTGGTTCTGAATATACATGTATATTGTAGAATATTAATTAATAATTAATAGTAATTCGTAGATATATACGTACATGTCTGAAACATATATATATATCGATCGGTCGAGGGAGAAAGGCTATTATTAAGTTTAAGCCTGCCATTGGTGGTGTCATCTTTGCCATTAGCTCTTTGCATTTCCAATGAGCACATGTAAATACTTAAATTTTATCTATGATTAAATGGTATATGTTGTCTGTCCTTGTTGTTGGCAAGTGGTGCTCTAAATGAACCGTATCTAGTTGAATTCTTAAGTTTTTTTTTTATTTTAGTTTGTTAAGAATTTTTGAACTCGAACTTGAAATTATATGAAATCAAAACTTTTGTTCATATATCGACTCATTAAGAAAAAAATCATCTGTGAACAGCTCACGAGTATTCAACAATCAACTCATGAATATTGCTCACAAACTCTTGATCACAAACAATTCAATTACGAACTTGTTCTCATAATTCTCAATTTTTTTGACAAAACATAATTCTGAAAGTTTTGATTGTGCTTCACTTGTTTTAAAAAATAAAATATTAAATAATTATCAAAGAATTTTTTTTATAATAACCTTAATTACAAACTATACTTAGAGTGTTTAACATTCTAATATAATTACATTACGTTTATACTATTACTATATAACTAAATACACAAAAATATTTTAAAAAAAAACTCACATAATTACCATCTAGCATGTATTACAATTTAAATACTATATATAATAAATTTATAAACTTAATAGAAAATAACAAATGGGCTCGAATAAGTTGCCAAATATATTTTTCTCAATATATAGATACAATTATTCACAATATGTTTAAGAACATATATTATTAGTAATTCATATACTTATTCACGGTTTATATCAATAAGCGTGTTCCCGCTTCAAACTCACAATTTATGAATTATATTAACGAACTTATTTACGAACATTAGAATCAAACTTATTCGTGAACTTTCGAGCCAAATTATATTGTGTTCAAATTCAGTTTATTTATAAACCGAAACTTAAAACTGTGTTCATATTCGACTCATTTATTATCAAACCGAATTCTAGATAAAATTTTTGTGAACGGAATACCTAAACTGTTCCTGAAATTATTAAAATGTTATAATTAATTTAAAGGCATGTCGTCTTTGCCATTACCTCATCTCTGACGTCGTCCTCCGTTATAACTTTTTTATCCATCTCAATGTATAAAAGTTGTCTCTCCCATGATCAAAATCAATATACTTATACGCATAATTATAGCAATCCATAATTACATAAATGTGTGTGTGTCAACTTTATATGGGGAAGAAAACATTTCACTGTACACAAGGGTGTGAGTCTTTATCAGTAGCGGGTGGTGGAGTTATATAGGCACTTGCCTCACGCTCCTCTTTATTTTTGGATCTCTACCTGCTTACACATGTTATATGTACATCAGTCATATATATAATGTGGGGTGTCCTTTCTTTGAATGTTTTAGGGCACCAAAAAAGTAAACTTGTCCTCTAATCTAGGTCTAAGTTTGGACAATGAAAGAACAAAAAGTGTGTGATGAGGATGACAAATCCATCCTAATTAATTATACCTACTGGCTAGCTACTACAATTCATAGTTATATTGTTAATTGTTTACAAATCATTTCTCATCATAGGGCTTCCCTCATATCTTGTTATAATTATCATATTTGTTTGGTGGTGGTGTCCACCGTCCATGTCCCTCTTTATATAGCCCTAGTTCTTTATTTACCTTTCTACTACTACTCACCCTCTACATTTCTTCTTCTTCTTCTCGTAGATCTCTTCCTCGGGATCTGATATATATCCGGTACTCGAGTACAAAGTCCCGAGGAGAGCAGCTTGTTGTTTCCTTTTCAGTCTTTTGTCATTTGTTGTGATATAATAATTTAATTCTCAGATATTGTTAGTTGTTTCGGGCGCGAGACTAAAGAAGAAACCTGTTTCTGCAACTAGGGTTTCCTGATCATTTTGATAAAGAAAAAAGGGGTAATCTGACTTGCATACATCTCTCTTATCATCTCTATAACGTAAGTTCCCTATTCTTTACCTTTCCATATATGATACATCCGTCATTTTTTTGCGGTTCTTTTCCTCCGCAAATCAATTTATTATATGTTGTAAATCTCGTTATTGATTGTGTGCTTGCTATTTGAATTTTCTGGTAAGAGGAGGATTTATCATGTGTGCGCAGGAATTATTAAGCATACATGTACCATTAAGGAATTAGTAAATGCAATATTACATCATAATATTGTTAGTATTAATTAAGGAGTACTGATTGTTCGTGACTAATTAAAGACATTCTTCATCACTAACAGATAATATATAGCATGCTTTGTTATCAGACCAGAAAGATATGTTGATGCCCTAAAAGATATATTGTTAACTTATATTTTTTTTTATTTTGAGGGCCTTAAATACTGCCGTTATCTTTTTCATCGTATTTAGTTAAATAATTAAAAACAAAAGTTTATTTGTGATCATTTCTAGCGGTATATGGTATAGTGAAATAATCTCTAGCTAGCTTCAGTTAAACGGCATAAAACATGAGCAGATTGATTCATATCAATCCATTGATTATTTTCATCATTATGTGCCACGTTTTCATAATTGCATCAAGCCTCAAATTATTTGACTTTTGTGGATTTATCACATGATCTTTATTCTAATTAAAACTAGTGGATGGACCGGACTAATATTATTGCTAAATCCCGATTTAACTTGTCCACTTGAGTAAAGTTCAGTAAAGTTCACGTAAACAAGAGCTTTGATTAACATTTAAATATAAATAATTGCTCCAACAAGAACTTGTTGATCATATATATATATATATTAAGTGATCTATACCCATGAGAATTGACCCGATTGATACATGCAATTATATGTTCTCATTGTCATTGGTGTGTTTACCTTCCAAACCATAATTAATTAATAAATTAATTTCTTCCATTTGTAATATCTGTATTTGGTTTATTCTAGCTAGTTAATTTCCCATTTAATAATTATTAATTGCGTTAGTCCGTGATATAGTAGAGTAGTACTCAAGAATTATTAACTTCGTACGGGCAAGTTTACTACTTATTCTACTTATAACTAGATATGTCATTGTTCGTTATGACATAGACCCCAGGGCAAGCATTATAAATTGCTAGTTTTAAGCTAGAACAAGCATGAGCTACTAGAAATTAACCCTGGTTGAATGTAAATGTAGATAAAAGACTAGTGAAGATGATGAAAGAAGTGATGTAGACTAAGAATACGGCCTTATGTATAGTAAGGGTTCAAATTTATAAATGAAGTTCGGTTATAAGGCTGTGCTGTATATAGATACTACGCAGAGCTAATTATGCTCACCCTCTAACAATTATTCATACTTAAATTCTCGGGGTAGGGAACAAACAGAATCAAGGCCAAAAAGGGGGACTTCAAAAATATATTTTAACTGTAATCAGCAATTTACGTCTTCGATCCGTAAGTTCATATCTCTAGTTTTAGAGCCATTAAGTTTTGATTTTGATCCTAGGCTATCACAAAAATATGATCATTAAAGGGGTGGTGGTGCAAAACAGTGAGTGTAGTGTATAAAGGCTTAATTAGCTTTGCTCTTTGATATCCTTATTTATCATTTGATGGAAGAGCTAGCTAGACTATATATATGTACCGCAGCTGCATCATGTTTAGCTGTATTGTCTCTGAAGGCAAAATGCTGCAATTATGCGTCAAACCTTAGGGAAGTGATAAGCTCAAGAGGCCTGCAATATGGTTCCAAGTGTTTCGTGATTAAAATCTGCACCTGGCCTCTTTTCAATTTTTTTTAAAAAAAGCCAAATAAAAACTCAGGAGATGTACTTGGTAAATTAAACTTAATATCCCTTGTCACTTGATTTCTAAAGAGCGGATCTCTGTCCTCGGAAGCAAAGAGTTTGATAATTGTCACTTGTGTTTGATCAGAGGTTGATGAGTGAATATATTCTACTCATATTTTACAGTGCGTACGTTCTAATTAATTACAGGTTCTATACTCATTTCTATGAACCGTATAGGTTGTAGTGCTGTTCATATTCAATTGAAAGTGTGCTATGAACTTCAGTTCACAGGGATCAATTTGATATACATATGAATGCAAAGTAATAGTACATGATATTTGATTATAAGTGTATAAATCACAGATCTACTGCAAACAGTTAAAGTTTTGCATGCTTAGTATATTGCAGAAACAGATATATATCAAGCTAGAAATGTTTATATTTTACTGACAATTATCATTTATAAATTTGTTGCAGATTAGATAATTGAAAGGCAGAATGGAAGCACCTTCACATGTCCCTCCTGGTTTCCGATTCCATCCTACTGATGAAGAACTGGTCGATTACTACCTAAGAAAAAAGATTACATCTAAAAGGATTGACTTGGATGTCATAAAAGACATTGATCTTTACAAAATTGAGCCCTGGGATCTTCAAGGTACATGTTGGTATACAAGTTGGTTATTAATTAACATTCTTTACTGATCATGCACTTCATAATAGACAAAATACGCGCACAAACGAAAACAGCTTACTAGCTAAGCTTATATTTAAGATTGAACGTGCGCAAATAAATGCAGAGCTATGTGGATTGGGAGTAGAAGAGCAAAATGAATGGTACTTTTTTAGTCATAAAGATAAGAAGTATCCAACTGGAACTCGCACAAATAGAGCTACAGCTGCTGGATTCTGGAAGGCAACAGGAAGAGATAAAGCAATATACTCTAAGCATGATTTAGTTGGCATGAGAAAGACTCTAGTATATTATAAAGGTCGTGCCCCCAATGGCCAAAAGTCTGATTGGATCATGCACGAGTATCGCCTTGAAACAGATGAAAATGCACCTGCACAGGCAAGTTTAAGTGAAATACTGTACATGTTAATAGTTCTGTACATATGATTAATTATTAATATTATAATGTGAAGTTTTTGTTCTAGAAAAACAAGCATGTACAGGGATGTTCTTATTGTTGGTTTAAATGACACTCTAATTTGCAACAATTGGCTTATATATGTGGGTGTGTTTTTGTTGATATAATAACAACAGGAAGAAGGATGGGTTGTATGTAGGGTGTTTACAAAAAAAATTGCAGCAGTGCGGAGAATGAGTGAACACGAATCACCAATATGGACGTATGAAGACCAGGTTTCATTCATGCGAGACATGGATTCTTCCAAACAACCAAACATTTCATACCACTATCCTTATCCTTGCAAAAAGGAGCAGGACTCTCAGTACCAAAATATATCTGGCTCTGGCTCGGACCATTTTCTCCAGCTTCCACTTCTTGAAAATTCAAAAATGCTGCAACCACCACTACCTATCCTCAGAAGCTACAATTACATGCCTGCATATGGCCTTAACGTGAACCTTAGCAGAGACATTTTTCAATCTTCGTCGATTGCACAAGACGAAGTCAGCCATCCATCAAATTATGACATCCAAGCAGTTGAACAAGTCACTGATTGGCGAGTTCTTGATAAGTTTGTTGCTTCACAACTCAGCCATGAAGATGTTCAGAAGGAAAATCAAGAACATTGGAATGTTAATGCAGCCACTTTAAGCAGCGGAGTTTCTGCAGATGATGACAGCTCAAGCACCCTTGTCAGAAATTTGAATAACCAAGAAATAATGGATCCAGAAAATACGTCAAACTCAACTTCAAGTTGTCAGATTGATTTGTGGAAATGATCTTAGATGACCTATTGAAGAAAAATCTTTTCCACATTCTTGTGCATAACAAGCTTACAAACTATATATATAACTCTTAATCTATCCTATTAACCAGAATGTCAATGTATATAACATAGGCTTTATTATATAGCCTATATTTTACGGAGCCAGATAGCTGCAGGCCTATTATGTTCAAGCTACCTCTGGTTTATTTGTTCAGATATGTTCATCTTGTGTTGTATATTTTGAAAGTACTACAAATTCTAAAGAATATAATATTATCAACGTTATCGTCTTGATTTTTGTTTATACACAACATAATCAACAGTACTAGTGTGTATATTATTTATTATTAGTAATTAAAGTTTATATGCAGATCTACTTGTCATGTAGATGGAAGCAGATCAGAAAGCTCTACATATGCATTCATATATATATATAGAGTACATACACAAATAAGAAAGACAACCAATCTAATGTTTTTGTAGTGCATATATGCATGCAACGGCAATAATGCTTCTAATGGAAGATGTATTAAGTTACAAAAATTGGCATGCAGGATTAGAAAAAATATCGAAATATACATGTTAATTTAAACATTTGTTGTTCAGTATGGCGCCCAAATCTGATAATATAACATTTGTTGTTATGTAATGAGCGTACACTACATTAAAGAGAAGTGGATCGGATGCCATCAACGATACAAATAAGCATGCCTAAGCGCATGCAGTACCGTCGTCTACAATTGATTTTTATTGCTGGCAAGTGGTAAGCGTCAACAAATAAAGCATGTAAAAGAAAATATAAGTTTCTTTAGGATGAAACATGTATATGCAAGAAGATACATATAATTATAAGGGCAGGAAGTTAACGAAGAAATCCAGGTACTCCGTGTCTCTACCTACAGTAGATATTACCAAAAACTGTCAGGTTAGTTTCTTATGGGACATATATCTGGAAATACCATGAATTGTAATTGTTGCTAACACGCAGCATGAAAACTTGCAGACTCCGATCGAGCAAGGGATTATTATCAAGAAGATTGGCTATTTCATACAAAATTGCAGCGTATGATTTGAACATGTATCTGACTCTAGAAAGCAGCAGAAGCAATGAGAATGATTACTGTAACTAGAATATGGTTACCAGATACATCTGTATGAAAAGGGGCTAGCTAGTAACGTAATACATTGTGGAGAAAAGGACTTATTGATCGATCGTACAATGAATTATCAGGAAGTGTAAGACTCTTTTAGCTAGGTTTACAATAATATTTTTCAACTTCGTACGATGTAGACGATTTTATGCATCAAGAGATATGTAATATGGAAGGGAAGAAATGTTTCAACTTGCTTTGATGGTAAGTAGAAGGTGGGAAGCTTGCCTTCGCTATATATGTGCAAGTTGACATAGACAAAAGGTATTGCAGTTGATTGAGACAATGGTATCCTAAGAAAATAATAGAAAGAAAACTTATAATCATACAAGTCAATGCTAGTTTTCTACTTGCAAGTTTTTACTAATTTACTGTACAGAACAGCGGTATCACTTCCTTTCCTTCTAGTGAGAGGTCGATGATTCAAGTATCAGGAAAGATCAAGACAAAGTGTGTCGTGAAGCAAAATACAAACAAAGGATAATAGGATAATTAAGCGTGAAGGGGAAGTTAAAATGATGCAGCATATGCATAATTAATATATGGGAGAATGCTGAATACTACTCAAGTACAGTGCCCCTCCATCTTTCTATGTTCATCTTTCTCCCTACAAATCCCACTGTCAGCAGGCAAGCCTCCCACTCCACTAACTTTACTGTTATTTACCGGTTTAGTTCCTTTGCTTGTAAAAATTAAAATTCAAGCCGACCACGACTTTAGGTTTATCGATTCATGGCCGAAAACCAAAATGCCATTTGTCCTAAATGCGCACAACTGATGCTGCAGTTGGGAATGTGCGTTGGCAGAGCAGCTCGATAACATGGCCTGGGGTTCTAAATATTCCAGGAAGTCAGAATATTTTGGAACATACTTGCAAATATATTTACTTTTCATGATAATCATATATAATGATTCCAGAGATCTGGTTTTTGAGGAGAAAAGTAAATCGGATACATTAAAATAAAATGACTTAAGACCATGTTGTTCTCAGAGGGTTAACTCTACATAACTGGTCATTCAACTTAGTTGGTAATAACCCAGAAGTCTAGTGTTCATAACCCAGTAGCTCTCTACAGCTCTACATAACTGGTCATTCAACTTGATTCCAATTTTTCATCAAACACAATTGTTCTTGGAATGGCATCTATAGATTCTAATATGAATTGAAATCAAAATCCAACTTTTAACTTCCAACTTCTAATGGTTCTTACTCTAATAAGAACCATTCTTCAACAGGTCAGTAGATTAACTCTGTTTCACCAATTAGCCCAAAGAAGCCTTCCATTTATCTTTCTCAGGTCATAAGTTTCGATTATTCAATAATCCTTTTTAAAAGCTTGGCTGTTGCTAAAAATAATTTCTGGACTGGCGCTGCACCCTAACTCGCAAGCACCCAATAAACCCCATGATCTAAGAAAAGCCATAAAATCATCATGATCCTCAGTCTGTACCATCTAGAACCACCAGACAGCTAAGACATTTTTACAGTTTTTATTTAATCCAGACACTGGAACATAATCTTGCACAGGTACCCCTTTCAGCCAAGAAAATACCAAAGAAATTTTTTGAAAGAACCCGGCTGGACCAACCAAATAAATAAACAAGTAAAATCCCTCACTGACTGATACCCCATGTTTAAAAGATTGAAGCTTATGCCTCTAAAATTCTGAAGTTCGACATGTGTTCCCCATATTGTCCGAAAACTATATAGGGTACCGAAGAAACAGCTTAGCCAAGAATCCAAAAACTCAAATCATTATGTTGGACTGGACCTTTAAAAAGGGGCAAAAGCAAAGTTCACACCAGATTTTACAAAACAAACCTCGCAAAGAAAGCTCAAAAGCTGGAAAATTGCAGAATGGGCTGTTCCCGTCTCTGACTTGAAATGCAGCAACCTTTCTAAATCTGAGCCAATCCACACAAGCATAAAAACAAAAACATATAGATTGTCTCGCGAAACAGCGCCATACCTTGCACAAAATAGCAAAACAGCTCTTTCCACCCAAATTGAGTCTCAGTTTTAAATTAGCCAAGATAAACTAACAGATGAAGTCTCCTGAAGCTCCCATTTCTTTTCAGAACTAGACTAGAAGTGGAACTTATAAAACTGAAACTACATTCGCACTATAGTTCACGAACCCTATCAGCATTTTGAACATGCAGGAAAAAAGTATTTACTACTCTCACTCATCCCACTTCCCTTGTTTTTGCCCTATAGTTATAGCTATGTTATCAATGTCATTACTACGCCCGTTTAAACCTCAAGTCCAAACTAAGAACAAGATTCTACCTAAGATGGTTTCTTTTGTGACGTGGCGTATACATTAACTTCTGCATGATGAATTTCTCAGAAGTCGTCATCATACTACAGTAATGCGATGTACGACATTTTCTTTGCACACAATAATTTTGGAGTCGAATTAGTACAAAATTAGGCAGCTACAGCCCACATGCAGTTTTGCTCTTAGTTAATTTTAATTCAAGGAGATCAATCATAAAACCAAAAAAATACCAACTACCAAAAAGAATTAAAATGTGATTCTGTGACAAATCTCTAACATTAAAGTAGAGTGAAAAAATTCACCAACTTAAACTTTTCTTGGCCTTAAATCCTTAACTACCTCATTTATCTTCCCTGTGATGATCAAGGAAAGCTACATTACCAGTAATCGCCACTTTGTCAAAAAGGAACCAAGTTTGCAGAAATCATTTGCCACGCCGTGACTGACGCTGTTACACTCACTCCCGTGGCATTGTTAAAAACAAATACTTTCACTCCTCCATTTATTGCTTTTGTTGGATACACCCGCGATGTTATAACCCTTCTTCCTCCTTGAGCAAAACTTTCTACTATTGAATGATCAACCTGAAATATTTCATCCAATACTTTAACAGTTCATCACGACCAAGAATTTTAATGCTGCTGCATGTTGTCTTGCTTCCTAAATTATTACATACTAAAACGAATCCTTTAAACGTTGAATTAACTGACAGAAAACATGACTTGTCTGTATTAGTTGCTCATTTGATTTTTTTCACACATCTTGAGGAAAAAGAGAATCTATTGAGATCTAGTTTTTTATATTTCTATTTTTTAAATAATATTCAAAGTTTATAGTGTAATGTAAAAAGAATCGCAAAAGTAATATTTTTAGATATGTTTTTCATTCACCTTAAAATGCATGAAAAAGTGAAATGGACCAATAGTAAGGAACGGAGGAAGTAATTCTATCAATTCAAAGAATTTTATATGGAAGATGAGCAGATCTTCACATACCAATAACCTCATTGATAGTTTTTCACCATGGAGCACAGGAACATCACTTCCATATATCAGCTTAGCAACATCAGCAGTTGATGATCTACATTAAACATTTAAACAAGATTACCTAAGCTTTATCGCACAAATGGCCCAAAAGCAAAAAAGAGCAGAGCTATTTTTGGACATGGAAAACTGCAGGTGTATTATTGTGCCACTAATATATTGTTTCCGGGAAACAGAGCAACAATGACTCCATAAAGAAGCTGCTATACCTGATAGATATTTATTCTTTGTTTGTCCAAAATATATTTATTTTTCTGTTGGTTGAACAATTCATGAAATTGAAATTTTATTTACATAAAAGTCTAAATCAGAAATCAAAAGAGGGCAAACCGTGATTGATCAGCAAAAAAAATTATTTACATAAAAGTCTAATTTAGAAATGAAAAGAGGGCGAACCGTGATTGATCAGCACAAAAATGTGTTTTTGCACTCCCGTCAGTTCCTTTACTAACATAGAAGTAAACAGGAGTTGATTCCAACAATGATTCATCAGCAAGAACTAAAATGCCAAATGGTCCAAGAACTCCTCGACTGGCAGCACCACCGCTTGAGCTGCAGTTGTAATCCTCATTAGCTTCTACTGTATTTTGTAATGTTTCTTCATCTATCTTAAATGTAGCGACTATGTCCAACTGCAAACAACAAATGTATGGATAGTATTAAGCATAAAAGTATTTTACACAAAATGACATTAAAAAAGGAATGTAATTATAATCCTGTGTTTTTGTACTTCACACAAAATCACAGTGAATCTATTGCAACCTAGCCTCATGAAAAAGAACTTGATGGCAAACCTGTGTGGCTGAGCCAATGTTGAGTGGCAATACTGATCCTGGTTCAAGTTTGAGCTTGTCAAAGTCATAACTTTCTGATCTCAAGCTCTCTACTTCCTCAACTGGCCATTGAAGTATATTGCTCCCAGTTTCTTTATCAAATACAATTGTTCTTGGAATGGCCTGCATATACAGTGAAAGAATATTTTAAGTTATCTGAAACATAATCGATCTATTGACTCAAAAATTATAGTAATTATAAAGCTATGAAACAAGACATATAACCTGAAGAGAGGCCCACCCCTTCAAAATGTCAGTAGATTCAGTATCACTTTCACCAACCCAAGCCCAAATAATCCGTCTTTTTTTATTTTGGTCATAAAATGTCTTTGATGCATAGTATTTTCCATCATCCACCCGCAGGCCAAGGCCGACATCTGCATTCGGGTCATCGGGTGTCCACTTGTCATTTATCGAGTCATAGGTTCCTATTGCATAATAATCCTGCATATACTGATCCAAACTTGCTTTCAGCACGTGTTTAATACCCACCCCATTAGCTGATGTATCTAATCCATCTGTGCTGTTCACTGACACCGGGTAAAAATCAATACATTCCCACATACCAGAACCAGTAACCTCATGTAACAACCCATCCAAGAGCTCAAATTCAGTGAAGTTTTTGGTCTTATATACGAGCGATAAACCATTGTTGTTAACTTTTGATCCAATTGTGATCCGCCACTTCCCATCCGGGCCAAGCCAGGCTGTGGTGGGGTCCCTAAAATCCTTAAACCCAATCCCAGGTGGTGGAACCATAACCGGGTTACCCGGATACTTAACCCATTCCAGGAGAAGAGGATCAGAAAGATTTGCAGGATATGCTAGGTTTTGCACCTCCGTAAGATTAGCAAGCTTGCCTGTGTAGAGCATAATAATCTGACCATCTGGAAGAATTGTGGCAGAGCCAGTCCAAACACCAGCGATATCGTACCAACTATCAGGGACCATCGCAATTGGGAGATGGAACCAGTTGATGAGATCCTTAGATACAGCATGGCCCCAGGTGATGTTTCCCCAAACAGCAGAGTTAGGATTGTACTGGTAGAAGAAATGGTACCATCCCATGTGAAACAATGGACCTATAGTCAAGTACTTAATATTGTCAAATAAAAATTACAATTGTCTTCCCTACAATTGATATTATCAGTATCATGTGATTACAAGATTATACTTGCAGAGTTGCAGGAGTTCATGAACAGATTAGCACTAAACTTAACAACAGTATGTGTGACAATAAATTCCTATTTACAAACTTTATTCTACTTGTATACTTTATTCTATGCAGGATAATAGAGCTAAAAGAATTTGTAAGTTTTTCGCAATTACAAAAAAAAAAGAGATTATAAAAATTAGAAAAGTTAAGTTTGAACAAGCTGTAGTACAGTACATTGTCTAATCTAAGTCTTTCTTTACTTGAACTGTTGAGTTACTGATGTTAAAAATTCCAAATTGAATCATCCAGAAAGAACAACAATATCCAAAGCAATCGGAAAAATTGGCCCTAAAGTTGAAAGAAAAAAAGGTAAAAATGCATACCATTAGGATCTGCTCCAATGCAAATTTCCCCAAATTTAGATGCCCATGAAATTGACATAGCATCACTCCATTAGGATCATTACAAATGAGATATAATAAAACAGATATTTGACTGTAAGAGTGGATAGGCAGGCTAACCATTCATCCAGTTCTTTTGGGGTTGAAAATGGTAAGAAGTTCTTTGCCAAGATAACATATCATTGGTCCATGGGTAGGCCTCCGCTTTCTCACCGGACACTTCTAGAGTAATCTCTTTCGACACCCATCTCCACGCTTGCTCTAGCGATTTCAAATTAAGATCATATTCATCATCCCTACTAATTCTTGGTCCTTGTTGGACAAAAAGCAATACCAACAAAGTTGACACCAAAACTAGTGAACAAAGCCCCTTGATGGATCGCCGGAGAACTCCCGAAAATTTTTTAGTTTCGGTTTCCGCTTTGTCCAGAAGGGGACTGCATGGAGGGACACTAATGTTGGTATCCATTGTAGTGTGCTGGCTTGAGAAGTCAGTACTACAATGGTAAACTACAACTTATGTTGTCGTCAGAGTACATATGTAAGGACAAAGCGAACTAATGATGAGCTGGAATTATGTGGGGTTAATTAAAAAAATCCAAGATTCAGAGACTTGAAGTCATTCAAGTAACTTAGTAGATCCAATCACAGGAAGCCAAACATAAATTAGTTACGTGCAAAATTAGCAGCCTAAGTTGACCCCACAGATGATGTGATTATCTGAAATTAAACCTTCAAGTTATAGTAATAAACCAGCTCAAAATAGTAAAATAATCTAGCTGATCTACTGCTAGATTCTTTTGTATCATAATGCATAATTATATAACTCTCAAGTGGCAAGTGAATTATAATAAGAAATGTGGAAAACGAACAAGATGGTCCCAATAGGAGCTCACTATAGATCTCAAATTTCATTCAGACAATAATACAGTACATACAAGCTAAACAAACAAACAAAAGAATAAAATACATATATGCTTGGGGACATGCCTATATTTCTAACCTTCTGGTTGCAAGTCCATCATAAAAAATACCTCCAATCAAAATAAAATCATTTCGAAATTTTGCCCCTCCCCCTCCAATAAATTGCGGTTTGCTGCACGGGCCAAACTGTCATCCTTCAGAGTTATTTTTTAACACGAGGATAGATAGATGCATACTGATGTAGCTGTGATTACAAGGTTACTGATCAAATGGGAAAGGTTTGAGAGTTGCTGAAGCCATTTGCCATGCCTTCACTGATGCTGTGACACTCACTCCTGTGGCATTGTTAAACAAAAACACTCTCGCTGCACTGTAAATTGCTCTGGTAGGATAAACTCGTGATGTGATAACTGTTCTACCTCCTTGAGCAAAACTCTCGACAATGGAATGATCCACCTGAATATAGTTTACAGATTTTAATTCAAGTTCATGCACATAAACTACAGTTTAATATAACATACCTCTTATATTAGTAAATTTGAATAAGTACGATTTCTTAATTAATTTAAAGTTTCAGTTATAGCCGAAACAGATTATTATTACCAGATACGTTTAGTTACTAAATTCGTTTGTCTTTTCCTTGCGGATGATAGCATTGACAGCTGATTAGTACAAAGACTAAAATACCGTGATTAAGATAGATTCACACATACCAATAACCTCATGGATAACTTTTCACCATGGAGCACAGGAACGTCACTACCATAAACCCCTTTACCAACGTCAGAAGCAGTTGATGATCTGCATTACAAAATTCAGCTTATTCATTAAATATGCAAAATCAAACAGCACACAATTGACTAGAAGATTAAAGTCCAAAAAAATTAACTTAGTTCTGTTTAACTTTGGCTCTTCCCATGCATGGCAACAAGGATGACCCGAGCTGAAGTTTGATACTTAGCAAGAGCTATATGTTTAAATTATTCATTACATGTCCCTTTTAAAAAAATATCTCTTCTGCATCTTCCCATCATTCATGCTTTTAGGATCAAAATTATTTTCCAGCTTAAATTATCTCTGCTTTGAACAAATGTACGTGCAGTTTTTGCACTTAATTTACGTTTAACACATATGCTGAACTTTGGGTGATCCATGCGTGTGGTTCACTACAGCCGACCCCAATTTTTTTTTTGAAAAAAGGACTAGTATTTGTTTTTTTTTCGGTTTTGACACAAGCGTAGGCGTGTGTCAAAGCACCTCCTGTTGCAATAGCTCTCTTTCAAAGTCTACATCAGAATAGTCCACAATTTATATCCACATCAAAGACTTGTAGTTCTCTCTTAGTATTTCCCTACATTCTGGATACTTTATCCAAACATGTGATCCGAGATCATTAGAGAAAAATATTTACATTATGTGTGCCCTTTAAAAAAACATAAATACAGAAGGCAAGCATATAACTTTAACTAATAAATATGGATGATTAGCACATAAGAAAAATTAAAGAACCAAGTAATGAAACATGTCCCATCAAATTATAAACAGGCAAACCTTGATTGATCAGCACAGAAATAAGTTTTTGAACTTCCATCAACGCCTTTGGCAATGTAAAAATAAACCGGGGTTAACTCAGAGAGTGGGTCGTCAGCAAGAACCAAAATACCAAATGGTCCTAAAATGCCTCTACCAGCAGCACCTGCGCTGGCAGTGCAATTGTAACTTGCATTAGCTTCAAATTTTCCTTTGAATGCCTCTTCATTAACTTCAAAAGTCGCGACTATGTCTAACTGAATAATTACATTGACGGAAAAACATAATTAGGTGTCATAATTTTCATTAGAATCACAAATGACTACAGTATATAAAATTAACACTTTACAGAATGAAATATATGATACACGTGTATACCTGTGCCGCTGAGCTTATCTTTAGTGGCACAAGTGATCCTGGTTTAAGCTCAACATCGTCAATTTCATAACTTCTCGACCTCAAGCTTTCAACTTCCTTGACTGGCCACTGAAGTATATTAGTTCCGGTTTTTTTATCAAATACCACTGTTCTTGGTATGGTCTGCAGATTAAAAACACCAACATTATCACATACACAGAGATATAGTCAAATTCCGGTATAATCATTGATACCTAAAACTCTAAAAAAACAGGATTCATTGCCCAAAACCATTACACAATGTAAACTTCAAAATTTACAAATACAATATTGACTCAATATAGCTAATACATAGAACAAATTATACATATGCAAAACAAATTTCGCTAAACTGCACAAACGTAATGTTTGTAGGTTAAAATGCTTTGAATTTAGACACACATAGACATGTATCTAAATACAAACCAGCAACATTGTTCATCCGGTTTTAAAGAAACAATCTCAAGTACTTCAAATGTATTTTGCACACATTAATTTATCCAGATAATAAATGTAAATCACCTGAACAGAAGCCCAACCCTTGAGAAGATCAGTTGTTTCACTATCAGTTTCACCAATCCAGCCCCAGAGCAGTCTTCTTTCTTTCTCTTGATCATAAAATGTCTTTGATGCATAATATTTTCCATAATCCAATCTCAACCCAATGCCCACATCCAACTCCGGGTTATCGGGAGTCCACTTATCCTTTATTGGATCATAGGTACCCAATGCATAATAATCATGTTTGTCATCATCTAAACTTGATTTCAGCACATGCTTAACTCCTGGCCCGTTTACAGATGTGTCCAATCCATTTTCCCCGGTGACTGATATGGGGTAAAAATCTACACATTCCCACATACCCGTACCCGGAACTTCATGCAAAAAATCATCTAGTAACTCATAGCTTATAAAATCTGTTGTTTTATACATAAGTGATATGCCTGTTTTGTTCACTTTTGATCCTATTGTGATCCGCCATTTTCCATCCGGGCCAATCCAGGCTGTAGTTGGGTCTCTAAAGTCTGTACTACCAATGCCGGGTGGAGGAAACATAACCGGATTATCCGGATATTTGATCCAGTCAAGCAGGAGAGGATCTGACAGGTTGGCAGGATAGGCTAAATTTTGGACCTGCACTACAGGGTTGTCAACATCAAAAACCGTCCAAAACACGACTTAAATTTAACTCAAATCTGATACGAATAGAACTTGGTTACATCTACCCAAAAATAATTTGTTAGTTAAATCAAACTCGAAAAGCGTATATTTGAACATTTTATCTAAATTTTAATTTTATTTTTCGTCCTGTATTAAGGAGGTCTATCGAACTTAACATCTAAATTATTCTAGTGTTTGTGGCATTTGTTAGACATTTGAGCAGTTTATTAATCTGAACTCGAATTGTTACACTCACACCCTCACCTACCTGCACAAGATCATCAGTGTCGCCTGTGTACAACATTACGATCTTGCCATCAGGCAAAATTGTGGCGGAACCTGTCCAGACACCGTTGATATCATACCATTGATCTGGCTGCATAGCAAAGGGCAAATGGAGCCAGTTGATAAGGTCCGTCGATATTGCATGTCCCCATGTAATATTGCCCCAAATTGCGGAGTCTGGATTGTACTGGTAAAACAGATGATACCATCCCATGTGAAATAATGGACCTGCAGTACAACACATTGTGTGGAATGTAAGATATTCATTTGTTTACAATCAAGCAGCCAAGCAGCTGGAGTACGTACTTTTATTTCACATGCATTTGTTTACATGTTTATAAGGGTCTGCACAATTGTCATTGTCTGTTTATCCTTTTTAGAACTTAATAATATAAATAATTAAAGTTAACTACACTCGGTAACATAGCTAAAATACACAAACTCTCTAATAAATTTGTATGCACCAGCTAGCTCACTAGAATTATTGAGCTTGTTTGTTTATCGTTTACGGAATGGACCTCTTTGGAAACAATGAAAATATCCAAGCTAGCAAATAGATAAAGTAGTACAACTACAAAACCAGTAAACTTTACATCAGAGAGCAATTGATGATGATTAGCAACTTCCAACTGTTTGGTTTCCTGTACATCATGAAAGCTAGTCTTTATTTTTACTTTAGTTTTAATGAATATAAGAGCTCATCTTATGCGTAGTAAAACGTGCTAAAAATATTTGTGAAAAGAGTATACTTTTGTAAGATCAAGTCAAATTATATTCAAATAATATAAGAATATGATGGAATCAGATCTTACTCCAACACTTCTACAAGGATATATGATCGACAATTTTTGTCGTTTTGAAATAATTTTCGTTTTCGATCTCTCTTCACAAAATATACTTGTTTTTTAGTATTGTAGGTACATCAGATTTAACAGTAATCAATATTGTAATTTTTAGGAAAATGTTATTTTCAGAGTAAATTAAATTTTTTATTTGCAGAGCAAAACATTAAGTGAAAATATTAAATTAATATTCCCCTGCATTTACAATAAGCATTTCTTGAAACAATTAAGGCCCTGATAATTTGATAAATTTTATGCTATAATGTTTTGAAAATAACATTTTCCAATTTTTATTTATACAAAAGAGGATATATAAGATACAATTGAATAGACTAATTAGCATGGAGTGTTTTATTGAACAAGTACAGATCATGTACACTAAGCATTCCTATCTATTCAACCAAATCAGCATGAATTGTATAATTGTGTATTGTCCCCACAAGAACACATTAAAACACTTGGTTTCTTTTACCAAACAAAAAAAAATGTTTTATAATCGATTACTATATCTCAGTCAGTCAGTCGTACCAATAATTTTACATATATAAACTGGCGCAAGGAAAAGGTGCCAGATATAAAAAGGGCCATATTGCCCTTAGAGCCACTGAAATGACTATTTGATAAAAAATATTTATTTCATTGGTCCACATATTTGAAAAAGCCCGACACATCATTTCAAAATCTTTGAATTCTATAGATAAATAATCGTATATGGATAGTATCATATCAAATCAAATCATTTCATTAAATTATGAGATTGCCCCACCATTAGTATAGACACAAAACCATATTTATAATCATGTAAATCCTTATTTGTGAAGCTAATTCTCTCACGTACTTGGCTTATCTAATTTGACAAGTTTCTAGCTTCTTTTGGCAATTATCAGATCTGCTAATTATCTAGTATTAAATTATAACTGCAATAATTATCACTTAGTCAATGCCTGCCTATGGTAATAAACAACATAGATCACATCTTCTCCTCCTTCCGTCTCAATTTATCTGTCATGTTTGACTTTTTGGGGTCAAATTGACTCAATTTTGACTGAAAATTTCATAAAATATATAACCGAAAAAATTATAAAAATTAGAAAGTACATGTAATCTACTTTAATATATATTTTTCGGTTTTTCAAAATAATGAAAGATTGATATTTAATTTATGATCAAAGTTGAGTTAATTTAACCACAAAAAGTCAAACAAGACAAATAAATTGGGACGGAGGGAGTAGGGAGTAATAAAAAGGTCGTTTATCTTGCCCTTACACCCCATGCATTTTTTCAGATTATAGGTTAATTATACTTATTTATAAATACACCAAAAAAGCCAAAAAAACGGAGGTTTAAATATTTTGGTATAAATATTTAATACTCCCTCTATTTTTTATTATATTACGTTTTATTTTTCTGACCACATTTCCAAGTGTTTTGACCGTATAGTTAAAATAATAGTTTTTAAAATTTTCTTTTTTCGAATAAAATATAACTAAAATTTTAATTTATAAAAATAAAATTTTAAAAATTATTATTTTAACTATGTGATTAAAGCATTTAGAAATGTGTGCAAAAAAGTCAATCGTATTATAATAAAAAAAAAATAGAGAGAGGGAGTAGTACATAAAAACACATCCAAGTTACATATTAAAATTAACAAAAGAGTGGGATCAGATCATGTTTTACTATTTACCTTGAAATCATCAAAAACAAGCATTTACTAAATTAATTTTATTGGAAACTAATATTAATACCATCATACCTAACTATCCAAAAATTATAATATTTGTAACATATGAGCAAAATTCACAAAACTGCTAAAATTAGGAGCTAAAAGAAGAAGATTATTAAGAAAAAAAGGTAAATGGAGGACCTACCATTAGGATCTTCAGAAAAACAAAAGGAGATAAAGAAGCCCATGAAAGCATCCGCGAAAAGTTTTGGATTTGCAAGATAGAGACATGATTAGAATAAGGCTCATAATTTTAGAATAGCAATAAACGTGCACTTATAAAATATTTAATATTGTAGATTACAATGTATATTTTGTTTATGTAAGCTAACCATTCATCCAATTTTCTTGCGGTTGAAAATGGAAAGAAGTTCTTTGCCAAGATAACATATCATTAGTCCACGGATACGCCGGCTCCGCCGTGGCCTGCCGGAACCTCTTCTCCGACACTCCTTGTGCCACTCCACGTGACGGTGGTTCCAACATCTCCGGAGATTTCGATGTGTTGTGATCATCGTCATTACTATTTTTACTACTAGCAACTTGTTTACGTACAATAATATTAGGGTTGACTAATAAAAATATGAAAAATGAAAAAATGAGCGTAGAGAGGAAGATAGTAGAGACAATCTTGATGGGTCGTCGGTGAGTACTGGACGGAGAAGAAACGGGATCGGGATGGGGTCGGGGATTGCCCGGAAGGGAAGTGTAAGGGCTTGCATGTTCGAGATCATGTGTGGGGAGAAAATGGTAGGTATCCATTGGTTGGAAAATTAAATAGTAGTGTTATTCGAGAGGGTGTTGGAACTAAATTTAAATTTATAGGTGAAGCATTTATAAAGATGGAGATTTATAATGAAGTGGAGGTGGGTAATGTAATGTGTGGATAATGGATTGGACATGTGGATAATTTGTAAATGGGTCGGGTGTCAGAAACCGACGTGAACCTGTCTATTGAGTATTCATAAATCCCTGTATTTTGGACAATGAAATTTCAAAAGAAATGGGCGAGACAAGAGGAGAAGGAGAATTCAAATCTGCTAAACAAAGATTAAGACTAGATTACTCTTACGGTGGAAAATAGTGGAAAGTATTTGCAGTAGTATTTGGTTTCGTACAGAATTGAAAGTGTTGACCATTCATCAATGTAGTCTAATCTTCATTTCAAAACATTTATGATTAGACATCAGCACGACATGAAATTTGTGTTAGTCTCCTCACAAACAGATCCAAATTAGTATATTAGCCTTCTTAATTATCTAAGAATTATTTTCTATATGTTAACTGAATTTCATAAGTCACATATTATTTTTTGTAAGAAAAATCAAATTTTATTAAAAAATGTAAGAGCATCTCCAACCATGTTCACCTGTTAGGTAAAAAATCTAGATGGCAGCATGATTTAGATATTAGTTAAAAAATATACCACTCCAACCATTAGACCTATTAGCAATAATTTTAGATATCCTCCATCCCGTCTTCTGATCCTCTAACCATTAGCTAAAACATCCAGGTCAGCTTTGGTACCTTATTTAAAACTTAACATACTCTGCACATTAATATATACATATATTTATATTACACTTAATATATATATATAAATCAAAATATATTAAAATTCTTATTTTATATTTAATATTTAAAACTTTATTATATTTATTTTAATTAATATACAATACATATTTTTATGAATACAAATAGAAATAATATAATATAATATAATTATATATTTTATAATAGATATGTAAGTAATGTTTACTAATTATGTTTGATTATATTTAAATATGTTATTATATTTCAATTGAAATAATATTAAATTGCTATTATATTTAATATATTTTCATTGAATATATTATTTATATTAAATTACTCAATTAAGTATTGATTTTTTTTATATATATATATTTGGCTTAAATTCATTAAAGTAATATTAAAAAATTAATAATACTCAGATAATTCTTTACAAATTTAAAATTTCATCATTTTTTAAAATAATGTTATATTTTTATGAAACTTTTAAAAAATTATTTTGATACATATATAGTATTTCTATTACAGATTGCATTTATAATTTAGTAATTAGAATGAAATAGTTTTAATAAAAACATATCAGAGTACTCTAAAGTATTTAAACTCGTATATAAATATGATCAGATATTAAACCAATGAGATTCAACTTTATATTTGTCGATTATAAAGTTGAAGAATGTTATAGGTCCAAAAACAATTATGAAATGATTATATACTATAGTTTACATTTAATAACTTTGCGATGAGACTCCGCCTATAAAAATTTGTGCTTGTAAATAATAACATCATAAACGTCATATCACGTCATTTGTGAAAAATTTGGAAAAACCCATACATAATTGCTGAACTAATCAATGAAGTGAGATTCAGGTTCTTATATTCTCTTTTTACAAATACAGATTATATTTATTAATAACGTTAAATCCAAATTCTAATTATATTCGGATTTATTTCCAACTTATATTATATTTTATAGCCGGTTATTGTTTGGGGACATTAACTAACATAATACTCGTCATTTCAATTTTTAACCCGATTATTATATCTGTTCATCTTGGATGAGATGTTGAAGTGGATCAAGTTTGCGAAAGAGACAATATTGCAATTTCGCAAATATCCCAATCTTGTATTAAATCATGCAGAATATTTTTTCAAAATTGAGCATCGGAGAAAAAATAAAAGTTCTGAATATAAACGTGATTAGTTGAAAAGTAAAAACTCGATTGGTATGTATAATTTTCATTTTCTAGAAAAGAAAAAGAAGACTATAAAATGTCTTTAGAAAAAGCAATCTGTAATTCCAGACGTGGTTCCTCATCATTGCCCATTATACAAGTTAATTTTACTCGGTGTTTCACCAGGAGGAAATTAAAGGGTTAAATATTAAATTAGTCATTTAGTGAATTTGATATATCATTTTAGTTATTATTCTTAACGGATATCATTTGAATCACCAAAATTATATAAATATCAAACAAATAACTCAAAATATGTAATTGAAAATTAAATCTTATTTTTATGGAGTTCTACACCTTTTAGCTGAATGATACGGCAGAAAAAATGAAAAGTTAAGAATTATAGTATTTAAGATAGTATATCTAGATTTTATAAATTTATTAACTAATTATTTTAAATTAAATAAAAAAATAACTATAAAATTAAAAATAAATAGTAGATTAAGTTTCAAAAAATCTAACTATATTTTATAAAACAGTAGAATTCGTAACATTTTATTTGGTTGTATTAGCATTCAAGAAAAATATATAGAACTCTATAAAAATAATTTTTAGTTCTTAAACATATATTTAGATGTATTAGTTTGATATTTGGTTTGATTTTAGTAATTCAAATGATACCCGTTAAATTTGATGATTAAATTGATATATGACATTCAGTTTAGTGATCACTTTGATATTTAACCTGAAAATTAAATTATTATTTATATAAAATTAAACCTCATAATCTCATAACTCGGTGTAAAACACGGATTGAAATTAAAATATTAATAAAAAATTAAATTAGTAATTGTAAAAAATTAAATATAATAAGAATGTATAATATATTAAAAATTCAAATTATTATTTGTATCGAATTGAAACTCATAACCCATAATCCCGAATGAAACACGGATCAAAATTAAAATATTAATATAAAATATTAAATTAATAATTGTAAAAAATTGAATCTGATAAGAATTTATATTATATAAATGCTATTAAATACCAATCCGAAGTGTTGTTATTAAAATTTATCGTATAGTTATAGTTCTTCACTTGTAGTTGTTTTACTTGTTATAAAATTCTAATAGATTACTTTTATTATTAATAGAAATTCTTTTGCTAAAAAAATTGTATAATTATCATATGAACCTAATATCTTTGTTATTTTTGATAATTTAATATTACATAATATTACTAAATAATTATTGATATTTTTAATTTAAAAGTAAATAAATGTTATTTTAATTATACTTATTTAAGTTTAAATAAAATTCATAAATTATCTTTTAAAAAAAGTTAATTTTAAAGTAAACATATGTCTTTCAGTTTACAAATTTATAGATGTTAGTGTTTCGATGAACATTAAACGGAAGAAGTTGAAGTTGATGGAAAATAAGACTCCTAAACAAAACTAAAAGGATTTGAAGTTCATGGAGAATAGAACTCGCGTTGATAAGTAGGATTTAATTAAATAATAAAATAAATTAAAAATACGGCAAATGGATCAAAATAATAATTATATAGTGAAGTCCAAAATCTAGAATCACAAAATTAAATAGTATTATTTTCCTTCTTATTCATCAATCGATATTCTAATAATTTGATACTTTTAGTACTGAAAACATGATTTTGCTTAATTAAATTTAAATACAATTCATAAATTATGGTTTTACTTAATTAAATTTAAATACAATTCATAAATTATCTTTAAAAAAATTAATTTAAAATAAATAGTTGTCATTCAATTTAGAAGTATGTAGATGTCAGTTTTAATGACGAATCATTTATCAACTTATACGTTTATGATAATCTTATTTCAGACATTCAACCGAGAACACAACAACATGTTTTCCGAGAATGCAGTTTTGATGAAGCCAGTTTGTTAGGTTTTATGTATATCTTGTTTGACTGGATAAACTACTTCTACCTTATCTCAAACAAACCCTATCTAATAAACCTTGTTTGAACTATTCAACACTTATCTTTTACTAGATTTATTTCTTTGAAACAAATTAACAGATTATCTCCATAGACTTATTCAAATATTTTTCAAATCAAAGTCAGATTATTTTATCCAGAGTTTGAAAAAAAATCTGTTACAACATTTCCTATATATACAACTCATTATTTTAGATCTCATGTGCCACTTACAACACCGATACATTACATCTTGAAACATCTGAAACATCTTTCTTGTTTTACATCTGAATATCCAGTCGACAAGAAATTAGTTGAGTTGTAATCTTTGATATTTATTCTTTGTAACGTGTATTCATATCAACTTGTGTCAGGTTGTGGTAAGGACTTGATTTCAGAAGAATAGCCAAGGTAGCCAGTGGGTTAGGATATAGCAGGTATGCTAGGGAAATGGTTCTTTTAAGACTATCTTTGTAATCAAGGAAAAGATTGTAAGTTCTTTTATTAAAGTTGATATCATACATTCTCTATACTAGTTGGTATGGGGACTTGGATGTAGGTAATAGATTAGGATTAAGTGCCGAATCAAGCGAAAACTCTTGGTATTCTGTATTGTTTAATTCATTCATTACTGCATTTATTTTTCAGTAATTTATATTCTGTAGATTAATTGAGACTGTCTCATTGTTTGTGTCATTCGTAAAGGGTCTGTCCTATTTACATAAGATATTGTCCCATTTACCTTATCAGTTAGAATTTCAAATATAAAGATTGTGCCTTTGAATTTTATTTGGTATCAGAGCGTGTGCATTTAATTCTCTGTTTAGTGTTTATTTTGCTAGCGATCCATGGCTCAATCAGATAGTTATTTGAATAACCATCCACCATTGCTTCACGACGCTGAAAATTATAACGACCGGAAATTCCGCATGAAAATCTTCCTCCAGCGTGATGTTTTTGAATGAGATGCTGTAGAAAATGGCTTTACAATCCCAATGAAAGATGGCAAGCCCAAGTCTCTAAAGGAACTCTCTTCTGAAGAACCCGATTATATGAATTCTAATACTAAAGCTATGAATTCAAATCTAAATGGAATGGTGGCCACTGAGTTGCATAAAGTATCAGCTTATACCACGACTAAACAAATCTGGGATAATATCAAAGTCAACCATGAAGGTACGTCTAAAGTACGTGAAGTCAAACTTAGTATGCTAATGAGTGATTATGAAGGTTTCAGGTTGGAAAGAGATGAAAGTGTCAAAGATGCTCAAGGAAGGTTCTTGACCTTGATGAATTCTATATCTCTTCTGGAAAGGACTATTCCACAATCCGAAATCAATCGGAAAGTTCTCGGGGCTATGCCAAAGATATTTGCTCCTAAGATCACCATACTGCAAGATTCGACTCTTCTTTCTACTATGGACACTCATACACTCTTTAGTGAATTGGAAGAATTCGAGAATCAACTTTGCATATATGATGAAGAAGATGATATTCCTCGGAAAAAGACATTGGCATTTAATATAGATGCAGATGAATCTCCTGATGATTCAGATGAGGAAATCACACTCATGACCAAGAAGTTCCACAAATTCTTTGTTATTCCCTAACAATGCAACAATAATTACAGAAGGGGGATTGAATGTAATTCGAACTACTTTTTCAAGATTTTAAAACTGTTCTAACTGAATATATATAAGTGTTTGATTTGCAGAGTACGGAATGAAAGGATTATATAAATCAAAATACAAAGTAATAAAAACACAATCTTTTAAAACTTTCTGGTGGATTTGAATGTATCCACCAGATATATATATATATATATCAGTTTGAGAACTCTGTGTAGCTTAAAATGACTCACAACTGCTTTACAAGTAAAACAAACAGTCTACAGAGAAATTCTTGATAAGTACAGCTTTTTCTATCTCTCTTTAAAATGTGTTTGCTTAGTTGAATGTTCTACTAGCTATACTTGGTTTATATATCACCAAGTTTACATGACAATAAGACAAGATAATAAAACAAACATATCTAGTCTAACTCCATACTGCTTCACTACTCTATTCCAGCATCTTTGAATATCTTCACAATTACAGGGAAATGGTAATGCTTCTTTGTTCTCAAATTCCTGCTTAACAGGCTGCCACATTCCTTTTGCAAACACCCAACGCATGTGACTGTTGTCACTGTAAAAAGATATTTGAATTTGATCATCCGTCGGGTACATGTTTGTCATCCGTCGGGAAGCTTTGTTGATCATCCGTCGGGTAGCTTTGTTGATCATCCGTCGGGTAGCTATTTGTCACTTGACTTCATTTCTTTTATACAGAATTACAAGACATCTCATATTTACAATTAATCAACCTATTCTGCATATCCATTAGTAGTCAACATGACTCATATACTCCTACAGAATCTACACAAAGTTGTTTGCAGAAATGTGCTACAATACTTATTTGTTACATAAGCTACTCACCCGGTGGATGTCAAATTGTCATCCGTCGGGACTATATTAAATTATCCGTCGGGACTATATTTGATTAACCATCGAGTGCTACAAAATTCACTAAGTTAAATCTACTAAGGTGTTTTATTTAATTTATCATCAAGTTCACAACATATTCCTAACAATCTCCTCCAATTTAATTTCTACTGGAATTGTAGCCATAAATTAAGAGAAATTTAATGATAACAAAACACCCTAAATATATAGATTGGGATATATGAGATGAAATTGATAAGTGCTACATTATTTATTGAGAATTGAACAAAGCAAAGTATACAAAGAAGTTGCTCACAATTATTATCAAGGTGCTCCTCTAGTCTGAGCAGATAAATCTATTTCCTTGATTGTCTGGATTTCTTCCCAAGCCTCCTGTTGTTCTCTTCTATCTGATTTTGGAGTTGTCTGTGGAATTCAAGTTCATCAGCTTCAGATAAATCCAACATTTCTTGTATTTCCAAAAGAGTCTCATTGCTAGAGATACTCAGTTGGTCATCCGGTCTGAAGAATCTTCTAACTCTTTTATCATCCATGAATTTCATCAGCCAATAAGGCCTCAAATGCACTCTCTTTCCAATGAAGGGAATAGACAGAATTTTTGGAAGTGCATCTTTGGCTCTATTGCTCCTTAGCTCCTCTATTTTCTTTAAGACTATTCTCCTTGCAGTCACATTAAATCCAAAGTTCTTCTTGAAGGATGAATAGACCTTTATCAGTAAAGATTGGCTTTCCTGAAGAATCCTGTGAAGTGGCCATGTGATCTCCTTCCCTCCCTTGTATTTGAACACTACCCTTTCAGGAAGATGTCTGTAAGCATCAATCCCTCTTACTTCTTCCAATTCTTCTAAGTAGAGGTTTATTTCAGAGAACTCCTTGATGTCACAGATATATAAGAGTTCTTCCTTGTTGACTGTGGGTTGAGATTTGGTTAGGGTCTTGGATCTAAGAGTCACAAGCTTCACTTTCTTGATTTCTCTAGACTTTGTCTTCTTTGGCTTGTTGAAGATAGGAAAATTTAGTTCAGGAATTGGTAAACTATCCCAATCTACTGCCTCATCCTTTGAAATTATGGACTCACCATGAATATTCCTGGTAGGATCCACCACCTTGAATTCTTCAAATACCACTGAGGGTTTTGATGTCTGAGTTGAAGTTGTAGATTTTTTGGGAATATAGTCTTCCATTTCCTCATCACTAAAGTCCAATTTTCTCTTGATTCTTTGCGTGTACCTTGGTTTCTTTATCTGTTGGGATACTCATTGCATTTTCTGATCTTGAGGTTCAGCAATCAAAGATGGTTGTGCGGAAATCTCAGTTGTAGACTTCACAGCTTGAAGTGTGGCCAAGGTAACAACTTGCTTTTTCTTTTGTTTGAGCTTCTTAGCATCTAAGGCATTAGCATCTAAGGCATCTTGCTTTTTTTCTTGCATGATTCTTTCCTTCTCTTCCTTTTTAGCTTCTACAAACTGAGGGTGTCCAGCCACCACACAGATTTCTTTACCATTTCTATAAATCTTGGAAATTCTTCTTTTAAGTGCTGAGTCAGCTGGATCTTTGAAAAATGTAATTGACCTAGCTAACAGCTTCTTCTCATCTGGCCTAGGTGTTTCATACACAATATCCAAAAGATTTTTGTCTGAAAACTTCGAGTAGTTTCTTTTAGGATTCATGATCAGATTTGCCTTTGGAGATTTGATGCAAGATGTTTGTCCTTTTTCCAGATAGTTCATACTCATTTCATTCACATAAATATTCTTGACTTGAGAGTGATGAGTGGAGATTTTATCTGATTTCTGAATTGGCCCAAACTTCTGTTAAATTTCTGCATCTATCTTTCTCTATTTCTCATCTAGTTCCTTCTCCACAGCTGCAACATCAAGCATCTTAGGAATTGACTTTGACTCAAGCTTAGCAGTTGTTATTTGGATCAGATCAATGTTGTCCAATACTAGTGACTTTGGCAGAGTAATTTCTGGAACAATTATTTGGCTGATTTGTATATTTACCATATGCTCCCCCTCACTAGTTGGCTCTGCTTGACTGTCTTGAGATAATGATTTCTCCCCCTTTTTATTATCATCAGGTAGATTGGAGGAAGAAGATTATGCAGCCACCAACTTTTGCAGCAGTTGAGTTTGTTGTGCTTGATGTAAATGATTAGTTGTTAGAGAAGCTTCCATAGCAGTCATCCTTTTATCCAAGGAATCCACTTTAGTGGCAAGATCAGAGTTTTTCCTTAGCTGTCTCTTAATATCAAGCATTGTTGCTTCTGGAAGTTTAGCATCCAATCTTTCAGAAATATCATTCTTCACTTGATCAATCTCAGTCTTGATAGAAGTGACATCCTGATTGTGTTGAAAGCCTTGGATTTGATGCAATTGTAGAGAATTGAGATGTGCCTGTAAGAGCTTCCTGGTGCTAGCATTTGTTGTGGCTTGAAAATCATTATGTGTTTCTTGAATTTGATGGATGAGAGTGGTTTTGAAGTGTTGAATATCACAGTCCTTGGAGAATGCCCATGATGGCAGGCCAGATCTAGAGCTGGTGCCTGCTTCTCCCCCTATGTCCATGAGCTCTTCACTATCATCACCATCATCTCCAAATAAATCTGCAGATTCACCAGTACCATAATCAACCTCATCATCAGCTCTATGTGGCATGGCTGTGATGGCATCCTTTGCTCTTTGCATAGATTGAGTGGTGTGCACTAAGTTGAGCATTCTTTTAGCCTCCTCATTGCCCTGTCCAACTAGAATTTAATATGTTGGAACAGGATGAGAAAATGTCTCAGCATCCAGGGGATAGATTCTATGACAGTTTGATGTGCTTGCTGAGATAAATCCCCCTTTTCTGCATCACTGACACTCATTGACTCACTAGTAATGGTGTCCATCCGTATCTCTCCAGTACCTGCATTTCTCTCATATTCTCTCTATTTTTACATCAAGGGCTCCCCTTGGTTTCCCACCCTCACCTTCACCATCTAAGGTGGGACTCCCCTCACTCACTTTTGCCAGTCTTGAAGAAATGGACTGTATGTGTTCACTCATTTTCTCTCCTTTTGCCTGGGAGCAACCCAACCTCTCACTCATTTTACTCCCTTGCCTCAGTCCTAAGAGTGATTGTACTACTACTAAGTCCTCTGCACTTGTGATAATTAAAGAAATTTGAAGTTGTGCAGAGACTCCCGATGTATGAGGAATATCCATCGGGGTAGTAGTTTGGCTAGCCGACGGATGACTGCTGTTAGGCACATCCATCGGGATACAATCACTACTCGACGGATGAATGATATCCGCCGGGATAGAAGAAATGAATGAGTTTGGAGTGGAGACTATTGTAGACTCTGTGCAGATTGATGAAAATTTGGGTACAGATGTCTCAATAGACTCAGAAAGAGTTGGCAAGTGAGCCAACAAATCATCTAAAAGATGATGCTCACTTGTTTGGATTTTTGGCTTCTCCAACAGAGTTAAAGATGGAGAATTTGGAAGTGATGTATTAATCATGTCTACATCCAATGAGTGTGTGGGTGAATTTGGTGTTCCAGGTGCTTATATCACTAAAGATTTTGGCTGTGACTCCACATTTACTGGAGCCACATCAACCTGAATTTGAGATGGTGAGTGACTGAGTCTATTGCTTCAGTTTGCACTGTGTGTGTTTCCTGTACATCCCCAAGGGTTTTAGATATTTTCTTTCTAGCATAAGTCTGTGGTGAACTTGTGTCCCTAACCCTCTTGACATGTGCTCTTGGTTGGAAGCTTGTTTCAATAGTCACATCCTTTTGGGAGGATGAAACTAAAAGGGAGCTTATTTCCTTATTAACAACCACAGTTTGTTGGGAAACTGTGGTGTGGATAGGCTTAGGTACACTCATCTCACCAACCTTATCCTTAGGGTTTCTTTTATTTTCACCCTGTCCCTCACCTTGCTCACTCACCTTCACATTCCCCCTCTTTGTGTTTAGTAGATTTTGTAACTGATTTCTTTTGAAAGAAACCAGAGGGGGCTTTCTTAGTTTTGGATTTTGAAATTGTTGGTTTGGTAGCTTGGGTAGGCATATGTTGGGTTATTGACACAGATGACATAGCTACACTTGAAGGCAAAGAAATGTGTGAGGTTGGAAAAGTGGAGACAGTGGTGCTTACCTCACTTACCTGAGGTCCTTCCATGATTGGAAAGTAATGGAGGGGCACCTCTTTGTGGTGACTTGCCCTGTTGAGATCAACAATGAATCTCCTTTATTGAACCCAACAATTTAGCTTATTGGTTGGGTTCTCAACAACAATATTCTCAATAAGATGGTTAGCAAGCATCATAAAGAATATAGCATAATAGACACTTTTATCTCTCTTATTAAGTTCTCTTAATTTATAACCCAACTCAAACAAGATCAAGTCACTAAAATTAAAGTACTTATCAGTAACTAGCATATAAAGCATGTTAAGCATAGAAATGTTAATAGAGTCAAAATTGCTAATTTTACCAGAAAATACTTTAGTTACCACATCACACAGATAACTCCATTCCTTTCTAAGACCTAGCCTCCTAATTTCACTTAACTTAGAAGTAGAAAGTGCATAGCCCATAGAATTTAGCATGTTAACTATATCAGTGTCTGTGTGTGGAACAGGAACAGTGTTATCTGGAATTCTAAAGCATGCTTTGACAATGTCACTATTAATGTAAAACTGCTTACCTTTGAGAGTGAAAGTTATGGTCTTGTCAGTAGAGTTATACACGACAGTTGTCCATATCTCCTCCACAACTTCACAATAGATTATGGGTGATTCCAGCATAGCATAACTGAGTTTACAGCTCTTCACAAAATCCATCATCTTGTGAAAGTCTCCAGACAGAGGAATCTCCGTATTCACAAGTGCTACAAAGTTGTTCTTTTCATAGATATATCCAGATTGAGACATGTTTTTGACTACTGGTGCCATTGTTAGAGAATGAGAAATTTGCAGAGAGAATATTTGCTTTGGAGAAGAAAAGAATTTAGAGCAATTGATTTGACAATGATAAAAGAGTAGAATAAAAAAATAAATTCTGCTTTTATACTATCTCAGAAATAAACTGTCAAAAATAAAAAAGTGAAGTAAGGTAACCAATCAAAATAGCTCAAAATAGCCGTTTAAAAAATAAATAAACTATAAAAATTCTGTCACGTATCCGTCGTGTTATACTTACAAACTGTAAGCATGCCCGATGGATAACGTTCAGAGTTTTAAGGGCTAAGATTGAGACAATTCGACGGATGAGGATAAATCAATTATCCGTCGGGTTATAAAATAATCCAGAAAAGTAATTTATTTTTATTAACAAATAATATTCTGACGGATAATCAAACTCGATGGATAATGAGCATCCGTCGGGATGTAAATTTTGACTTAGCCATAATTTCATTCAAAACAGAAAAATCAATTAAGTTTCTGGCTGCATCAAAACTTGCAAAAATATATGAAATAATTCAGGACTAATTAAGCATACCCAACTCACTTACCAACCTTGAAAAGGTGGATTCATCAAGTGGCTTGGTAAAGATATCTGCAAGTTGCTTTTCACTTAGAACAAAATGAAGTTCCACAGTACCATTCATCACATGTTCCCTAATGAAGTGGTACTTGATGTCTATGTGCTTTGATCTTGAATGTTGGACTGGATTTTCAGTGATGGCAATTGCACTTGTGTTATCACAAAAAATGGGAATTCTATCCACTTGTAGACCATAGTCCAACAATTGGTTTTTCATCCACAAAATCAGTGCACAGCAACTACCAGCAGCAATATATTCAGCTTCAGCTGTAGAAGTAGAAACTGAATTTTGCTTCTTACTGAATTAGGACACAAGCTTGTTCCCTAGAAATTGACAGGTTCTTATTGTACTTTTTCTGTCTATTTTACAACCTGCATAATCTGCATCTGGATAACCAGTTAGATCAAAACCAAAATCTCTAGGATACCAAATGCCAAGTTTTGGTATTCCCTTGAGATATCTGAAAAATCTCTTAATAGCTACTAAGTGAGAGTCTCTAGGATTAGCCTGAAATCTAGCACAAAGACAGGTAGCAAATATTATATCTGGCCTACTAGCTGTTAAGTACAGAAGTGAGCCAACCATACCCCTATAGCTTGAAATATCCACAGACTTTTCAGTAGTGTTTAATTCAAGCTTAGTTGCAGTGGCCATGGGAGTTTTTGCAGATCTGCAATCAATTAGTTCAAACTTCTTTAAAAGATCGTGAATATATTTAGTTTGACTAATGAATATTTCATCACTAACTTTCTTAACTTGTAAACCAAGAAAGTAAGTTAGTTCTCCCATCATGCTTATTTCATACTTACTTTGCATCAATTTGGCAAACTTTTTGCAAAGTTTTTCATCTATAGAACCAAATATAATATCATCTACATAGATTTGAACAAGTATACTAGAGCCATTAACATTTTTAAAGAATATGGTTTTATCAACAGTACCTCTTGTGAAGTGATTTTCCAAAAGAAACTTTGATAAAGTGTCATACCACGCTCTAGGTGCTTGCTTCAGTCCATAAAGTGCTTTCAAAAGATAGTAGACATATTCTGGAAAATTTGGATCTTCAAAACCAGGAGGTTTACTGACATAGACTTCCTCCTCCAAATCTCCATTCAGAAAGGCACTTTTGACATCCATTTGATAGACCTTGAAATTGGCATGGGCTGCATAGGCTAAGAAAATTATGATGGCTTCAAGTCTTGCAACGGGAGCAAAGGTTTCATCAAAATATATTCCTTCTTGTTGGCAGTAGCCCTTAGCAACCAATCTAGCTTTGTTCCTGACCACTATGCCATTTTTATCCATCTTGTTTCTGAATATCCACTTGGTGTCAATTGGATTCTTTCCTTTAGGTTTGGGTACCAGCTTCCATACCTCGTTCCTTTCAAATTGATTGCTCCTCCTGCATAGCTAAAATCCAATCAGGATCCAACAAAGCTTCTTCTACCTTCTTTGGTTCTTCCTTAGATAGGAAGCTGCTATATATACATTCTTCTTCAGTTGCTCTCCTTGTTTGAACTTTAGAAGAAGCATCACCAATGATGAGCTCAAAAGGGTGATCTTTAGTCCATTTTCTTTGTAGAGGTAGATTAGCTCTAGATGAAGAGGCCTCATTATTGTCTTAATGTGTGACTGAGTTTTGATTATGAGAAACTCCCCCTGAGTTTGTGAATCTTTGATTTGAGAAAGGGGAACTTCCTGTAGGTGATCTATTCTGACTTTCAGCTTCTCTTAATGTTCCGACGGATGATGCACTTTGTATCCCGACGGATGAAGCTAATTGTCTCCCGACGGATAAGGCAGATTATCTCCCGACGGATGAAGTATTTTGTAACTCGACAGATGTTGAATTATGTGCTTTATTAGTTGTAGATTTTTCTGCATTATCCTTATTCACTGTTTCTTGATCACTTTCATCATCACTGTCATCACTAACCATCTCCATAATATCAAACTTGTGGCTCTCGTGGAAATCTCCATCTTGCAGTCCTTCAATCTTTTTATCATCAAACAAAACAAGTACTGATTCCATAATAACGTTGGTTCTTAGATTGTAGACTCTATATGCCTTTCTCACAGCATATCCAACAAAAATTCCTTTATCTACTTTAGCATCAAACTTCCCATGTTGATCAGTTTGATTCCTTAAGATATAACATTTGCAGCCAAAGACATGAAGAAAATTTAGAGTTGGCTTCCTATTCTTGAACAATTGGTAGGGTGTCATGCACTTTGCTTGATTAACCAAAAAGATATTCTGAGTGTAGCAGGCAGTATTCACAGCTTCAGCCCAAAAATATATTGGTAACTTTGATTCTTCAAGCATTGTCCTTGTAGCTTCAATAAGAGATCTGTTCTTTCTTTCCACTACTCAATTTTGTTGTGGAGTTCTTGCTGCAGAAAACTCATGTATAATCCCATTTTATTCACAAAATGATCTCATCACAGAGTTCTTGAACTCAGTTCCATTGTCACTCCTGATTCTTCTTACTTTAAAATCAGGATGATTGTTGACTTGCCTTATGTGATTGATGATGATTTCACTAGCTTCATCTTTAGACTTTAGGAAATATATCCAAGAGAACTTTGAAAAATCATCCACAATTACTAGGCAAAATCTTTTCCATGAGATGGACAACACATTGACTAGTCCAAACAAATCCATGTGTAATAATTGCAAAGGTTCTTTAATTGTTAAATCAAGCTTTTTTCTGAATGATGCTTTGATCTGCTTTCCTTTCTGAAAGGCATCACACAATCCATCCTTAGTAAATTCCACTTGAGGAATGCCTCTAACCAGTTCTTTCTTGACAAGCTCATTCATGGTTTTGAAGTTTAGACGGGACAGCTTCTTGTGCCATAGCCAGCTTTCATCTTGACTTGCTCTACTGAGAAGACAAGTGACAGATTATGTATTTGATGAGTTGAAGTCAGCTAGATACACATTCCCTTTCCTCACTCTAGTGAGAACCACTTTAAAGTAAGCTAGATACACATTCCCTTTTCTCACTCCAGTGAGAACCACTTTGTTGCTCTTTTTGTTTGTCACAACACAGGCTTCTGAATTGAAGGTTACTGAATTGCCCTTATCACAAAACTGGCTGATACTCAACAAATTGTTCTTGAGACCATCCACTAGGGCAACCTCTTCAATGATGACATTATCTTTTGAAATCAAGCCATATCCCATAGTATAACCCTTGTTGTCATCTCCAAAAGTAATACTTGGGCCAACTCTCTCCTTGAACTCAGTGAGCAGGGTAGAATCTCCAGTCATGTGCCTTGAGCAACCACTATCCAGATACCAAATATTCTTTCTGTTTCCCTGCAGACATCAAAATCAAATCAAGTTGATTTTGGTACCCAAGTTTCCTTGGGTCCTACCTTGTTAGCTTTCTTCTTTGGTTTCTTAGGTTTGATCTCATTTGATTTGGGAATTTTTGATTCATCCTTAGTCATCTGAGTTGGACCTTTGAAACCAGTCATTAAAACAGAATTATCATGCATATTTTGATTAACAAGAAAAGGCATGTTGTTTGCAAACATATTATTCCAGTAAGGCATACTAAGTGGCATTTGAGGCATACTTAATGCAGTATAATAAGAATTAGGTGCAAATGGTAGCAAATTGTGCATTCATATTCTGAGGAGACATAGCATTCATAGGCATGGTAGGCATGACTTCATGTTGGGAAAAGACGAGGGTGCAGAAATAGGATTAGGCATGGCAAATTTATAATTAACAGACAAATGATTAACACTATTACACTTAACACAGATTTTTCTTGGAGCATATTTATCAGGTGTGTAGTTGTTATGTTTGTTAATTCCTACTTTCCCATTTCTATTGTTTTTCTTTTTAGCTTCTGTTTTAACCTCAATCTTTTCTAAGTTGTCATTCAATTGCTTGATGGATAGATGACCAACATTAACTTTCTTTTCCTTCCTGACTTGACTTGATTCTCCTGGAATAAAGTTCTTAGAAACTGAGCCATATTTCTTATTTAATTTGGCTAGCTTAGCTTTGCTCACAGGTTTACTCACAGCCGACGGATGTGGCTCTTTGTCACTCGACAAATAATCATCCGTCGAGTCCACATCTGTCAACAATCCTTCAACCAAATTGGATTACATCTTCTCCTTACTCTTCTTCCAGGCTGCATCACAAAAGGACTCAATACCTTGAACTGTAGTGATTTGAGCATGGACATCTCTGGATGATTTCCATGCTTTAATTACTTCCTGTTATCGTTCAAGCTGCTTCTTTAAGATCTCTTCTTTCTTCAAGGACTCAGATAATTCATCCTTAGCAATCTTACACTGAATTCTCAATTTTTCAAATTCAATAAACCGAGACTCTAGCACATTATTCCTCTCACTTAAAAACAATTTTTTTTCTTTAATTTTAACATTTTCCTTAGTGAGGGACTTAAGTGTAACACACAAGTGATACAATTCTGTGGACTTGTCATTTATTGCATCATTACACTCAGCTTTAGATAAATGTACTAGGTTAGTGGTGATTACCTGATTGCTTGAAGAACTTGTTTCTGTTTCATCGGATTTGGCCATTAGGGTTAGATTGACATAGCTTGTATCTTCATCTTCATCCAAACCATCTGCAGCCCAGTCATTTTCCTGTGTGATGAAAGCCCTTTCTTTTTATTTGAGCAACTCAAAGTATTTCTGTTTATAATCAACAGGCTCAAACTTCTTCTTGCTAGAATCAGACTTTCTACATTCATTGGCAAAATGCCCTGCCAAGCCACATTTGAAACATTTGAGTTTGGATTTATCCACCATGTTTCTACTTGGCTTGGCTGCTCCAAAATTCTTTTTAAATTTAAGCTTGGAAAATCTTCTGGATAGGAATGCTAGATGTTCATCAATATCATGCATGTCATCTTGGCTCAAGTGATCTTCATTTTCAGCTACCAGCCCTTTACCCTTGCTTTCACAGACCTTTAATGTAGACTCAACAACTTCTACCTTTATCTCTTTCTCTTTCTCAAACTCAGCTACCAGTGCTATGGACCCTCCTTTCTTCCTTCCTTTCTCCATCCTCTCATCTTTCTCTATTTCAAGCTCATAAGTTTTCAGGATGCCATACAGTCTCTCCAAGGTGAACTTTTTATAATCCTGAGAATTTCTCAATGAGACTGTCATTGGCTTCCACTCTTTTGGAAGAGATCTAAGGAACTTGAGGTTAGAGTCTTTTGTTTGATAGACTATTCCATGCAACTTCAGAGCATTTAGTAGCTTTTGAAATCTACTAAAAATGTTAGTGAGAGACTCACTTTCTTTACAGTGGAAATGCTCATATTGCTGAATCAGTAGCTGCATTCCCAAACCTCTTTGGTTGTTTTACAATTAATGATGTTATCAAACATATTACCATCAACTCCATTAAACAAAATGTTCATGGCCTTCTTATCTTTCCTGACTTGCTCAATATCAGGGTCTGACCATTCATTCCAAGGTTTGGGAACAGATGGTTTATTGCCAGTTGAAGCTCTCATTGGTACATGAGGACCTCTCTCTATGCAATCCATATAGGCCTCATCTTGAGAAAGAAGATGGAGGTGCATCTTCACCTTCCAGTGGTGATAATTGTCTTTGTCCAGAAATGGAATTTTTGACTTCAACATCCTTTTTGTTCATCTTGTTGTTTGTTGTGATCTTTATACTCTTTGTACTTCAAGAGCTTGCTCTGATACCAATTGTTATTCCCTAACAATACAACAAGAATTACAGATGGGGGGTTGAATGTAATTCTAGCTACTTTTTCAAGATTTTAAAACTGTTCTAACGGAATATATATAAGTGTTTGATTTGCGAAATATATATAAGTGTTTGATTTGCTGAGTGCGGAATGAAAGGATTATATAAATGAAAACACAAAGTAATAAAAACACAATCTTTTAAAACTTTCTGGTGGATTTGAATGTATCCACCAGATATATATATATACATATATCAGTTTGAGAACTCTGTGTAGCTTAAAATGGCTCATAGCTGCTTTACAAGTAAAACAAACAAACTACATAGAAATTCTTGATAAGTACAGCTTTTTCTATCTCTCTTTAAAATGTGTTTTCTTAGTTGAATGTTCAACTAGCTACACTTGGTTTATATATCACCAAGTTTACATGACAATAAGACAAGATAATAAAACAAACATATCCAGTCTAACTCCATACTACTTCACTACTCTATTCCAGCATCTTTGAATATCTTCACAATTGCAGGGAAATGGTAATGCTTCTTTGTTCTCAAATTCCTGCTTAACAGGATGCCACATTTCTTTTGCAATCACCCAATGCATGTGACTGTGTTGTCACTGTTAACAGATATTTGAATTTGATCATCCGTCAAGTAATGTTTGTCATCCGTCGGGAAGCTTTATTGATCATCCGTCGGGTAGCTTTGTTGATCATCCGTCGGGTAGCTATTTGTCACTTGACTTCATTTCACTTCTACAGAATTACAAGAAATCTCATATTTACAATTAATCAACCTATTCTGCATATCCATTAGTAGTCAACATGACTCATATACTCCTACAAAATCTACACAAAGTTGTTTGCAGAAATGTGCTACAATACTTATTTGTTACATAAGCTACTCACCCGGTGGATGTCAAATTGTAATCCGTCGAGACTATATTAAATCATCCATCGGGACTATATTTGATTATCCATCGAGTGCTACAAAATTCACTAAGTTAAATCAACTAAGGTATTTTGTTTAATTTATCATCAAATTCACAACATATTCCTAACATTCTTGCTAAAAAGAATGCATCAAAGAGACCTATGAAATCTCAGTTTCCCTAGAAGAATTTCAAGTCCAATCCCGGCAAAGAAAAAAAGACTAATTCAAGCAAGGATACATGCTTCGAATGCGGGAAAAAGGGGCATTTCAAAAAGGACTGTTACAAGCTTAAGAATAAGAAGAAAGTATTGCTTACATAGAGTGATGATGATTCTGATGTGGAGATATATTCAAATGATGAAGTTGCTCAATTATGTTTTGCTGGACTCGAAGACAACTCCAGTGATAATGATGAGGTACAAAATGTTCAATATAATAAAAAATCAAATATATCTTCAATTGTACTAAACTTGTAGGTTCAGAATAGAAAGCTAAAAGAAAACAATGCTTATTTAAAACAAGCATTAATTGAAGTTCTCAGTGAAATGGATGATCCCATGAAAGATGAAACTTTGGCTGCTGAAAATCGATCTTTAGTGGAAAAGATATCTAAGCTTACTGAAGAAAATGAGTATCTCAAGAATGAGATTGAGATGAAAGATGTCTGTCTTGAAACTTTGAAGAAAGAGACAGCCCATGTTGATTCAGAAACTGTCAAAAGAGACAGTGCTCCTGACCATTTGGTTCCTGAACTAAAGCATAAAGTTTCACAACTAGAAAAAGATTTAGCAAAGTGTTTTTATGGTGAAGGAACTCTGAATGCTTTACTTGCAGAGCAAAAATCTTCCCTTGATAAAGGAGGATTATAATGCCAATCTATCAAGAAAAGAGCATTTCAAAGCGGTTACAAGATGACTCCAATGAAATACAAGATGCCAAATGAGAAATATCGGGATTGTGAAAAACCTGGTCACACTACTTCTGAATCTAGATTATGTGTTATCAAGTGTCACTCTTCTAACTCATCTTATATATCGTCTGTTAGATATAAATATGCCCATACACCTGTTAATATTTTTCAGATGTAGATTAAGAAATCATATAGACATTTATATAAGATCTGTGATACTAACTAACAAGGACCCACGGTTAAATGGGTAGATGAAGCAATATTTGCAGGTATGCTTGAAGTTCCATGTTCCCCATAATAAATGGATAATCGATAGTGGATGCTTTCGCCATATGACCGGTGATAAATCCAAGTTTCTCTCACTCGTAGCTAAAGAGGGAGGTCTAATTATACTTGGTGACTCTAACACCATTCGTATAATTGGTAAAGGCACCATTGGTAATGAGGGTTTGCTATTTCTAATGTTCATTTAGTTGATGGTTTGAAATAAAATCTGATTAGTGTAAGTCAACTTACTGATGCTGGTCATAAAGTTAATTTTGATAAAGATGTCTGTTATATTGGTACTAAAGCTAACGAGTTTTCTCTAGTTTCCAAAAGAAAAGGAAATATATTTTTCTTAGATTTTGATGAACAACATGAAGAAATATGTCTTGCTTCCATTCAAGAACAAAAGAATTTTTGGCATAGACATCTTGGTCATGTACACATGGACTTGCTTCGAAAGATATCATCTCATGGTCTTGTACGAGGTCTACCAAAGCTTAAGTACAAAAAGGTGGAACCTTGCTCGGCATGTCAGCTTGGTAAATAGGTAAAAACTTTCTTTACTGCTAAGAATAGAGTATCAACTACCGATCCCTTACAGTTACTTTATCTTGATCTTTTTGGTCCTGAACGCTATGTAAGTCTTGGTGGTAATAATTATGCTTTTGTCATAGTCGATGATTATTCTCGTTTTACTTGGGTATTATTCTTACGTACTAAAGATGAAGCTTTTGTTGAGTTTAAAGATCTTATTACTAATCTTGAGACCAAGTATTCTTTTAAGCTCAAAATAATTTGTAGTGACCACGGAGGAGAATTCGAGAAAGACTTCATAACCCTTCTGCAAATCAAGAAGGATTACTCATGAATTCTCAGTTGCTCGTACTCCTCAACAGAACGGAGACGTTGAACATAAAAACAGGACTCTACAGGAAACAGCGAGAACCCTACTTCATGAGAGTAAGCTACCACAGAAATTTTAGGCCGAAGCGGTACACATTTCTTTTATATTTTAAATAGAGTACTTATCTGTCCTATATTGCTTAAAACTCCTTATGAACTGCTTAAGAAAAAGACTCCTAACTTCAGTTATTTTCGAGTTTTTGGTTCAAAATGTTTTATCTTAGATACTCAGAATAACCGAGGTAAGTTTGATCCAAGATCGACAGAAGGAATTTTCTTGGGGTATTCTACTACAAGTAAGGCTTATCGTTTTTATAATTCTATCAAGCACAAAGTAGAAGAATATATCAATATTGCCTTCAATGAATCTACTCGTAATATATCTCAAATTGAAGAAGATGTTGTTGATCAACCGTCTCATTCTCAAATGAGACGGCCTCTTTCCCAAAAGAGTCAGTCTCCTTCAGACAAGTCAAGCAGTCAAGATTCTCTAAATTTGGCTTGATCTTCTGGTGATTCACCAGATTCTACTTAAGGTTTAGATAATTCTTCCGGTTCCCCAAAGACTCCTAATAATCTCACAAGTGAATTCACTGCTTCTCCATCGGATAAATCTTCACAAGCGGAAATGAGACAATCTCTTTTGACTGAGACAACTCCTATTCATTTCCAGGTAGATGATACGTGGATTTTATATCTACTTGGAATGCTTCATTACAAGCTTAAGTTGGTGTTTTGGACTCAAGTTGTTGGTATTTTTGATGTGTTTTTGTGTTATTGCATTGCAGGAAGTAGTTGGAGGAAGAAAGAAGATTTTCAAAGAAATATGCTGAAAAGAGATCAGAATTGGTAGCCTAGGCCAATTTTCAAGTTGTATAGAATCTCGTTAGCTTCGTGCGGGCACTTGAATCGCATACTGACGAGCAGAACTCAAGATACGGCCAAAAGAAGAATTATCAGAAAATTTGCAGAAGGCAAGGTGGCCATGCCAGATCCAGCGCACCCGCACTCTAGAAATCACTATTCCAGCACGGCCATGCCCAAAAGTAGCACGCCCGTGCCCTATTTCTGCACCAGAATCCTGATTTTAGTCGAAATTGAAGGTTTTGAGAGTGCTGATCATCCCGGAGCCTATATATCAATGAAAAGACGTTTTTAATGATAAGGAGCGAGGGGAGAACAATATGAAGACCTAGAAGAGCACAAGATGGCTACGGAGAAGAAGACTTCTATTTTCTTTAGCATAGTTGATACTAGGATGCTTGTTTTTGATTTGTCTTTGAACCCTAGTACTCTTATATTATTCATTATCATGTTTTCATTGGAACCCATGGTGACGATGAGTTTGGTTATGAACTAATCGCTGTTATGGGGTTCTAACGGATTTACTTATGGATTTTTATTGTTAATTTATTTCAATATCTTGGTGTGTGGTGATTGATTGATATCCTAGTATTGGTTGTGCTTATTCGTCTTATGTGCGTAGCTAACATATAAGATAGTGTGTTAATCTCTATTGAAACGATAGTGAATATAGAGATTTAGAACTTGCCATGCTAACATAGGTTCATGTATTTATTATGCATGATTCGTAGGAATTTTAACCATCTATCTCTTTTGTGGATGTCTGGTAGTAGGGTATTTGTAGCGACTGGGAAATTCGGGACGTGATTAAGTGAATAAAGTATACTTTTGTGTTATAATTCTAAATAATGTAAATAAAAGTGTGATTAAGTAAATTATATGTTATTATGTGAAATGGAAAGGTTTAAATGAATATTATATTCCAGTTTGATATATGATTGAGAAACGTAGTTGAAAATGAACAGCGTCTGGCCGTCAGGCAGGACGCGACCCATTACGCGAAAAAGGGAAATACTAATAAAAGGGAAATTTTGTGATCGAATATGAGTTGTGATGTGTGAATATATGTGTTTGCCTATCTATATGCATGATTACGTGATCTGGATGATTTTAATTGATTTTATGGAATTTATTTGATTTAATTAAGGTTTATTGAACCTTTATATATTTTTATAAAATTATCCGAGTATGGTCAAGGCGTGAAATTTGTTTTGTTATCTTCGAAATAGTCCTAGAGACTTTCAAGAAATGATAGATGAAATTATTTGGTGATCGGTGTATTTTAAAATGATTTTATTGAGTTATAATTCTATTTTGAGCGCAATCTTATAAAATTCATTGGAAAATAAACTGTACGCTCAAAAAATATTTTTAAAAATATGTCTAGAAAGATAATTTCAAGATCTATATTCTAAAATTATTATTCGTGATATTTTCACCTTTTATGATAGAGTTATGTATTAATCAAATTCGTTTTGAATTAAGAATAAAAAGAGAAAAGAAAGTAGAAGAAATAAAAGTTTGGTAATAATTATTAGATTACATAATTGCCCTTGCATGCATTTCCACTCACAATATAATAGAAGGATAGTTATGTCATTTCCTACCCCACTATCTCATTTCAACTTAACCAAATTACCATATCATCCTTGCATGCATTTTGTGCTAGTAGTGCGAGGAGGGCAGATAGGTAAATTCCCATTTCCACTAACTTGTGAGAACAAAAAGAGAAAAGTGCTTGTCATTTCCATCCTCACTCCATTCATTTCACTTCTTCCATCTCTCCCCCTTTCTTGTTCTTCACTCTCGGCTCTCTCTCCCTCTCTTCTCTCTCATTATTCTCATTCTCCCTCTTCCTCTCTCTTGCATGCAACATCAAGATTTAGTCCAAATTCAAAGATCTTGCTACCTATAGTCATCATTTTCGATTTTCTACTCATATACCATTTGCATGTAAGTGTTTAAGCTAGTTTCAAAATCAATTTCTCAGTGTATGATCATAAGAGAAGTGTAGTGTGCTATATGTTGTGTTTTCTTTGGTTTTGAGTTGGTGTAGTTCGAATTTTTGGAAAAATAAAATGGTATTTTGATTTCCAAATGAGTTTTGATTGATGATTCATGATTTACTTGCTTATATTTAGTATTGATTTTGGTATGGACTATAAAATATTATTTTTTAAGAAAATTCTTTGCATGCATATAAGATTTTGTGTATTTGTTAGTCGCTAAACACGCGCTATTACACGCAAGTATACGAGTTCACAAGTAGTATAAGATATAAATCAAATTCGATCCCACAGAGACTGTATTGGTTAACTATCTAAAGTACGCACCTAAGGAACAATGTATGGTTATTATTCAATGCTAAGACTATAATAAATTGAGGATGTTTATAACTAAGAATTGCGCTAACAATTATAACTACGAGAATAAAATAGACTGGATTAATATATATAACAAACATGGGATTCTAACTTCATTAAATACTTCATTCAATAGTTTTATTATTCTCAACCTTAGCATGCAATGGTGATGACATTAATCAGATAACACGAAACTGATAAACGCCAACTTTCGTTGCGCGAGTACCATTCTACCAGACATCCACAAAAGAGATAGAAGCTAAATAAGCACCAATTATATTTACACCCTATATGTCTATAGAATTTGACAACATAACGGTTTAAGCACAAGATATCTATCTTGATTACATAGGGCAAGTAAGATGGGTAAAATTACCTACAAATCATGCATAACAATACATGAACCTATGCTAGAATGGCAAGTTCTAAATCCTTAAATTCACTTTCGCTTCATTAAGAATTAACACGCTATCTTATAAGTTCGCAACGCTCATAAGAAGAATAAGCACAACCATAACTAGGTTATCATACAATCACCACACACTAAGGCATTAAATAAATCAACTAAAGAAATCCATAAATAAATCCGCTAGAACCCCACGATAACGATTAGCCCATAATCGAACTCATCGCCAACGTGGGTTCCAATGAAAACATGATATAGCAAGCATAGTCTTTATACGAATAAATAAAATCAAAGTACACACAAGAATATAGTTTCAACAAAACAAGAAACAAGCATCCAAATTATAACTCAAAATAAAGATTCACGAGAATAAACTAGATCGTCTTTGCTTTTATTGAATTATGACAAAAGGTCTCTTACTGTCTTCTCCTTCCTTGATGTCTTGATTTTTTTTATAAAGACGACCTAGAGTTATATATATATATATAGCAGTCCATGCGATCCCAGGAGTCCAGAAATCGAATTATAAAAGAATCAGGATTTTTAATTCCCGACCCAGCGCGGGCGCGCGCTTCACCAGCGCGGGCGCGCGCTTCACCAGCGCGGGCGCGCTGACATTCTGCTCCCTGGCGCGGGCGCGCGCAATATCAGCGCGGGCGCGCCGACCTTCTGCCAAAAAAACTTTATTTTCCTTTTCTTTATTCCTTGCAGCTTTGAGCCAGACTTTCAAGCTTTTATTCCAACACTTCCTAAACACCATATTAGCATCAAAACAATGCTAATTCACCTGATTCAAGAAGTAAAGCCTGAAATGCAAAAACACTAGAAAATACGTTAAATAACAAATAACTTGAGTACAAATACACAAACTCAAAGCTTATTAGAGCATAAATAAGTGTCATAAATGCCACTTAACACACCCCCAAACTTGAATCGATGTTTGTCCTCAAGTATAAACAGACTCAAAGAACAAGAAATAAAAATGCATGAATGCAACTAATATGAATGCAATGATCCCCAAAGAATAACTAAGCCAACAAACTAGAAACACCTTAGCAAATGCAATTATTCGCATAAAGATCCATCAAATCTCAAAAATCAATCTACACACCAGAGACGTGCGTGTGTGCAAATGCTTACAGATACACTATTGCCACTAGATCGACAACCATAACTCACTACTTATCAAAACAATCGCAAGTTTATAAACATAATAAAAGCTAGACTCAAAATAACTTATAACACTTCAATTCTTATATCGGAGTTAATCATGGATTCATGCTTTTATTCAAACCAACAAAACACATATGCTTATTTGATCGTGCAATGAGTGAGGTCCATAAAAGACTTATACAATAGCACCCATGTAGCGAGCGTTAGGTTAGCGGATCCCAGACTATAAAGCCTTAGGTCACTAGGCACAAAGTCCCCTAAGAACTTAATAACTCGAGTACTAAAGAGCCCACTCGTGATCAATTATACATAATAAACTTTTTTTCTTTTTTTTTCTTTTTTCTCTCTTTTTTTCTTTTCTTTTCTTTTTCTTTTTTCAACAATTTCAGAATGAGTGTGTTTCGCACCATCTCATTCAACCCTATACTACTCATAAAAATATGAGTCGGCTACTAGCCATTCAACACCCAGCCACACAACTAGCAATGAAATCCAATTTCCTCCAATTTTTAAATATCCATGTCTTTTATTATTAAGAGAATACCTTAAGTTCTAAATATAAACAAGCGATTAAACCTCGACAAACCAACAAATCATGATTATGATCTAGCACTCTAGAAACCTATAAGACTTAGTGAAATACAAGTGTCTCTAGCATGTAAATCAATCCAATAAGACTCAACATCACTAAAAATGACATCACTACACTAGCATCAATATCGCCAATTAATCAGAAAAATTATCCAAGGGAATCATAATATAATGCAAATGCATGCAACTACACGAACAATTTATCATACAACTACCAAAAATAAAAAAACTACATGGCAAACTATATGCGACTATATGAATTAAACTATCATGAACATGCAAACTATATGAGACTCACACGAACATATTCCTTCAACTACTATCCCCAAACTTAAAATATTCACTGTCCTCAGTGAAGGTAATAGTAAGGAATCAGGCATACCTACTCAGAATCAGAATCCTCACCCTCAACGGGTGGAGTGTCAGGTGTGTCCGAAGGATACACGGAATCCTCACTAAAGACTGGCCATTGGATGTTAACTCCTGTAGCTCTAAATGCAGTCCCAAGTGCCTGGGTGAGATCGCGTGCAAACTGACTGTGAATGTCGTGCATCGCATCCATCCTCCTCCCAAGACACCTATACTGCGTCGAACTCAAACCAGCTCCTCTATCTGCTCCTGCTGCCTCATCCTGCTGATGCTACTGCTGCGACGAACCAGCCTCCTCTCCATACTGAGCCCTCCAAGCTGCTCACCGGGCATGCTGAGAACCTCCTGCTCTAGCTGCCTCTATAGGCACATCACCTGGAAGATGAGCATAAGAGTAACCAAGCCCCTTAGGATCGGGTTTGCCTCCATACCACTCAACCATGCTTTGTAGCGTAGAACTGTCAATAAGAGCACTGAGAAGCTGCAGCTGCTCATGTGCTGGCCAATGAACACCAACTGCAACACACAACTTCGTCACAATGGACGCATACAGAATAGCACCTGTAGTACTTCCCCTTAAAATTCTTAAGATCCCCTGATAGATCACCATCCCCAGATCAATGTAATCGCCCTGCAGTATACCCCAAAGCGGACGAGCACGCTCCACAGTAATCTCATGCACATGCGAAGATGGCATGATGTTAGTATAAATAAACGAGTTCCATGCCCGTGCAAACCTGTTCAAGCATGAAGCAGGGAATGTGGAGTAATCAGTAGTGCCCCTCTTGAACTTCCAATGAGTCTCAGGCACACAGAGAGTATCAACGATCAGATCCAAATTAAAGTCCTCCGGCGTCTTATCGTTCCTTGTGTCCTGACCCACCTTCCTCGCAGGCTGCTCAATCACCCTCCTGATAGCCTCTGCGCTATACTCAACCGTCATCCCTCTCACCACCGTGAAACCATTCTTCTCCATGTTGGAATTAGAATAAAACTCCCGCACAACACTCATGGGTACAGCAACGGGACCCTCACAAAAAGGTACCCAGCCCATCTCCAAAATAATCTCCAACAGCTTACCATCCTTCCCGGATGGCAGAAATCCTCTCTCCTTAGTAATAGGCTTCAAGAGAAGCCTCGTATACTCCTCCTCAGCCTCAGGAATGGCAAACCTAGTCCTCACACCACCAGCAGATGATGAATCGGTGGTGTTGCTTCCAACTTGAGTTCTCTGTCTTTTGGGTGCCATCAGATTGAAAAAGAGTGAATAAAAGCTTAAGTGTTTAGAGAGAATATGTGTTTGAGAGTTTGAGAATTGGTGGAGAGAAGTTGTGTATAAGTGTATGTATTTATAGGTGGATGGGTGTGAATTTTATAAGGAATAGAAGTGGGATTGATTATGGGATCGTGGCAATAATAGAATTGATTAGGAGAGGAAATTATGGGGTATGGAAGAGTAAAAATCGGGTTTGAATTAATTTTGGAATTAAAATCCCGATTTTACCTTATAAACTGCCGCCTTAATTTTTTTCTGAACAGGGACCTGGCACGACTGCGCACTGAGACAGCGCGGGCGCGCTCTACTTCTGGAAAACCAGTGCGGGCGCACGCTGTGGTAGCGCGGGCGTGCTCTGCTACTGGAAAAACGACGCGGCCAGCGCGGGCGCGCCCAGCTTCTGTACTTGGCCCTGAATTTTTTTCTTTTTTTGTGTTTTTCTCCTTTCTTCTTGCTTCCTCTACCTACTAATGTACAACATACTTGGGTCGCCTTCCAAGAAGCGCTTCTTTTACATCGCTAGCTCAACGTAGAACCTTGAGATCAAGTGGACAATAAAACGACACTAACCACCTCGCGGTTTGCCGTATCACCATAATAATGCTTCAATCGTTGACCATTTACCTTGAATGTTTGGCCCGGATCATTCTCAAAAATTTCCACCGCTCCATGTGGAAACACAGTTTTGATTATGAAAGGACCTAACCATCTTGATTTCAACTTTCCTGGAAAAAGACAGAGACGTGAGTTAAATAAAAGCACTTGTTGCCCCGGCACAAATTTCTTGAGCACTAGACCCCGATCGTGCCACCTCTTGACTTTCTCCTTGTAGATTTTATTGTTCTCATAAGCTTGAAGTCGAAATTCGTCGAGTTCATTCAACTGAAGCATCCTTTTCTTTCCAGCTACATCCAAGTCCAGATTCAATTTCTTTAAAACCCAATATGCTTTATGCTCGAGCTCCACCGGCAAATGACACCCCTTACCATAAACCAACTGAAACAGCAACATTCCCAATGGAGTCTTAAATGTTATTCTATAAGCCCAAACATCTTCATCAAGCTTCAAAGACCAATCCTTCCTTGATGGACACACTACTTTCTCTAAAATGCGCTTGATCTCTCTATTGGATACCTCAGCTTGACCATTCTTCTGAGGATGATAAGCCGTAGCAATACGATGATTCATATTGTATCTTTTCATCATAGCAGTGAACTTGCGATTGCAAAAATGTGACCCCTCATCACTGATTATGACTCTTGGAGTTCCAGACCTTGTGAATATTTGCTTGTGAAGAAAATTAAGCACCACTTTTGCATCATTTGTTGGCAATGCCTTAACTTCAACCCATTTCGACACATAATCAACTGCCAACAGGATATACTGATTATTACAAGATGAGACAAATGGCCCCATAAAGTCAATTTCCCAAACATTGAAGACCTCAACCTCAAGAAGAATGTTAAGAGGCATCCATCCCTCTTGGACATATTAACCACACGTTGACATCGATCACATTTCAAAAACAAACTGATGAGCATCTTTAAACAATGTCATCCAAAAGAAACTTGCTTGAAGAACACGAGCTGCTGTCTTTTCTCCACCATAATGTCCTCCATAAGCCGTTGAGTGGCAATCTTGCAAGATCCCCCCATCATTTCGCTGTAAGAAATACAACTCATGATGATTTGGTCAGCTCCTTGGAGAAAAAGGAACGGCTCATCCCACATATACCACTCTACTTCAGGTAGAAACTTCTTCCTTTGAGCATAAGATAAGTCGGGAGGCATGATGTTACTCACAAGGTAGTTCACAATATCTGCAAACCACGGTTCTTCTTCTTGCACTCCAAACAGCTGCTCGTCGGGAAAGGACTCGTTTATCAAGGTCTTATCTAATGAAGTAACATTAGGATTCTCTAATCGCAAGAGATGATCAGCAACTTGATTTTTAGTTGCTTTTATGTCCTTGATCTCTAGTTCAAATTCTTGAGGCAAAAGAACCCATCAAATCAATCTAGGATTCGAGTCCTTCTTCGAGACATGATATCGAATTGCAGCGTGATCAGTGAAAACTGTCACCTTAGTACCAAGTAGATAAGATCGAAATTTCTCAAAACCGTAGATAATAGCCAAAAGTTCTTTCTCCGTAGTAGTATAATTCAGTTGGGCGCCATTCAAGGTCTTACTATAGTAGTAGACCACATGAAATATGTTGTTCTTTCTTTGCCCAAGAACTGCTTCAACTGCATAATCACTTGCATCACACATCATCGCAAAATGTTCATTCCAATCGGGTGCAGTTATGACCGGTGCCATAATTAGACTATTTTTTAATGTTTCAAACGCTACAAGGCACTCGTCATCAAACTTGAAAGGGACATCTTTCTCTAGTAAACTGCACAATGGCTTTGAAATTTTCGAGAAGTCTTTGATGAAACCCCTATAGAAACCTGCGTGACCAAGAAAACTGTAAATTCCCTTGACAGAAATGGGAGGTGGAAGATTCTCAATGACCCCCACCTTGGCCTTATCTACCTCAAGACCCTTATTAGAAACTTTGGGCCCGAGAATTATGCCTTGACGCACCATAAAGTGGCATTTCTCCCGATTGAGAACCAAATTGGTCTCAACGCACCTCTTGAGGACGTGTCTAAGATTTTGCAAGCATTCATCAAAAGAATCGCCAAAGACTGAGAAGTCATCCATGAACACTTCCAAATTCTGGCCAATCATGTCAGAAAAAATGGCCATCATACAGCGCTGAAATGTGGCTGGTGCACCAGACTGACCGAAAGAAACTCGTCTAAAGGCGAATGTACCGAATGGACAAGTGAAGGTAGATTTCTCTTCATCTTCTGGAACGATACAAATCTGATTATAACCTGAATAACCATCCAGAAGACAATAGTACTCATGACCATCCAACCTGTCAAGCATCTGATCAATGAAGGGCAAGGGAAAGTGATCCTTCCTAATGGCCTTGTTTAGCTTCCTGTAGTCCATACAAACTCTCCACCCCGTAACTGTTCTTGTAGGAATAAGCTCATTCTTCTCATTTGCTACCACAATGATACCACCTTTCTTTGGTAGACATTGGATCGGGCTTACCCATGAACTGTCAGAGATAGGATAAATGATCCATGCATCTAGCCACTTTAGAATTCCTTCTTCATTACTTCCTTCATGATTGGATTCAGTCTTCTTTGCTGCTCGACTGTAGGTTTACTACCTTCTTCTAGAAGAATTTTATGCATGCAGTAAGAAGGGCTGATTCCCTTGATATCTGCTATAGTCCATCCAATTGCCGATTTGAACTCCCTCAGAATTCTCAAAAGCTTTTTATCATGACTACCTGAAAGGTCAGATACAATAATAATAGGAAGAGCAGATGCATCACCTAAAAAAACATACCTCAAATGTTCAGGTACAGGCTTAAGCTCAAGACTAGGAGCTTCCTCAATAGAAGGCTTGAGGCATTTAGGAGCTTTGTTCAATTCCTCCATTCCAAGAGATTCAAAAGGCATTTCAATCTTCCTTTTCCAGGGAGAAGCATTCAAATATTACAATTGCTCATCTTTTTCGTCATCTTCACTGTCTGAATTGTCCAGCTTTTTTTCTACAGCCTCTTAGGAAAAGACGGGCAGAGTGTGTTCAATAGTAGTCTTTCTTGGTTCTACTTCTTCATCCTGCTGCTCTACTTCTTTCTCAGCTCCAGCTTTTTCAGCCAACTCTTGAGTTTGTTCGGGATTAGCAAGCTTCCCAGACCTCAAAGTGATTGCCTTTACCTGCTCTTTAGCTTCCTTCTTCCCTGGCACTTCAGTGTCACTTGGTAGTGTACCAGGTTGACGATTTAGAAAGGCATTGGAAATTTGCCCAATTTGATTTTCCAAGGTCTTGATAGAAACAGCTTGGCTCTTGCACATAAGCTTCAACTCCTCCAATTCAGATTTTTCATTAGCTTGCTACAGCGGGAGTTGTTGTTTTGGTGCATACTGCGGTTGTTGAAAACCAGGGGGGTTGTACTGCTTAGCTGAATACTGATGATAAGGTTGTTGAACCGCGTTCTGAGCATTGCTCCAACTGAAATTAGGATGATTACGGTTGTTTGGATGATAGGTGGCTGGTACAGGTTGCTGCGATCGCTGGAAGTTGCTCACGAACTGAGCTGATTCATTAGAAATTGCACACTGATCAGTCTCATAGGCACCAGCACAAAGCTCACAGACACTAGTGATTTGATTAACTCCATAATTAGCCAAAGTGTCCACCTTTATTGTCAAAGCCTTAAGTTGAGCAGCGATAGCAGTTGCTACATCCAACTCTAGAATTCCTGCAACTTTTCCCTGAGTCAATCTCTGGGAAGGATTCTGGTACTCATTAGCAGCCATCAGTTCAATAAGTTCATAAGCTTCATCATAGCTCTTAGCCCACAAGGCTCTTCCTGATGCTGCATCAAGCATGGGCCTAGAAGTAAGACCCAATCCATTATAGAAACAGTTGATAATCATCCTGATTCAGAACTCGCATTGTGAGCTCACCCTTCTGCACATCTATCAAGGTTCGGCCAGTCGCCAAGAAAGGTCTCCCCAAGATTATGGGAATCTTCTTATCCTCCTCGAAATCAAGAATGGCAAAATCAGCAGGGAAGATGAGTTTATCAACCTTGACCAAGACATCCTCCATAATACCTCGCGAATATGTAATAGAACGGTTGGCCAACTACAAGGTCATATTAGTCGGTTTTGGATCAGGCAAGTCCAACTGCTTGAAGATTGACAAAGGCATCAGATTGATGCTAGCTCCCCAGTCACATAAGCATTTGTCAAAAGAAACTTTTCCAATAGTACACGGAATAGTGAAGCTTCCTAGATCCTTAAGCTTCAGAGGCAACTTCTGTTGCAGCACAACACTGCATTCCTCCTTGAGAGCGACTGTCTCTAACTCATATAGCTTTACCTTCCGAGAGAGAATACCTTTCATAAACTTTACATAACTAGGCATCTGCTCAAGAGCCTCAACGAAAGGTATGTTGATATGAAGTTTCTTGAACACCTCCAGAAACTTCTCAAATTGCTTGTCCAGCTTTTTCTTCTGCAGCCGCTTGGGAAAAGGCGGTGAAGGATAGATCTGTTTCTCCCATGTATTACCCTTAAGGGGAGTGTGCTCAACAGTAGTCTTCCTTGATTCCACTTCTACTTCCTGCTGCTCCACTTCTTTCTCAGCCTCAGCTTCTTCAATGAACACTTGAGTTTGTTCGGGATTCGCAACCTTTCCAGACCTTAAAGTGATTGCCTTTACCTGCTCCTTAGCTTCCCTCTTTCCTGGCACTTCAGTATCACTAGGTAGTGTACCAGGCTAACGATTTAGCAAGGCATTGGTAATTTTGCCAATTTGATTTTCCACGGTCTTGATAGAAATGACTTGACTCTTGCACATAAGCGTCAACTCCTCTAATTCAGATTTTTCATTGGCTTGTTACAGCTGGAGTTGTTGTCTTGGTGCATACTACGGTTGCTGAAAACCAGGGGGGTTGTACTGCTTAGCTCGATATTGCTGATAAAGCTAATGAACCGCATTCTGAGTGTTGCTCCAACTGAAATTAGGATGATTGCGGTTGTTGGGATGATAGGTGGATGGCACTGGTTGCTGCGATCGCTGGAAGTTGCTCACAAACTGAGTTGATTTACTAGAAATTATGCACTGATCAGTCTCATGGGCACCAGCACAAAGCTCACAGACACTAGCGATTTGATTAACTCCATAATTAGCTAAAGTGTCCACCTTCATCGTCAAAGCCTTAAGTTGGGCAACGATAGTAGTTGCTACGTCCAACTCCAGAATTCCTGCTACCTTTCCCTGAGTAAGCCTCTGGATTCTGGTACTCATTAGCGGCCATCAGTTCAATAAGTTCATAAGCTTCATCGTAGCTTTTAGCCCACAAGACTCCTCCTGATGTTGCATCAAGCATGGGTCTAGAAGTAGCACTCAATCCATTGTAGCAATAGTTGATAATCATCCAATCAGGCTTTCCATGGTGTGGGCACTTCCTTAGCATCTCCTTATATCGATCCCAATCCTCACACAGAGATTCTCCAGTTTGCTGCACAAACTGGGTAAGAGCATTCCTGATTGCTGCTGTCTTCGCCATGGGGAAGAATTTAGTGAGAAATTTTTGAGCAAGATCTTCCCAAGTTTCGATAGACCCTGCTAGTAGAGAATATAACCAGCACTTAGCTTTGTCCCTTAAAGAGAATGGAAAGAGTCGTAGCTTGATAGAATCTTCAGTTACACAATTGAACTTGAAAATATCACAGATCTCGATGAAATCCCTGATGTTCATGTTGGGGTCTTCGGTAGGAGAACCCTTAAACTGAACTGAGTTCTGTATCATCTGGATCGTGCTTGACTTGATCTCGAAAGTGTTAGCCGTGATGGCTGGTCGGATGATGTTGGACTGAATGCCATTAATCTTAGGCTTAGAATAGTCCATCAAAGCCTTCGGATTTCCTGCTTGATCACCCATAGCTACTACAATTGGCTCTTCAACTTTCTCTTCTTCTTCTACCTTCTTTTCTTCCTCCAAAACTTCCCTGCGAATTACCACAAGTTCTTCCTCGGCTTTATCCAGTGTTCTCTTACGAGTACGCGAACGCGTATGCATACACCCTTGCTAGATAACCTGAACAAGACAAAGAAAAAATAAGTTACAATGTCTGAGTCAATGAACTTTAACGACCACTGATGGAAAGCACATAAACTAGTAATTAACACTGCAGTCCCCGGCAGCGGTGCCAAAAACTTGTTAGTCGCTAAACACGTGCCAATATTACATGCAAGTATACGAGTTCGCAAGTAGTATAAGATATAAATCAAATTCGATCCCACAGAGACTGTATTGGTTAACTATCTAAATTACGCACCTAAGAAATAATGTATGGTTATTATTCAATGCTAAGACTATAACAAATTGAGGATGTCTATAACTAAGAATTGCGCTAATAATTATAACTACGAGAATAAAATAGACTGGATTAATATATATGACAAACATGGGATTCTAACTTCATTAAGTACTTCATTCAATAGTTTTATTATTCTCAACCTTAGCATGCAATGGTGATGACACTAATCAGATAACACGAAACTGATAAATGCCAACTTTCGTTGCACGAGTACCATTCTACCAGACATCCACAAAAGATATAGAAGCTAAATACGCACCAATTATATTGAGACCTTATATGTCTATAGAATTTGATAACATAACGGTTTAAGCACAAGTTATCTATCTTGATTACATAGGGCAAGTAAGATGGGTAAAATTACCTACAAATCATGCATGACAATACATGAACCTATGCTAGCATGGCAAGTTCTAAATCCTTAAATTCACTTTCGCTTCATTAAGAATTAACACACTATCTTATAAGTTCGCGACGCTCAAAAGACGAATAAGCACAGCCATAACTAGGTTATCATATAATCACCACACACTAAGGCATTAAATAAATCAACTAAAGAAATCCATAAATAAATCCGCTAGAACCCCATGATAACAATTAGCCCATAATCGAACTCATCGCCAATGTGGGTTCCAATGAAAACATGATATAGTAAACGTAGTCTTTATACGAATAAATAAAACCAAAGTACGCACAAGAATATAGTTTCAACAAAACAAGAAACAAGCATCCAAATTACAACTCAAAACAAAGTTTCACGAGAATAAACTAGATCTTCTTCGCCTTTGTTGAATTGTGCCAAAAGGCCGCTTGCCGTCTTCTCCTTCCTTGATGTCTTGATTTTTTATAAACACGGCCTAAAGTTATATATATAGCAGTCCATACATTCCCAGGAGTCAAGAAATTGAATTATAAAAGAATCAGGATTTTTAATTCCCGACCCAGCGCGGCCGCGCGCTTCACCAGCGCGGGCGCGCTGACATTCTGCTCCCTGGCGCGGCCGCGTGCAACATCAGCGCGGGCGTGCCGACCTTCTGCCAAAAAAACTTTATTTTCCTTTTCTTTATTCCTTGCAACTTCGAGCCAGACTTTCAAGCTTTTATTCCAACACCTCCTAAACACCGTATTAGCATCAAAACAATGCTAATTTACCTGATTCAAGAAGTAAAGCCTGAAATGCAAAAACACTAGAAACCACGTTAAAACACAAATAACTTGAGTACAAATACACCAACTCAAAGCTTATTAGAGCATAAATAAGTGTCATAAATGCCACTTAACAGTATTCAAGTTGTAACTTGGTTTGAGCTTGAGTAGAATGATTAAATAATGGATTTTGGCAAGATAAATGTATGAGTTAAAGGTTGCATGTCGAAAATGGTGTGCGCATGTGTGTGTATTTGAAAAACCCGAATGGGTTTTGTAATTTAAAAAGGATTAAATTGATTTTTATGGCTTGCATGCTAGTTGTTTTTATTTATTATTTATAATCAAAATGATTACTTGATTTTATAAATGAAGTTCTCAGTTTATATGATTTTGGTTTGATTTTGTGATAAACATGGTCAATTTGGGTTTAATGAGAGAATATGAGTGAAATAGATCATGCATGTTAAAATAAATGGTTGCATGTGATTATGGATGGTTTTAATGTTAATATTTGGTTCAAATTATAGGAATTAAACAGAAGGATTGAGTCGCTTGATTTTAAGATCGTATAGTTGGTCATCACGACTATAGTAATGAGATTTAAGTAAAGTATATTGCATATGTGTGATGTGAGTATACTTGTAACTATACTCGTAAGGATAAAGTTAAGCGTTATAATGAATTGAGATAGTTGTTAAACGTTTCGGGAACATCGAGTAGAAATCTAATTAGGGTTTTGATTTTGAATTATAGATTCGAATCGTGAAGGCATTCAGGCTAGGAAAGGGAAAAGTATACTAGGTAGCAGTAGTTCAAACCCCGTGAAATAGGAAAGCGAATCCAGGCAAGTAACTTTGCCTTCTCTTGTGAATTATTTATAGAGAGGAAATTATTGATGCCATGATTAACCAGAGGATTTTTATTGAAATTGTAATATACTTGTTATTGATTCTAAGAAACCCTGTTATTGTTCCTTGTGAACCTGTTATTGATTCTTGAGAAACCCTTTTATTGTTCCTTGTGAACCTGTTATTGATTTTTGAGAAACCCTGTTATTGTTCCTTGTGAACCTGTTATTGATTCTTGAGAAACCCTATTATTGTTTCTTGTGATAACCTGTTATTGATTCTTAAACCCATAGGTTGATACTTGTGTTATATCTATCATTGATCCCTTGAAACACCCTAATATTGTTCTTATAACGACTTGATTTGATTATTGTTCAAACCTTTATAGTAACCTTTTTATTCTTATCCTGATCACCTGTTGATACCCTGAATTCTCGTAAACCCTATAAGAACCTTTATGAACTCTCTTGCGTAATGATCCTTCATTCCTTTGTTTACCTTATTCCGTAATGATCCTCAGAACTGTTTTGATTCCCAAACCTGTATACATTGTTTATAATTTGATGAATATCCTTAGCATTGATCTTTGCTTACCTTTGATCCGTTCATTTTCTTTGAATTCTTAAATTGAACTTAAGAATGATTTTTGACTTGAAAGAGTCCGAATGGTTTCATATTCTTGGTAATGATAAAATGAACTTCGTCAAACCTTTCTTTTCCAACACAAGGTTTTCCAAATGAATTCCTGATGGATTGGATTGAGACGTAAGAGACTAGTGGGACTAGTCCAGTCATATAAGAGGCTAGCGGGGCTAGTCAAATTTAAGGCTGAAATTATGCCATAGGTACCTTAACGACCAGATGGAGGTCGGTACGGGCTGATCACCCGTATTATTTATGAAAGGTATAGTAGTCCAATTAAGGGTTCCCTATCTATTTATAAAGAGAAATTGAATACATTTCCTTAGCAATTGCTTCCTTGGAAATGAATTGAGATGATTTGATTGTGTTATTGTTTAACATGCAGCTTTGAGAACCCTGATTCTTATCTCTGATATTGTTATCAATCATATAATTGATTCCCGGAGTTGAATAGATTCTTACTTTCCACTTGAAAGATCCATTGAGATCCTGCTATTGATTTGTGATGAATGTCGGCTTTCACCCTCTCTTGAGCCTTGATTCCTGAAAGCCCAAATCTTTCTTCATACCCCCTTTCATAGCCAGAAATAGAAATCTTCCACCTAGAGATTTAAAGTAGAATACCTCAAGAGTTATTTTGATATTGTTATTGTTGCATCATAGAACTGTCATATGGTTACTTGCTGAGCTTTTTATGCTCATATATTTTGATTTTTTCTAACCATGGTAGTTAAGCGAGAAGATGACCAGACTTAGGCACACTGCTCGTAAGAGCGTACCTGGTGGCCCCTACCGTGTCGTAGGCTTTCAGATGCCAGAGCAGGTAGTACAAGTTGTGTAAGTAAGCACTTTAGCTAGAGAGTTTGTAATGATACAATGGGTTATCTGTCGGTTCCAAGTCAGAATCGATTATACGAATTAAATATTATTTTAGGTTGTAATATATATTTTATGGTTGGTAGTTGTAATCTTATCTCAAACTTAATTCTGTTTAGATCATGTTAATAGTTAATCGGGGTTTATGCTTAATTAATGTTAGTTAAAGGTGTGTGGGTCCTCATTTCTTAACCCCAAGATTGAGGGCATCACAAGTTGATATCAGAGGTACAGGATCTAGTCCCTGAGACAAGTTAGGATAAAAGGGTATTTTATCGCGAGAGTGTTCGACTCATATAGAGTTGAGTTAGACTATTAGATATAGTCTAAGAAAAGTAAATAGGTTAAAGTGGCAACTAGAGTTAGGGTGTGAGTCAGAAGAAAGTCTTATTTAACCCTAACGTTGTTTCTTGGTTGCGATTTTATGTTTTCTCTCAGAACCCCAGTAGTGGTAGTGATTTTGATTCAGAGATTAGTTTGACCGGTACCCCGGTGGACTCTATTCCAGCCTCTTCAGAGGAGCCTATGTATGTTAGTTCAAGATCCGGAGGAGGATCCATCTGAGAGTAATGAGATTCCAATACAGATAAAACCCTTGAGGCCAGAGTCAGAGACCCCAGCCCCTGAGCCAGAGTCTGAGATGCCTAAGATTGTGCATGTTAGTGTTGGTGGCAAGTTAGCCCAGGATCGAGATTTTGTTTACTCCCGCATCCCTGAGTTAGGATCTTTGGTGGATAGGCTAGCTCGAGAGTCTAGGTAGAGGACTTCTGTTGAGGAGGAGGAGTGGAGAGCTAGGATTCAGTTGGTGGAGCAGGTTGCCCGGAGGAGATTTGACGAGGGACCGTCCATTAGTGATGCTGATGCTGAGGCCCGGAGGCTGCATAAGATTATTCGCTGGATGTTGGTTGGGTTGAGAGAGATTCTGGATAGTTAGATAGTGTTGGTCAGGCGGGACATCTGGTGGAGCCCGTAGTTGATGTTGTATCTTTTCAGCGCCAGTAGGTTTGGGATACTTGGTCAGATTCCGGGATCCCTTTTTCATTTGTTATGTTGTATTGTATTTCAGAACTTTGTATCGTAGCGGTTGTTAGAAGTTAGGGGTAGATAGGGGATGTTTTCCAGTTTTTCCTTTGTTTAACCCTGCTATTTAATTGTACCCTATTTCAGAACTTGATGTAATCATACCTTTTATCTATGTACCCTTGGCTTGTTGAATGAATTATCTTGTTTCCTATTGTGCACCCTGGAAATCTTTATAAACTATTTTGCATACCATGTTTCTATATAACCGTGTTTAACATTTCGTAAAATCATTCCCCGTGCCATGTGTAAACACAACTGATATAAGGAATTATATAGTAATAGGATTGCATGTGCAGAATTTGGTAAAGCTTAAAACCCGTTAAAGTTATTTCATAGTAAAATGTTGTTTTTTATATCAATTCCATGCTATCGTATTGCTAAATAATTGCTCAATCAGGTTTGTAAGAAATGGCTAACTCACCAAATCACCAAGAAGAAGAAACTCAAACCCAAGACCAAGAACTAAACCAAGATACTTCTACGATGAACCGACTTGCTCAGCTTTTACAACAACATGTAGCCTCTAAAGTTAGAAACTTCAAACATTTTCAGTTAGTACATCCCCCAGAGTTCTTAGGTTTGCCCGACCCGATAAAAGCTCAGTCATGGTTAAGAGAAATGGAGAAAGTGTTTGAATTAACAAAAGTTAAGGATGAAAAGAAAGCACAGCATGCGAGTTATTACCTTAAAGACGAGGCAAGTTTCTTGTGGGAATCTTCAAAGGCTTTGCTTGAAGGGAAGGACTTATCGTGGGGGAAGTTTACCGAGATGTTTCTGGAGAAGTACTTGCCAAGTTACATGCAAGACCAGTTAGAGATGAAGTTTTTGGATCTTAAACAAGAAGATATATCGGTGGTAGAATACGAAGTAAAATTTTCAGAGTTATCTAGTTTTGTACCTAAGTATGTGAATACGGAGGCGAAGAAGGCCAAAAGGTTCCAACAGGGACTTAGGCCATGGATACGGAGTCAAGTGGCACTTTTAGAGATCAAGAACTATGTCGCCCTGGTACAGAAGGCAGTGATAGTGGAAGGGGAGCGTGAAGCTGTAAAAAGAGAGAATGAAGGTAGGAAAAGGAAGTTTGAAAGCTCGGAGCAAGAGAAAGGAAGTTTGAAGTTTAGAGGGAAGTTTGGCAAGAATGATGGAGGTCATAATCAAAAGTTTAAAAAGTTTAAACTCGAGAATGGAAATGAGAAGAATCATTTCCAAAAGACGGGATAACCAGTGAAGGAAAGTAGACCCCAGATACAAGAGTGTAAAGTTTATGGGAAGAGACACCCGGGAAGATGTAACAAGCTAGATGTGACCTATTTTAGGTGTAATCAGAAAGGGCATTATTCATCAAATGCCCAAGTAGAGCAAGGAAGCCAGAATTAACTTGTTTTAAGTGTGGAAAGGTGGACCATATGGCTAGAAGTTGTAAAGAGCTTGTACAAAGGCAAATTTTATTAGGATTGTTAGACCACCGCTTCTCCCAGCACCAATAGCTCAACCCAGAGCTAGAACCTTCAACATGACAATAAAAGATGATGTGCAATATGTAGATGTGGTGGCAGGTATGCTCGTTATAAACTCAGTGGAAGTCAAAGTGTTAATAGATTCTGGAGCAACTAGATCTTTTATTGCATAAAGTATTCTTGATAGATTGAATTATGTTGCGTACCCTCTTGAACCCAATATGATTATAGAAATAGAAAATCAAGAAAGAGTTACTGCTAATAGGATTTCTCCCAATTGTGATTTGATTATAGAAGGTCAGCACTTTTCTGCTGACTTAATTCCTTTTAAGTTGGGAGAATTCGACGTTATCTTAGGGATGGATTGGTTGTCAAACCACGAGACGCAAATTGAGTGTAAAAGTAAAAAGGTGAAGTTAAAGACCAAGGATGGTGTTGAAGTGATATTTAAGGGAAAAAGACAAGAAAAGAAGTTTCTAACAGCTATTCAGACGAGGAGATTGTTACATCAAGGATGCGAAGCCTATTTGGCTCATGTCAAAGATATAGACAAAGAATCCGTAAGAATTGAGGATATTTCAGTAGTAAGAGATTTTCCCGACATATTTCCAGATGAATTACCTGGACTACCTCCAGATTGAGAGATTGAGTTCACGATTGATTTGGCTCCTAGAACGGAACCAGTATCGAAAACTCCCTATCAAATAGTGCCAGTTGAGATGAAGGAATTAGCAACATAATTACAAGAATTGTTGGATAAAGGAGTAATACGCCCAAGTGTATCCTCGTGGGGTGCACCAGTGTTATTTATGAAGAAGAAAGACGGAAGTATGAGGCTGTGCATTGATTATCGTGAATTGAATAAGTTGACGATTAAAAATAAGTACCCTCTACCGCGAACCGATGACTTTATTAATCAGTTAAAAAGAGCTACTTATTTTTCCAAGATTGATTTAAGATCTGGGTATCATCAGCTGAAGATTAAAGCGGAAGATATACCCAAGACAACATTTCGAACGAGGTATGGACACTATGATTTTTGGTAATGGCGTTTGGTTTGACGAAAGCGCCAGCCGCATTTATGGATCTTATGAATAGAGTGTTCAAGCAGTATTTGGATAAGTTCGTTATAGTATTTATCGATGATATTTTGATATACTTCAAGATGGAGGAAGACCATATGGAACATTTGAGGATTTCTTTAGAAATCTTGAGAAAAGAAAATTTATATGCCAAGTTTTCAAAGTGCGAGTTTTGGTTGAAAGAAGTTCAGTTTCTTGGACATGTAGTCAATAGCGAAGGAATTAAAGTAGACCCATCCAAGATAGAAGCTGCGATGAATTGGGAAAGACCCAAGACTCCTACGGAGGTCAGAAGTTTTTGAGATTAGCGGGATACTATAGAAGATTTGTGCAAGATTTATCTAAGATTGTTGTTCCATTGACTAAGTTGACAAGGAAGAACGAGAAGTTTGTGTGGACCGATAAATGCGAAGAAAGCTTTCAAGAGTTGAAGAAGAGATTGGTAACCTCCCCAGTCCTAATGTTACCAGATAAAAAAAAGGAGAGTTTGTGATTTTTAGCGATGCTTTATATAAAGGGCTAGGATGTATGTTAATGCAACACGGAAAAGTAATAGCATATGCGTCAAGGCAACTAAAGCCACATGAACAGAAACATCTCACACATGATTTGGAATTAGCAGCGATTGTGTTTACTCTTAAAATTTGGAGGCATTACTTATATGGAGAAAAGTGTGAGATCTATATGGATCATAAGAGTTTAAAGTATATTTTTACTCAGAAGGAGTTGAATAAGAGACAAAAAAGTTGGTAAGAATTGATCAAAGATTACGATTGTACGATAAGTTATTACCCCAAAAAACCGATTGTGGTAGAAGATGCTTTAAGCCACAAAGAAAGATTGAATATGTTAACTTCATCAGAGGAATTGATCAAGGATTTTGAGAAGTTAGAATTAGAAGTGTAAATTCCAGAATTAGAAAAAGGAGCCATGTATGCAATGTCATTTCAACCAGAAATTTTGGAAAAGATTCGATGTTGTCAAGAACAAGTAATAAATCGCGAGAAAGATAAGTTGACCGGAGAGGAATTTAAAGCTCAAAAAGACGAAAAAGGAATATATCACGTTAATTCATGCATTTGGATACCTAACATTGTGGAGCTAAAGCATGAGATTTTGCACGAAGCGCATAACTCCAGATTTTTAATTCACCCTAGAAGTACAAAGATGTATAAGGACTTATAGGGAAGTTATTGGTGGACAAACATGGAAAAGGAAATCGCAGAATGGATAAGTAAATGCTATACGTGCCAAAGAGTAAAAGCGGAACATCAGCGACCGAGTGGACTACTTCAGCCACTAGATAAACCTGACTGGAAATGGGAATATATCGCGATGGATTTCGTGGTAGGATTGCCAAAGACCAAGTCTAATCATGATGCGATTTGGGTGATAGTCGATCGATTGACAAAATCAACACATTTCTTGCCGATCAACGAAAGATTTTCATTGGAAAAGTTGGTCAAAATGTATTTAGACGAGATCGTGATGCGTCATAGAGTTCCAGTATCTATCATGTCCGATAGAGATCCGAGATTTAACTCGAGATTTTAGCGATAATTTCATGATCATTTGGGAACGAAATTGAAAATGAGCACGGCGTACCATCCGCAAACTGATGGATAAAGAGAAAGGACAATTCAAATGATCGATGTTATGTTGCGAACCTGTGCATTAGATTTCAAAGGAAATTGGGTCGATCATTTGCCATTGATTGAGTTTTCCTACAATAACAGTTATCACGCTAGTATTGGCATGCCGCCTTATGAAGCGTTGTATGGAAGAACATGTAGATCCCCTATATATTGGGATAAGGTTGGTGAGCACAAACTAATTAGCCCAGAGCTAGTTCAACAAACGAAAGAGAAAATGGAAGTGATTCGTAAAAGGTTGATTGCTCCTCAAGACCGATAAAAGAAATATGCGGATCAAGATCGGAAAGATATGGAATTCGAGACCGAAGACAAAGTATTGTTAAAGATATCTCCGTGGAAAGGTTTATCCCGATTCGCGAAGAAAGGAAAGTTGAGTCCCAGGTATATTGGACCATTCGAGTGCTAAGACAAGTCGAGAAAGTGGCTTATGAGTTAGCGTTACCTCCGCAGATGCAACATCTTCATAACGTGTTTCACGTTTCTCTTTTAAAGAAATATAATGTTGATGCAAGCCATGTGATCGAATTAGAACAAGTGGAAATACAACAAGATTTGTCTTATGTGGAACAACTAGTGTGAATCTTGGATCGTAAAGAAAAAGCGCTTAGAAATAAAGTTGTACCTCTAGTTAGAGTGTTGTGGAGAAATCCTAAAGTAGAAGAGTCAACTTGGGAATTAGAGAGTAAAATGCAATAAAAGTATCCCCATATATTTGCTTAGACTAGATTCTGGGGACGGAATCCTTTTAAGGAGGGTAGATTGTAGCGACAGGGAAATTCGCGACATGATTAAGTGAATAAAGGTACCATTTTACGTATAACACTTTCTAAACCCCAGGTTGACTCTTCAACCTTTGGGTTTCTCCACAATACCCTTACTAACTTTACCACTTTCTTTTTTAACACTTTCTCTCTTTCTTCTATGATCCCTATTGGATTCTTAACAAAGGACAATTCTGCCTGAAGTTCTATTGGCTCATATTCTATCGTATATCTGGAACTTGGATTATACTTCTTAAGTATCGATACGTGAAAAACATTTTTAATGTGCTCCATATGCGAAAGGTAGTGCCCATTCGTAAGCTACCTTGCCGACACGATTCAAAATTTTAAAAGGTCCGACGTATCTAAGACTCAGTTTTCCTTTTTTCCAAATCTTATCAATCCTTTCCACGATGACACTTTCAACAATACTAAATTTTCCTCTTCAAATTCCATATTCTTTCTTAATTGATCTGCGTACTTTCTCTAACGTTTTGGGCTGCAATTAACCTTTTCTAAATAACTTCAACAACTTCTTTTCTAGAAAGTCAATGTCTTACGTTCTCCTACTTCATCCCAATATACTGGTGATCGACATTTATGTCCGTAAAGGGCTTCATAGGGTGGCATTCTGATACTGGCGTGATACTCAGTTAATATAAGCAAATCCCAGTAAGGTAGATGTTCATCCCAATTTCCTTTGAAGTCAATGGCACAAATACGTAACATGTCTTCAATTGTCTGGATTGTTCTTCCGCTTTGGCCGTCAGTCAGTGGATGATAAGTTGTACTCATATTCAATTTAGCTTCTTACACATTCTTGAAAACTTTTCTAGAACCTTGAATTAAATCTCAAATCTTGGTCGAATATCATAAACACAGGAACTCCATGACGAATTACTATCTCCTTCAATTACATGTGAACCAAGTTGTCCAATAAAAATCTTCCATTAATAGGTAGAAAATGAGCTAACTTAGTCAACTTGTTCACCATAACCCAATTGGCATCGTGGTTTTCTTTCATTCTTGGTAATCTGACTATAAAATCCAGAGCAATATGCTCCTTTTTTCATTCTGCATCTCTAATGGTTGCAATACTCCACTAAGCCTCTGACATTTTGCCTTACTTCTTTGATATGCCTAACACCTCCTGATCCATTTTAAAATTTCCTTTTTATATCTGGCTATCAATATTCTTCTTTAAATTTCTGTATATCTTGGCATTTCTTGAATAGATTAAATACTTAATATTGTGAGTTCCCTTTAGGATCTCACTCCAAAATTCTGTCACTTGTAGCATCCAAGTTTTGGAAGAAAATCTGAGAATACTGTGATCATTTTTCTAAGTGCATAAATTTCCTCTTACTAACTGTTAACATACTGTTCCATTATCTCCTCTTGACATCTCTTTATCTTTTCTTAACAACTCTGACTAAAAGGTCATACTATCCATCCTTGCTTCCTTTGGATTATAAATTCTGACTTCCAATTTCAACTTTTGAAATTCCATAGATAATTCTTCTAGTACAGTCACTACATTTTACTTTCTCCTTTTTATTTATCGCGTTACCACTACCTTTGCTTTTCCTCGTGAATACATACTTCAAACTTTTATGGTCCGTATAAATCTCACACCTTTCTTCATACATTTAATGTTTTCCAAATCTTTAAAGCGAATATTATTACTGCTAGTTCCAAGTTATGAGTAGGATACTTCTGCTCATAAAGTTTCGGTTGTCTAGATGCATATGCAATAACTTTATTGTGCTGCATCAACACACATCCTATTCCCTTATGAGAAGTATCACTATAGACTACAAAATCTCCTTGATCATCTCAAAGTGATAAAACAGGTGTCGTGACCATTCTCTTCTTTAACTCCGCAAAACTTTCTTCACACTTCTCCATTTCATATAAACTTCTCGCCTTTCCTAGTAAGCTTTGTCAAAGGTGTCGCAATCTTCAAGAAATCTTGAAAAAATTTCCGATAATAACCGGCCAATAATAAAACTTCTTACTTTTGTTGGTGCTTTTGGTCTTTCTCCATTCATAGTAGCTTTAATCGCTGCTGAATCCACTTTGGTCTCTTCCTCACTGACTATTTATGCTAAGAATTAAACTTTCTACCATCAAAGCTCTCACTTTGTAAACTTTACATACAACTTCTTTCTTCTCAGGCTCCCTAAATTTTCATTAAATACCTTGTATGGTCCTCCGTTAACTTTGAGTAAACCACAATATCATCTATAAGCACAAATACAACCTATCCAGGTACTCCTTAAAAGTTCTGCCCATCAAGTTTAAATATTTCCGGTATATTAGTCAATCCAAATGATACTCTAAAATTTCATAATAGTCGTACTTAGTTCTGAAAGCTGCCTTTAGCACATCCTCGGGTTCAATCTACAATTGATGATACCCAAATCTTAAATCCATCTCAGAAAATTCTTTGCTTCTTTCAACTGATCAAGCAAATTCCTAATTCGAGATAATAAATACTTGTCCTTGATAGCAAACTTGCTGAGCTGTCGCTAGTCGATACATAAACTCCTGCTTGTATCTTTCTTAGTAATAAATAGTACTGGTGCACCTCATGGGGTACACTAGGTCTAATTGCTCTTTCTTCTAAAGTCTCTTACAACTGCTTTGCTAACTCCTTCATTTTAACTGGCGCCATCATGTGCGACGCCTTGGACACTGGCTTCATTTCAGGTGCTAAGTCGATCGCGGGCTTAATTTCTCTATTTGGAGGAGGTCCTGGTAACTCGCCTGGGAACACGTCTCGAAACTCATTGATTACTAGGAAATCTTCAAGTTTTGATGGCTCCTAACTTCTATTTATCACATAATCAACAAAATACTCACATCTTTTGCCACCATAACCTTTTTGTTGAATTATTGTTAAAAACTTCTTTACTTGCCTTTGACCTCTAAACGTCGCCACTTTCTTATCTGGTGTCTTCAAAATTATCTTCTTATCACGACGGTCTATCTGAGCATCACGCTTAAATAGTTAGTCCATTTTCTAGAATAATGTCAAATTCTTCTATCCTAAATGATATCATATCCTCACAAACTTATTGCCATAAATCTCAATTCCACCATTGGTACTCACTTATTTAATAATTACACATTCTTGATTTGCTAGCCTTATGGCCATGACCTTATTTAACAATTCAACAGGGTAATTCATCTTATCAACAAAACCTTGAGAAATAAGCGATCAAGTTACTCCAACATCTACCAATACTTTGACACGTAAGGTATTCACCACAATCATTTATGCCGTCACATCTATATTCTGAATAACATATTTCACAGACATATCATAAACTCTCGTCCTTGGAGACGTATTCCTTATCGGAGTAGATTCTCTTGATTCTTAGCGCATCCCTGACTGGGATTGGTGATTTACAATCCTCGCTATATGCCCTGGTTTTCTTTTCATGCATGAGAGGTAGCTGGAACTTTGCCCGCTTGATTCAGGATATGTTAATTTTTGTTTGGAAAACTTTTGTAAAGAACAACAGTGCACCAAAACAACTAGAAGGATCCATAATTTAATAAACTTAGAGTTGAAGGGAAAGAAGAAGTAATGATTTGAATATGAATGAGACACCACATTGGTACTTAAGATGGCCATTCTTTCATACCATATGGCATACATGACATGATTAGGTGGCGTCCCACCCGACACTTCGTCATTCCGACAAAGCGTCTCACCATAACATTGCTTGTCCCAATCAAAAAGCAAAACTTGAGGGGGAAAATTAAATTTGAAAGGAGTGCAATATCCTCCTTTTTCTTATCGCCATAAAGAATTTATTAATGAAAAAAGTTCATACATATTCAGGAGTCAAAAAAAATATACGCTGTAGTATTGGAGAAAAGAATGATACCATTGGTCACCATCCATATTTCACTTATATACATCTTCTGAGCTTGTTCGATCAATAGATACCATTCAATTCACTTAGTAACTTCAAAAATTCCGCTGAAATGCCTGCGTAAATTAAGAATTATGATAAATTCTTACTTATTAAATCTTGTGTCTTTAGCATCGTACCTGCACGTATAATACTTGAACAATTCGATCATAATTGCACTCTTACAGGAGAACTTTAAGTTTCTTCTATGCAACTTAGAGTAACCACTGATCATTCAACATATAGATTCTTTTGCTAACAATGTTCTTCTTTTAGAAAAGTCTGGAAATTTGCTCATCCTTCTTCGATCATACTCAGGCTTCATTTGAATTAATGAATTCTTTAAACTCTGATAGTCCTAGTAATTGGATGAATAGTTTCTCCATACGCTGATTCTATTGTTAATCTTATCAAACAAGATTTGAACTCCTCTGTTAGGAATAATCAAAACTTCTTCGTAATTGCGGGTTACTTTGCCCTCTGAATTAACAGTACTAAGTTTGGAACAAGTATTCTGCCAGGTAATCCGGGTCTTCTTAACAAACAAGAAACTCAATTAGTAACTTGACAACCAATGTTTAAAACTTATTTTATTCAAAAGGGCTTTTGGAAATTTGTTAAGAAAATCTCTTTCGAAAACTTGTTTAAAAATTTTGAAAATCGCACATCTAGTTATCCTTATTATATGAGTTGTCCTTACCCATAACAAGGTACCAATTTAAGGAAATAATCACATAAAGGTCCCTTCACTTCAATCTACCTTCTCTCCTTTATTGGGTCCATTTACCTTCATTAATCGACGAAAACTTCAGTTGTCGTTGCATATTATCTTATTCGTAGCTTCACTTCAAAGCTTCCATACTGGTAATACTCCCATCATTATCTTTGCAGTCGTTAAGTAGAACAGGTCTATCCAACAGTCAACAAGTCTGTTTCATAGAACACCATCTGCTAATATCACATCACATCACTACTATACATATTACATTCATCATAACACCGTCATCTAATTCCAAGAAAATTCCAGATCTATACTCTTCTATAACTCTTTCAAAACTCATCTAGTCCATCCCAGAAGTTAATCACGGGTGATCTATTCACTAGTGGCTCTATTTAATCTAGTAGCAGCTATCCTCCAAAATACATGAATATTCTTTCTAAATTCCTTCTTACCTTCCTCAGTACCTCGGTATTCACGATATGTTGTAGCTCTCGAATTTATCCTCGTAGGGTGTTGTTACGCCGTAACACTGGTTAAGACCTGATGGTATTGAATAAGGTGTGGGGTAAATTGAAAAGATACACTCACAGCAGAATGTCCAGTAGAACAAGAATAAACAGATACAGATTTTTAAATAGGTGGTCTCGCATCAGGAGGTGGTAGAATAGGGTAGAATAGCTTGAAGGGGTGCAACTGTTATAACAGGAGGTAATACCGTTAATATTGGTGGAAAAACAATGTGCAAATCAAATCTGGGAGAAGATGACGGTCCTCGAATGGAAGGTTCCAAATGATCAGATGATACAGGAAAATAGGTTTCGCCATTGCCGTTATCCGGAAATCACATTGCAAGATAAGAATCTCGAATCGTAGCACGAATTGTACCGAAAACCTAGTATACAGTCGCACTCAACCTCACGACGTCTTATCTATAACGACTCGTACATTTCTATATTATTTAAATGTGGAAATACTGAATAATAAAATAAAATATATGTATGGGTTTTGTCAACCAGATATTATTTTTTTGTTATTAATTATATGTGATCATTGGTGTTCGAGGATCATTTGCGTAATCAGTTGTTGAGCTGTGTTATTTTGTTTTTATATTTAAAAGTGGTTTTATTAAAGATTTATTTCCATAAATACTTGGATTATCTCTAAAAACATTTTTCATTTCTTCATAATTTTATTTATTATTTTTAGGAGTTTATAAAATTTAGAAATCAATATTTTATTGATTATTTATCTTTAACTGATTTTCTGATTTTATTTAATTGTAAAATCAGTATTTAATTCCAGAATTCTTCAAAATTACGAAACTCATATTTTATGAAGTTTGGAATATTTCGAGAATTTTAAAATTATTTTGGAAATTTTCGGGATTAAATTTACCCGCACCTCTATTCGTTAATTTGTAAAACGCGGGTCCGATTTGTGTTTCAAAAATGATTTAAAAATTCTGGAAATTTAACCCCTAATTATTTCGAGATTTAAAAAAAAATCCGAAAGTTTTCGAGTTGTTTTACCCGTTAAATGCTCGTTAGATTTTGGAGTTTCGGTGTTCGAGTTTAGAGCTATCACGACAAAATAATAAAATAAAAAGGGGGCAGGTGTTTAATCGGGTTTAACCCGTTTTTCTCCCCTTTTCCAGTTCATATCACCTTCTTCAATTCCTAATTTTCTCTTGAATCTCTCTCTTCTCAACTCCTCCTCTGCATCTCTCCTCTCTTTCGATCTCTCTCTTACCTTTCTCTCATTCCCCTCTCCCTTCTTTTCTCTCTTTCCGGTGTTGTCTCTCAGTTTTTCGGTGAGTTTCCAGCATTGAGTTAGTTGCTTGTTTCGATTAGTTCAGCTTCATTCCTATTAAACTATATATGTATGCATACATGTGTGTATATATGTTTTAATTTTTCTGTTGCTTTGTTGCCGCCTCTCGGATTTTCAAGAGGTGTGGCGGCGATTGGCGGTTGTGCGTAGGCGCGTGTATCCGATTTATGTTCGGATGTGTATACATACATCTAAAGTTTGATGTTTATGTGCATTGCATGTGTCCCTAGTTCTGATTATTTTCCGGCCTATTTTCCTTCGGCCCTGTGTTTGTTCCGGTTGCGGAATATTGATTGGTTTATGTGATTTTGCACGAAATATTGACTGATGTTCTTTGTGAAATAAAAATAATATTTTGTGCATAAAATAAGAATATTTAATTGATAAAATTCGTGAAGGATATTCGATATAATCGAAACCCGCGAATTTTATCGTCGTCGGCGATGAGCTTCGGCGAGCCGACGGTGGACTATGATGATACAATATGAGTCCTACGATTTAAAATATAAAATACAAATAAAATTATAAGATACGGATAATAATAATAAATAACTGGTTTGAATCAGTGGTTGGGAATTGGAAATTGGATTGTGATTGGTTGTTGTTAATTGGTTTAACGTCGAGTTGTTTGACGGGTTAGTCCGATAAATAAAGGAGGTGTTGCCCGATTTTCGGGAAATCAAATTATGGAATTACGGGGGTTTATGTTCTATCGATTATTCCCTTTATAGTTTATTAATTCTTAATTTACTGTGATATAAATGTTAGATTAATAAATGTCCTTGGAATATGATATGCAATTCTATATCTCTAAGTACGTGACTTAGAAATGAGATTACGAAAATAGTATCAATATTCCTAAAGGTCCCTAGTTGAGTATTATTATTAAGGGACAATAATAATGCATTAAGACTAGTGTGTTTGTTGACTGATGATCACATCTCATTGATCATAGGTATAGTGATACTAAAGTCAAAGAAACAGGCAGATGTACATGTACATGGTGTTGGACAGGCCCGATGTGAGATTCTACATGTCTGTTGCGTTATAAGTAATTATCACAATGATAATGATGTAATGGTCCTTAGACCTGAAGTCAATATATTTTTATACGAGAATTAATATACATTGATTTCATTAAAAGTTATCCTTGACCGGGTAATGATAAAAGTGGACATTGGGTATATTATGAATCGTATGAGAAATATGAATGATCTAAAAGGGATTTAACCCTCCTATTTTAGGAGTGATATTATTGGCCTCTTGTGTGAGCTAGATTACGAAATGCGTGGCCACGTAAAAATGTTGATTTGATATGATAGTCTACTCATTGATCAAGTAAACCTGGATTAAACCTTGATGAGAATGACACATTACATGCTTCTAGTTTAATCTATAATATGTGGTTAAAGGGATTATATTACATTGTACATTATTCACAAAAGGTTTAATCGATCACCAATTCAATTATTATTACTTGGGTAGCAATGATGTATTACTAGATGCCGCTCATTGTTTACAATTTTAAATTAGATTTAAAATTTGTTGTCAACGTAATAATAACCTATAGGGTCACACACTAAGAATGCTTGAAGGATTATTTAATTTAAATTGGATTTAAATTATATTAAAGTAATTCGAATTATTTATAATATTAATTAAGTATGACTTAATTAATTAGATAAATATTGATATTCGAATTTACTAATATTAATTATGAAATTTATTTGTTAAATAAATAAGTGAGACTTAATTATAATATAAATAGGAATTTCGAATTAATAATAACTCCTAATTAGTTAAGAGTTATATTTCATTTTTTTACTCTCTATATAATATCTCTTGAGTGGCTGATTTGAAAGCAAGACTTTTATTAAAACCTTAGCCACCAAGGGAGAAGATGGAGAGAGCAAGAAAAAACGAGTTTGTGCTAGTACACATTCAATCCTTGAGTTCAAGCATTCGTGTGGATACCGATAAAGCGTAGATCGCGAGAGCGGGATGCGTGGTGATTGAACAAGCTTTGGATCTCCATTAGTCAACCAATTGGTAAAGCTTCTTAAGGTAAATAATCTGATCTACGAATTAAATATATGTTTTTCGCATGGATCCTGCGGTGGGTTTCGAAAATTTTGATTTTTACGTTTTTAATTACTGTTTCCGTTGCGTTTATGTGCTCAAAACCCAACAAACGTACGGGTAGATTGTTAGCGACGATATGTCAAGTATGTTCAAAAGTCTAATTTAGGGTATTTCGGTTCCTGTAAGTTCCATTCGAAATCCCTAGCATCCCGGTCGCCGCAAAACTAGCCAGTAATAGTTGTTAAAGCATATCAAGGCAAGTACCCCTGACCATATCTTTATGGTTCAGTAATATATGAATAATTATTGATTTAAATTACGTACTGGAACAGAACGTTTTAAGTTACGTATCCCCTGTATTTCAAATTATTTTGTTAACTGATATTTTGGGGGAAAAGTAACTTCTGAAAGTACCTATCTCTAAACTTTGAATAAAATGAAAATGATTTGGAAAGTGTGCTGTGATAGAATTGTTATGAAAAGAGATAGGTAAGTGATTTGGATAACTGGATAAAGTTGATTATATTATTGGATGAGCGTGCGTAAGAGCCCGTAACGGCCAGGAAGATAGCGTAAGAGGCGAAGTGGTTGCGCACCCTATTATAACCACCAGCCCTGAGTGACAGGGACCTAGCTAGTCTCTGAGTTCCGGAATAAGTTTCATGGGATGGCAGATGGAGCCGTCTTATGGAGATAGCCTGATCAGCTGTCTCACCAGGGATCATCTAATATATTTGTATCTGAGCGAGATTTTGTGGTTTTCGTAACAGAACTGATGATTTTGGGTCCCCATAACGGGACAAATGGTTTTATATTTCCTGTAATGGAACGGAAGATTTGAAAATGAAAGTAGCATGCTAAAATTGAACTCTGGTATTTACACAGCATAATTAATGAGATGTTTTATAGAGCATGCTAGCTATTGATATCCAGTTTTCACCTGTTTTACTTGTTTTCCATAAACTAGTTAAGATTTCTGTTCCTAAAACTGTTTATCATAAATTGTTTTGATTATTATTCATATAGAGGTACTGCTGAGTGATTGATCGTTCACTCTTGCAAATACTTTGTATATTCTCACATTGCAGATGCCTAGGAGATTGTGTTGTCTTAGGAAGGGCCGGTTGCCAGTTCCTCCAATGTTGAGCTCCTCTGAGTGTGTTGTGTCAGACCAGGTGTGGACTGTGAGTTGCTGTAGAAAGTTAGAAATGTCAGGTTGTTTTAAATAAGTTGGTTTGTAATAAGTGTGTATAACCTAAATTATACTTGAACCTGGAAAAGATCTTGTGAAGGGATTGTTTATATCGAAATAAAAGTGAGTTGATTGTATTATATTTATAGTTTGATATTGTTAGTGACGTTAACTCATGACCCCGAGGTTGAGGTCGTCACAGGTTGGTATCAGAGCTACAGGTTTAAGTCCCTGATTTAGGTTAGGAATAGAGTTGGAAAGGTGTAGAATTGGTGTATAGGGTGTGAATCAGTAACTCACATCTAGAGGAGCAAGTTTAAGAGTCTAATTGAGGGTTCGAAGGTGTAACCCTGGCATATTTTGAGGATCCTGGAACTACCTTGATCTTTAGTGTGTCTCCTTGGTATAAATGTCATTGGTAATGGCCGATAAAGATTCCTAGACATCCCTTCCATGAGAACGAGTCCGATCATGTGAATTCAGTTAGTAGGTTGCGATATTAGTTAGCGACTGTTATAAGTATTGGCGTATTCTGCTAGTGTCGCACTGTTATTATTGTTGTTAATTTTATTGTTGCATTTGTTGCTGATTTTGTTAAATCTAGCCACTAATTACAGTCAGACCCCAACTAAATGAGGGTGGGAATATTTTATTGCGGCAGCATTCTCTTGGCACATGAAAATGTTGCTACCCGGGGGTAATTCTTTTAAACTAAAACTATTTATTATGTTTCAGGAGAATGCCGCCCAAGAAGAATATCCCGTCCAATTCCTCTAGTAGAGCTTTTGAAGGGGGCCCAGTTATGGGTGAATTTCTAGATTTGTTGCGCCAACAGTCTAATCAAATGACTCAGCAGCAAGAACAATTCCAGCTGCAGCAACAATTTCTGCAACAACAGCAGCAGTTCATACAGCAGCAATAGCAACAGCTGCAGCTTCAACAGCAACCTCAGCAAAGAGAAGTGAATCAAACTGTGAGTTTTAAATCCTTTCAGTTGGTAAAGCCGCCAGAATTTAAGGGCGAGGTGGACCCAGTTGCTGCTAGAACTTGGATAAAGAAAATGGAGAAAGCTTTCACCCTCACGCAAGTAAGTGATAATCTCAGATCAGACTATGCAAGTTATTTTCTGAAGGGTAAAACGAATTATTGGTGGGAATCCACTCGTGCCTTGGAAGGTGGTCTTGTTCCATGGACCAGGTTTACAGAATTGTTTTTGGAAAAGTATTTTCCGGATTGTTTGCAAAACCAGTTGGAAGTTAAGTTTCTGGAATTGAAGTAGGATGAAAAGAGTGTGGCCGAGTATGAGGCCAAGTTTATGGAATTGGCCCGGTTGGTGCCCGTGTATGTGAGTACTGAAGCTCAAAAAGTGAAGAGGTTCCATCAGAGATTGAATCCAGAAATACGTAATGGGGTTGTAGCCTTGTAGCTTAAGACATATCCCTCTGTAGTTCAGGCCGCCCTAGTAATCGAAAGTGATCAGAAATTGGCTGCCAAGGAAAAGGGTGATAAGAAGAGGAAGTCTGAAGGTATTACTAGTGAAACAAATCCAGGAGGGTCTAGTCAGAGGTTTCAGAAGCGGTTTGGCCAAAACAGGAATAAAAGATTCAGAAGACAGAATTTCCCTCAGGCCAGGCCCACTACCAGCTCAGTAGCCTCCACTCCAGCTCAGTCACCAAAGTCAGTGATGGATTGTAAGGTATGTGGGAAAAGACATAATGGCTCATGCAAAAGGGATGTTCAGTGTTTCAAATGTCATCAAAAGGGTCATTATGCATTGGAATGCAATTCAGAGAAACCCGCGGTTACTTGCTAGAATTATGGAAAGGTGGGACATCTTGCTCGGAATTGTAAGACAGCTACTCAAGGTACTGCATCTCAAGGACCGAGATCCAGCACAGCTAAAGCCAGAACCTTCAAGATGACAAAAAGGTCCAATGCTCAGGACTCGGATGTAGTTGCAGGTACGCTCTCTCTCAACTCCGTACATGTTAAAGTTTTATTTGATTCGGGAGCATCTAAGTCTTTTATATCAAAGGACTGTGTGATTAAAATGGACTTAATGTTAGAATATTTGGTTGAACCTTTGACTAAAGAAATAGCCAATCAGGATAGAGTTTCAGTGAGTCAGTTTTTCCCTGAGTGTCAATTGGAAATCCACGGGCATTCTTTTTCAGCTGACCTAATGACCTTCGAGCTTGGAGAGTTCGATGTGATTTTAGTAATGGATTGGTTGTCCCATCACAAGGAAAATATTGACTGTAAGAAGAAAAAGATTATGATGTTTACCGAGGATAAAGTTATGGTAAATTATCAAGGACAAAGGCAAGAAAAGAAATTTCTCTCGATATTACAGGCAAAGAAATTGTTAAGGCAAAGATGCGAGGCTTACTTAGCACATGTAGTAGACACTGAGAAAGAGGTACCTGTTAGTCGCTAAACACGCGCTGATATTACACGCAAGTATACATTTTCGCAAGTAGTATAGAATCTTTTCTAGTTCGTTCCCACAGAGACTGTATTGGTTAACTAATTAATTCACGGACTTAAGCAACAATGTATGGTTATTATTCAATGCTAAGATGATAACAAATTGAGGTTGTATATAACTAAGAATTATGCTAACTATTATAACTAAGAAATAAGATTGATTAAATTAATATATATGACAAACATGGGATTCTAACTCCATTAGATACTTCATTCAATAGCCTTATTGTTCTCAACCTTAGCATGTAATGGTGATGACACTAATCAGACAACACGAAACTGATAAACGCCAACTTTCGTTGCACGAGTACCATACTACCAGACATCCATAAAAGAGATAGAAGCTGAATAGACACCACTTATATTGAGACCCTATATGTCTATAGAATTTCATAACATAACGGTTTAAGCACAAGTTATCTATCTTGATTACGTAGGGTAAGATGGGTAAAATTACCTATGAATCATGCATAACAATACATGAACCTATGCTAGCATGACAAGTTCTAAATCCTTAAATTCATTGTCGCTTCATTAAGAATTAACACACTATCTTATAAGTTCGCGACTCTCATAAGACGAATACGCACAACCAATACTAGGATATCAATCGATCACCATATACTAAGGTATCAAAATAATTTAACTAAAGAAATCCATAAATAAATCTGCTAGAACCCCACGATAATGATTAGCCCATGATCGAACCCATCATCAATGTGGGTTCCGATGAAAGCATGATATAACAAACGTAGTCTTTATAAGGAATAAATAACACCAAGTACAAACAAGAGTAAAGGTTCACAAGTAAGAAAACTAGCATCCAAATATAACTTAAAACAAAGATTCACAAGTAAAAACAAGATCTTCTTCACCTTCATTGAATTGTGCTAAACGGTCTTCTTACGGCTCTCCTTGCGCTCTGGTATGTCTCTCGCCTGATTACTTATTAAAAATGACCATATTTGAATATATAGCATCCCTTTGCAATCTGGAAGTCTCCCCACTTAAAATCGAATTAGAATCAAAATTCTTTAATTTCGCACCGGCGTGGCCGCACGCTATCACAGCACGGGCGCGCTGCCTTTCTGGAATCCTGGCGCGGCCACGTGTTATCACAGCGCGGGCGCGCCGTCCTTATGGGAAAAACTCAGATTTCATATTTTTCCTTGCTACTTCGAGCCGGCTTTCCATGAGCTTTTATTCCAACACCACCTTGACACCAAATTAGCACCAAAATAATGCTAATTCACCTGATTCACAGATTAATGCCTGAAATATAAAAACACTAGAAAACACATTAAAACTCTTAACAACTTGATACAAATGCGTCAATTCAAAGCTTATTAGAGCATTATAAAGTATCATAAATGCCACTCAATATACCCCCAAACTTGAATCGATGTTTGTCCTTAAGCATAAACAGACTCAAAGAACAAGAAAATAAAAATGCATGAATGCAACTAATATGAATGCAATGATCCCAATAGAATAACTAAACCAATCGACAAGCAACATATCAACAAATGCAGTTACTCGCATAAAGATCAGTTAAATCATACAAATCAACTTACAAACTAGAGACGTGCATGTGTGCAGATGCCTACAGATATACTATCGCAACTAGATCAACAATCATGACTCACTACTTATCAAGACAATCGCAAGTTTATAAACTATATAAAAGCTAGACTCAAAATTGTTAGTGTATACTGAAAATATTTATTTGAAGTATTTATTTCTGGCCAGTTTATTTGAGAATCATTTGAATGTTTACATGTTGTCTAATATTATATATTCTGAACAATCTAGTATCAAATGGGATACAGAATATTAGATTGTTAAATACGGTTATATAATATAATAAGGTTCACAACACAGGTGGTGTTGGACAATCCACTAGTATGGCTGTAGTATTATTTAGATTAGTTTATATTGACTAATAAATAATACTAGTATACTTTGTGTATATTGAACAGGATCAAATTTAGAATTGTTCCCTTAATACTGATTAAGAAGGAGAACTAAGATTCTATGTTATTATTAATGCTTAGGTTCTTAATCCGGACATAGTAATTGTCACGTGTATATTATTTACATGCTTTGATTTTTATATGAAATAATTCTTTTGAATTATATCATTATATTTTGGGTGATGGAATTATATACATGGTAGATATTATTTATTGAAGGAATTCATGTCCTGATAATATTCGGGTTAATGATGTCCCCTTGAAAGCTCAAAAAGATTTAATTATGTGAAACCCTACAGGTGGAATTTATTCTGGCATAATTAAATAAAGGTTGAGTGGATGATCAAGGATAAAAGATATTAATTAAATAAATTATCAGTAATTTATTTAATTAATGGACATATGATATTTTAAACATGGGGAATTTAATAAGCAAATAATATTGGAACCGAATTAATTAAATTACGGTATTAGGAAAGGTAGTGCAAATATTAATTCTTTAGTGGATTGAATTAATATTTAATTACATTGGGCTAGGCTCAAGATGTAATTAGAAGGCCCAACCTAATTATCCATGGTCCCTATTGTAGCCTATATATATTCTTATTCTCTTCTTGCTTGGGATTGTGTGAAAACATATTGTAGCCACCAAGGAGCAAGAAGAGAGGATAACTTGAGAAGACGGAGGCCACACTTCGCTCAAGGGAATTTGGGAATACAATAGAAGAGCGTGGAATCAACCATTAACAAGGTAATCCTCTTTTCGTAATCTTTATCGTAAAAACGTAGTAACACCCTAAGTCCGTGGTTCCCAACAATTGGTATCAAGAGCCTGGTAATGGGTTCTATGTTTTATGATATAATGTCCATGTCGTAATTATATATGCGTGTATATAGTGTTTTGCTTGTATTGTTTTTGATGCAGGTTGTTAATCCACTATTATGGCCATGTATATTTTAATTATGTGTTTGGATCCCACGTGGTTTAATCGTGGTTAATTTTTGTTTTGGTTTCCACGTGGTTTAATCGTGGTTGTAATTTACACGAGGGTTGATCGTGTTAGAATAGATTTTACAAAATTAGTTTTGTATTAGATCTATTTTTTTTGTAATTGTTCCGGGTATTTTGTAACAAGTTATGTGCGATCGGAAATCAATTCCGGTAGTTTTTTATTCCGCTGTGCGATTACAAGGGGCTGCTGTTGATGTTTGGATCGAACAAAATCAAAACAAAACTCACAGAAAAGCAACAGGCGCGCGCGCTGCGGCAGCTGGGGCTGCTGGGGCTGCTGGGGCTGCTGGGGCAGCTGGGACTGCTGGGGCTGCTGGGGCTGCTGGGGGCGTCGGGGCGCGCTTGGGGCAGATTTTTTTTGAGAGCTGGATTTTTTTTCAAGGGCCGTAATAGTGGAAAATTTATTTTAATTTTTTCCATTAAATTTTAATTATTGCTTTAATTTATTGATTATGTGTGTCGTTAATTATGTGTGTAATTCTTTTAAAATTGCATGTTTAACTTAATTAGGACGACATGGACATAAAATTTATTTATTGCTTTAATTAAATGTTATATGTTACTAAAATTATGTGTGTATTTTGAATGCATGATTAGACATAATTATAACAACATAGGGCCCAATTTAATTTTAAAATTCCTCAAATTTAATAAAAAAAATTCTAAGTGGGAGAGGGAATTAATATGAAATTAAATCCCATGGTCTCCATTATTGGTTGTAGGTAATTTAACATAAAGACGAATATAAATTATATATACGTCACCCATCGTGGCATGTAATTTATGGTGTCTAGAATGTTATAGAAATTACTAGAACAAACTTCTTAAATTAATAAATTTTGAAAGGAATAAATACGGATTTTCTTTATTTCTGATTTGGGGCGATTTTGTAAAAAACGGGTTCATCGAACTTGTAAGGCTGTGGGTTTTAAGCGAGACCGATGTGACTCCTCCACAACCTGGAAATCAAACCATTGATGAATATTGAATTGAAGTATTCTATTCAAGGCAAAATTACGAATATTGGAAGGTATACACGCCACCCATCGTGGCGTACCAAGTTCCATAGATTTCGAATAATTTAAGATTTGATGATGGTATACACTTAGCTATGGAAAATAATATAGTCCACCCCAACGTGGCATATTGTTTAATAATAGGACCGAAGTAACATTTAAACAAAATTAGGTGGTATACATGTCACACATCGTGGCGTACCAGAAGCTTATGGTGTTTATATGTTAGTGCATTAAATTTTAATAATTGTTAGAGGAATCAATAGATCTTAATAATTAATGCACCCTTATTTATGTGATGTTTTTATGCATGATTCTCAGGATAAAATGGGTTTTAATCCACTATTCACCATACTTAAGGATAACAAACTTACCGGACCTAACTATATTGAATGGAAACGAAATTTGGACATTGTGTTGACTGCTGAGGAGTACAAGTTTTGCACTTATGAACCCAAGCCTGAACAGCCTGCTGCTGATGCTCCTGAAGATGAGAAAGAGTATTATAAACGGTGGATTAATGCTGATGAGATGTCGCAATGTTACATTCTGGCAGCAATGTCGGGTGTTTTGTAGCATCAGCATCAGTCTATGGCCACTGCTTCGGATATGCTCTTTAATCTCAAGGAACTTTTTGGAGATCAGAATAGGGCTGCTAAGCAAGTAGCCATGAAGGCTTTAATGAACACTCAGATGGCTGAAGGCACACCTGTAAGGGATCATGTTCTCAAGATGATATCGCATCTGAATGAGATAGAGATCCTTGGTGCCGAACTTGACGGGGAAACCCATATTGACATTATCCTTATGAGCTTGTCCAAGAGTTTTGAGCAGTTCCGCTTGAATTACAACATGAACAAGAGGCAGTATAGTCTCACGGAACTGCTGACAGAACTTCAGGCAGCTGAAGGATTATTTCGGTAGAGTGTTCAAGTGTATGTGGCTGAGAAAGGTTCTTCCTCTAAGCCGAAAGGTATTAAGAAGAAGAAAAAGGCTCAGACACAGAAAGCTGTGAAGGCAGTGGGAGTTCAGGGTGGTGTGAAAAAGCCTAAGGGAAAGTGCTTCATATGCAAACAGTCAGGTCACTGGAAACAGGATTGTCCTCTTCCTAAGAAGACAAACAATACTGGTATGTCTCTTTCTCTAGTTACAGAAACATTTATAGCGGATATATCTACGAGCACTTGGTGTGTAGATACAGGAGCCACTGATCATGTTTGTAATTCTATGCAGGGGTTCCAGCTATCCAGAATGCTTAGAGATGGTGAGATATACGTGTTCATGGGAGATGCTACGAAAGTAGCAGTAGTTGCAGTATGAGTTATTCATTTATCTTTTGGTTCTGATAGGATTTTGGTTTTAAACAATTGTCTTTATGTACCTTCTTTTAGAAGGAATTTAATTTCGGTTTCTAAACTTTCTTTGGATGGTTATAATGTTTGTTTGGATCGTAATGTTTCTATTATGATGAATAAACGAATTATATGTTCTGGTACATTGCAAGACAATTTGTATATAATTAATCCTAGTCAACCTGCACTGCAACTGCAATTTAGGGAATTGAACAACACATCTTCTAACTCTACTAAAAGAAAGGAACCTTCTAGTTTGAACCAAACATATCTTTGGCACTTGAGATTAGGTCATATTAACTTGAGGAGGATTCAAAGACTGGTAGTAGACGGGCCTTTAAGCTCATTGGCAGTGGAGCCATTTCCAGTTTGTGAATCCTGCTTGGAAGGTAAAATGACTAATAGGCCTTTCAAGGCAAAGGGGAATAGAGCCAAACAAGTATTAGAATTGGTTCACTCTGATTTATGTGGACCCATGAATATCCAAGCAAGAGGTGGTTATGAATATTTCGTCACTTTCATTGATGATTATTCTAGATATGGGTACGTTTGTTTGTTGCATCGTAAGTCTGAGTGCTTTGATAAGTTCAAAGAGTACAAAGCTAAAACGGAGAAGCGACTTAATAAAAGTATCAAGTCACTACGATCAGATCGTGGTGGCGAATACTTGCTTGGAGAATTTAGGGAATATTTATCAGATAATGGGATAGAATCCCAGTTAACTGCACCAGGCACACCCCAGCAGAACGGTGTAGCAGAGAGAAGGAACCAGACTCTTTTAGAGTGTGTTAGATCGATGATGAGTTATTCGGATTTACCCAAGTCATTTTGGGGACATGCCTTAGAGACAGCAGCTTATCTTCTGAACTTAGTACCTTCTAAGTCGGTTCCTAAAACCCCCTTAGAATTGTGGATCGGGGATAAACCGAGTCTAAGACATATTCGAATATGGGGTTGTCCAACACATGTGCTGAACAAGAACGCGACTAAATTAGAATCTCGTACAGAAGTAAAGTTGTTTGTAGGCTACCCCATGGGAACGAAAGAATATTTATTTTATAGTCCGAAGAATCGGGATGTCATTGTTAGCACCAATGCAAGATTCTTGGAGGAGGACTATATAATGAATCACAAACCCATGAGTAGTGTCGTTTTAGAGGAACTAGTGGGAGGGATAAATAATACCCATGAAGCTGTAGTACAAGTAGAACAACCACAACATAATGTACAACCTGTCACTAATACCGCATTAGTGCCTCGTCGTAGTGGGAGGGTTGTTCAACAGCCTGATAGATTCATGTTTTTGGGAGAGTCTTCAGACTTGGTCCCTGGTGAACATGATGATGATCCCCGTACATACGAAGAGGCAGTACAAGACAAAGATGCAGATCTTTGGCAAAAGGCGATAGAATCTGAGATAGAATCAATGTATTCTAATCAGGTCTGGGAGCTCGTGGAACCACCCAAAGGTATAAAACCTATTGGATGTAAGTGGATCTACGAGAAAAAGAGGGGATTAGATAAAAAGGTGAAAGCCTGGAAAGCAAGACTTGTTGCAAAAGGGTATACTCAGAAAGAAGGTATCGATTATGAGGAAACCTTTTCACCGGTAGTCATGCTTAAGTCAATCTGTATTCTTTTATCTATAGCAGCTCATCTCGATTATGAGATTTGGCAAATGGATGTCAAGACAACTTTTCTTAATGGAAGTCTTGAAGAAACCATCTATATGCAGCAACCAAAAGGATTCATTAAGGAAGGCCAAGAGCATCTGGTATGTAAGCTTAAGAGGTCTATTTATGGACTTAAACAAGCTTCTAGAGACTGGAATATTCATTTTGATCAGGCAGTCCAGTCATATGGATTTGATCAAAGTCCAAGCGAATCGTGCGTGTATAAGAGAAGTGAAGGTAATGCAGTGGTTTTTCTAGTACTATATGTAGATGATATTTTACTCATTGGAAACAATGTTGAGATGTTGTCATCAGTAAAGGCATGGTTGTTCAAACAATTTGACATGAAGACTTAGGTGAAGCGGCATACATCCTTGGGATCAAAGTTATAAGGGATCGCAAGAAAAGGATGTTGGCTTTATCTCAAGAGCCCTACATTGATGAAGTATTAGCTCGTTTTAACATGCAGAACTCCAAGAAAGGTTTTTTACCTTTTAAGCATGGAGTTGCTCTATCTAAGAAGCAGTGTCCTTCGACACCTAAGGATATAGAGAGCATGAAATCAGTTCCTTATGCTTCAGCATGTGGAAGCTTAATGTATGCTATATTATGTACGAGGCCTGACATCTGCTTTGTTGTAGGCATGGTTAGTAGATATCAGTCGAACCCAGGTCAGGAACATTGGAGTGCAGTAAAAACTATACTCAAGTACCTGAGAAGGACTAAGGAGTATATGTTAATTTACAAGGCCTCAGATCTATTTCCTTTGGGATATACTGATTCAGATTTCCAATCAGTTAGGGATAAGAGGAAATCAACCTCGGGATATGTTTTTACTTTGGGAGGTGGAGCCGTTATATGGAGGAGTGTAAAGCAGAAATGCATTGCAGACTCCACCATGGAGGCCGAGTATGTGGCGGCCTCTGAGGCTGCCAAGGAGGCTGTATGGTTCAGGAACTTCCATTTGGACTTAGATGTGGTACCTAATTTGCCTAGGAGCTTGACGATGTATTGTGATAACACTAGTGCTGTGGCAAATTCAAAGAAACCACGAGACCACAAAGTAGCTAAACATATTGAACGTAAGTATCATCTCATACGAGGAATCGTAAAGCGAGGGGATATAGTTGTGGCTCACATATCATCAGAAGACAATCGAGCAGATCCTTTCACAAAGAGCTTGCCAACCAAGGTTTTTGACAAGCATGTGGAAGCGATAGGAGTCAGATGGATGGACACATAGATTTTTATGTAATAGTGGATTAAATAAACACTGATGTACACATAGAATATTTTGAGTATAAGTGGGAGATTGTTAGTGTATACTGAAAATATTTATTTGAAGTATGTACATTTATTTCTGGCCAGTTTATTTGAGAATCATTTGAATGTTTACATGTTGTCTAATATTATATATTGTGAACAATCTAGTATCAAATGGGATACAGAATATTAGAATGTTAAATACGGTTATATAATATAATAAGGTTCACAGCACAGGTGGTGTTGGACAATCCACTGGTATGGCTGTAGTATTATTTAGATTAGTTTATATTGACTAATAAATAATACTAGTATACTTTGTGTATATTGAACAGGATCAAATTTAGAATTGTTCCCTTAATACTGATTAAGAAGGAGAACTAAGATTCTATGTTATTATTATTGCTTAGGTTCTTAATCCGAAAATAGTAATTGACACGTGTATATTATTTACATGCTTTGATTTATATATGAAATAATTTCTTTGAATTATATCATTATATTTTGGGTGATGGAATTATATACATGGTGGATATTATTTATTGAAGGAATCCATGTCCTGATAATATTCGGGTTAATGATGTCCCCTTGAAAGCTCAAAAAGATTTAATTATGTGAAACCCTGCAGGTGGAATTTATTCTGGCATAATTAAATAAAGGTTGAGTGGATGATCAAGGATAAAAGATATTAATTAAATAAATTATCAGTAATTTATTTAATTAATGGACATATGATATTTTAAACATGGGGAATTTAATAAGCAAATAATATTGGAACCGAATTAATTAAATTACGGTATTAGGAAAGGTAGTGCAAATATTAATTTTTTAGTGGATTGAATTAATATTTAATTACATTGGGCTAGGCTCAAGATGTAATTAGAAGGCCCGACCTAATTATCCATGGTCCCTATTGTAGCCTATATATATTCTTATTCTCTTCTTGCTTGGGATTGTGTGAAAACATATTGTAGCCACCAAGGAGCAAGAAGAGAGGATAACCTGAGAAGACGGGGGCCACACTTCGCTCAAGGGAATTTGGGAATACAATAGAAGAGCGTGGAATCAACCATTAACAAGGTAATCCTCTTTTCGTAATCTTTATCATAAAACGTAGTAACACCCTAAGTCCGTGGTTCCCAACAAAAATAACTTATAACACTTCAATTCTATATCGAAGTTTGACATGGATTTATGCTTTTATTCACAATAAAACAACACAAGTATGCTTATTTGATCGTGCAATGAGTGAAGTCCACAAAAGATTTATACAATAGTACCCATATAGCGAGCATTAGATTAGCGGATCCCAGACTATAAAAGCCTTAGGTCACTAGGCACAAAGTCCCCTAAGAACTTAATAACTCGAGTACTAAAGAGCCCACTCATGATCAATTACACATAACCTTTATTTTTTTTCCTTTCTCTTCTTTTTCCTTTTTTTTTCTTTTTTTTTCAATGAATTTCTGAATGAGTGCGTTTCGCTCCATCTCATCCAACCCTAGACTACTCATATAAATATGAGCCGACTACTAGCCATTTGACACCTAGCCACACAACTAGCAATGAAATCCAATTTCCTCCAATTTTTAAATATCCATGTCTTTTATTATTAAGAGAATATCCTAAATTCTAAATAAAAACAAGCGACTAAACCTCGACAAAACAACAAACCATGATTATGATCTAGCACTCTAGCAACCTATAAGACTTAGTGAAATACAAGTGTCTCTAGCATGAAAATCAACTCAATACGACTTAGCATCTCTAAACACGTCATCACTACACTAGCATCAATATCACAAGTCAACTAGAAAAATTATCTCAGGGATCATGTTATAATGCAAATGCATGAAAAATATATGAACAAAATAACATAAAACTACCAAAAATAAATAAAAAACAAAAAAACTATATGGCAAAATATGCAAACTATATGAACTAAACTATCATGAACATGTAACTATATGAGACTCACACAAAAACATATTCCTTCAACTACTACCCCCAAACTTAAATATTCAATATCCTCAGTGAAGGTAATAATAAGGAATCAGGCATACCTAATCAGAATCAGAATCCTCACCCTCAGCGGGTGGAGTATCGGGTGTGTCCGGAGGTGGATACACGGAATCCTCACTAAAAACTGGCCACTGGATATCAATTCCGGTGGCTCTAAATGCTGTCCCAAGTGCCTGGGTGAGATCACGTGCGAATCTATTATGGATGTCGTGTATCGCATCCATCCTCCGTGCCAGATGCCTGTACTGCGTCGAACTCAAACCAGCTCCCATAACTGCTCCTGCTCCTTCCTGCTCCTGCTGCGATGGACCAACCTCCTCTCCATACTGAGATCTCCAAGCTGCTCGATGGGCATGCTGAGAACCTCCCGCAGTAGCAGCCTCCATGGGCCTACCACCTGGAAGATGATCATAAGAGTACCCAAGCCCCTTAGGATCGGGCTTGCCGCCATACCACTCAACAAAGTTGTGCAGCATAGAACTATCAATAGGAGCACTAGGAAGATAAAGCAGCTCATATGCGGGCCAATGAACACCAACTGCCCCGCACAACTTCGTCACAACGGACATATACAGAATAGCACCTGTAGTACCTCCTCTAAAAAATCTCAGAATCCCCTGATATATTACCATCCCCAAATTAATGTAATCAACCTGCAGAATCCCCCATAGCAGACGAGCACGCTCCACGGTAATCTCATGCACATATGAAGATGGCATGATGTTAGCACAAATAAATGAGTTCCAAGCCCGTGCAAACCTGTTCATGCATGACGTAGGGAACGTGGAGTAATCAGTAGTGCCCCACTTGAACTTCTAATGAGTCTCAGGCACACACAGAGTTGCAATAATCAGATCCAAGTTGAAGTCCCGGGGAGTCTTATCGTTCCAAGTGTCCCGACCCACCTTCCTCGCAGGCTGCTCAATCACCATCCTGATAGCATCAGCATTGTACTCTACAGTCCTCCCCCTCACCACCGTAAAGCCATTCTTCTCCGCCTTAGTGTTGGCATAGAACTCCCGCACAACACTCATGGGCACAACAGCGAGAGCCTCACAAAAAGGAACCCAGCCCATCTCAAGAATCATCTCCAACAGCTTACCATTGTTCCCTGATGGCAGGAAACCCCGTTCCTTAGAAATAGGCTTCTAGAGAAGCCTCGTGTACTCCTCCTCAGCCTCAGGAGTAGAAAACCTGGGCCTCACACCACCCGCAGATGAAGAATCGGTGGTGTTGCTGCCTACTTGTGTTCTTTGCCTCTTCGGTGCCATTGGGATTGAATGAGAGAGAATAAAAGTTAAGTGTTTGAGAAAGAATTTATGTTTGAGAGTTTGTGAATTGGTGGAGAAGTTATGTATGAGGTGTATGTATATATAGGTGCTGAAAAGAGTATTATATATGGAATAGAAGTGGGAATTGATAATGGGAATAATGGGAGTAATGGGTTTGATTTGGAGAGGGAATTATGGGATGTGGGATAGTAAAAATTGGGTTAGAATTGATTTTGGAGTAAAAGTCCCGAAATTACCTTATAAATCTGGTGTTTTATTTTTTTTCGAACAGGGACATGGCGCGGCCGCGCGCTAGGATAGCGCGGGCGCGCTCACTCTTTGGAAAATCGGCGCGGCCGCGCACTAGGACAGCGCGGGCGCGCCCAGCTTCTGTAGTTGGCCCTGAATTTTTTCTTTTTCTGATTTTTTTTGTGTTTTTCTCCTTTCTTCTTGCTTCCTCTACCTACTAATATACAACATACTTGGGTTGCCTCCCAATAAGCGCTTCTTTTACGTCGCTAGCTCGACGTAGAACCTTGAGCTCAAACGCACAATAGAACGGCATTAACCACCTCGCGGTTTGTCGTGTCATCATAGTAATGCTTCAACCTCTGACCATTTACCTTGAATGCCTGGCCCGGATCATTCTCAAAAATTTCCACCGCTCCATGTGGAAACACAGTTTTGAAAATAAACGGCCCTGACCATCTTAACTTCAACTTTCCGGGACAAAGACGGAGATGAGAGTTGAATAAAAGAACTTGTTGCCCCGACACAAATGATTTGAACACTAGACCCCTATCATGCCACCTCTTGACTTTCTCCTTGTACATTTTGTTGTTCTCATAAGCTTGAAGTCGAAACTCGTCGAGTTCATTCAATTGAAGCATCCTCTTCTTTCCAGCCGCATCCAAGTCCAGATTCAACTTCTTCAAAGCCCAATATGCCTTATGCTCGAGCTCCACAGGCAAATGACAACCCTTACCATAAACCAACTTGTAACACCCCCAAATTCAAGGTCGGGAATTCGGGTCATTACGATCACTTAATATTGACTAATAAATAATTAATCCTCTTTTCACATCATTACTCGACCTTTTAACCAAACTCACACATACACACAGGTTATATGCTCAGAAACATTACTAAATTAACGTTAAAGTATTTAAGTTATTACAAACCAAAGGAAATTATCTCAAAAGAGTGAATGCCGAGAACAGCTTTACATGAGACTGACTCGGGTCACAAATAGTCTTGGTTCAAGTACTCAAAAGGAAACTATCTCTATTCGTCTACCTGAGGTGGCTGGCGGACGAACAGTCTACGGTACTCACGGGCGTCCCCTACCCGTTTGCGGACAGTCATCCTGGTTCGGGCCATGCTGGTAATCTGTTGTGATATGATATTTATAAAAGCAAGAGTGAGCACTAATGCTCAGCAAGATATAGATATCCATTATCTCAATATAATCATTTAGGGAAAAACAACCATTAGGCATTGTATATCCAAGGTTTCTAAAAGTTTATATGCTTGTCAATTTTATGAAAAACTCAACTTTAACTGTATCAGTTTAATCGGCTTATACTCGTACTTATTTTATCTCAAAATCTCAATATGATGCTTGAACCAAAATTCTCATATGGATGTGATATATGTACATCAACATCCTTATTTAAAACTCAGCCTTATCGGCCTTCTGTTGTAGGTTTCACAACAATTTATCCAAAGTGGAGGAAGGGACTATACTGGAATAAACCACGTACCGGTGATCAGCCGAATACAAAATTTTCTCTACTAGTAGAAGGAATACAAACCTAGCCGCCTTTGGGCTTATCAAGACATTACACGATGGTTGCCCATTTCCGTGCAAGTCCGAAAGTCAATGGTCACAGAGACCACATAACCGTATACTGCGCCACTCCGCACTTGGTCACTACCCGATACCTCTCCGTGCCGGGTAAGCCACATTCCAGTCCCAAAACAATTATATCATTTACATAAAATCCTTTATCGAAGGAATAGATCGTTCTCAGTTGACCTTTAAACAAGGTAATTTATCCGTCACTTTTATTACAATTTATTCTTGGGAGTTGTCGGAGTTTTGAATTTAAAATCGTTTTCTACCCTTAACCGTAGTAGAGTTTTACATATATTGTTCACTTGTTTTTCATTGAGCGAGGAAGCAAAAGCTTCATGCTTCTAGACTAAGTTCCCTAAGGTTTTGATAAGTTTCAGATGATTGATCTCTTCCGAGAAATTTTGAATAATTTAGAAAGTATCCTTGGGAACTATGTCTATTTTTAAATGATTTTTTTTTAAGGTACATAATATTAAATATTTACGGTCTCATAATATTTTTAAGAAGGGTCCAATGAATTGATAAAACCTTAAGTACAAAATGTTTCTTAATAAGGTTCAATGAATTGATAAAAATCTTAATTAAATACTTAAGACGGGATTCGACATCTTATAATTATTCTTCGAATGGTTACATACGTTTTAGATAAAGTGAATTGATTTAAAAACTTTTCAATATCACTTTAAGTATTTTCCGGATATTTTAGTAACCCTTTAGGTATTACTTATAAATAAATAATCAAGTAGGATATCCCTTGAGTGAGTATTCGATTACCTCTTTTAGTTATAAATCAAATCTCAATCGTTCGTTTAATATGTATGTTACGCGAAAGTACTTTGTTTATTGAAATCGAAATTTTCCGTGTCCGGCTCGTTCCGGGATTAAATTGATTTAAAAATATCTCCGACTCCCACTATCTTGTATTATATTAAAATTATGTTTCAATTTCTCATACTCGTATAAAACGAAGTTCGTCTCCGTAAATAATCGCATAATTGGAATGTATTGATATCACAGACAAGCATATATTTTCGAATTGTAAATTATGGAATCAATATCACAAAAGTATATATAGCATGGATAATTTGTGTTAGGGTTTCGTAAACTTGCCTCGAGTGCTAGGAGTGGTATGGTCTCGGGGCTTTTGTTGGCGATCTAAAATCAATAACCAACGATCTTAGTTAGTACGCGATTATCGATTCGCTTTACTAAAACATTTTTATAAAATCGAAAAATTAATATTTTCTTAAAAATTTTCTTGGACAGTCTTCCTTGCTGCATTATTTAATTATCATGATTTTTTCAAATTTTTGAAATCATTTTTAGCCTTTCAAAATTATCAAGCAAGTGGCCTATGCGCAGTTGGCTTTTCGTATGAACGCTCTACACTAAAACGGTCATAACTTTTAAACCGTAAATCCCCTCGTGACGATCCACACATTTACAGAAACTACAAATCAAGATCTACCCAGTCATTACCAGTGAATCACAAATTTAAAACATTTACATGGCCGAATACACTGCAGAAGGCAGACCAAGTGCAATAGGCTCCATATTCCATTTCTACTACTTGTTCTTGACACAATCACTACTTATGACCAACATAACACTTCTTACTTCTCAAGATCCACCCACATACACCTTATATACTTTATCTATCATCAAATACAAGCATCACAACTCAAAAAATCAAGTACTTAGCAAGAATATGAGTAAAACAACCTTACACATACACAAACTCTTGGATCTTGACACTACATCATAAATAACTCTTAAACCCACCCTTAAAACTTTAAAGAGTTGGAAGTTATACCTTATTGAGAACTAGGAGGGTTAGTACTAAGGTGATTAGGGCTTGGTTTGCTTGAAAAACACTTAGAAGGGCTAGATCCTTAAGAAACAAAACCAAGAAACAAGTTAGAATTTCGGAGTTACTTTTTAGCACCTCATTCAAACATTTTTATAAAATTGAAAAAAACTAATTTGAGGCTGAAATTTGGTACGAATCTTACCCAAGATATATAGAAGCTATGGTCAAAATTTCATGATATTTGAATGCGTACATTTTGAGATATGAATTTTTCTTTCTCTCTTGCTCAGAATATCCGAACTGCTGGAATGTAAAATGGGAGAGCTTTAAGTGAGGGAAAAGAGGGTTGTTTTCTTTTGTGGATGAAGTGTGGGAGTGTATAATGAATATATGGGATGTATGCAGCAGATTTGACAATAATTTGGCAAAGGTATAGGTTGGGTTGATTGTGTGATGAAGTGAGAAAAGGGAAAAGTATGGCTTGTGTACTTGTTTGTCTCCCATCACTATTCAACACTATTCCACTAACTATTCTAGTTAACTTCTAATCATCTAGTTACACTCCTAACTACTAGTTAGGACTTGGTTATGCATGGCCAACTTGCATGGGATTTAATTTCTCATTCGTTTATTTATCGTAAACGCAATCGTCGTTCCATTCCGATAGTTTCCACGTATAACGACTTGTTTCGTAGCGATTTCTTTTACCGCTTATAATACTATAACCAATTCCATTCCTTCTCTTGATCATAGAAACACCTTGATATATTATTTATTTCACGTAGTATTCCCGGTTCTACGCCATTCTTTACGGATACGAAAACACGTAGTATAATCGTAAATCTTCGAATTCCGTCGGCTTTTACATTCACTTATTTTCCTCGATAAACAAGAATATGATCTCGGATTCTCAAAATTCCACTATTCATTTTATGATGATCCCCATACGTATTACTTAATCAGCTCAAGTTACTATTCACAGAAGTTTTAAAATATTACAAAAATCAGGGTTCTTACACAACTGAAACGGCAACATTCCCAATGGAGTCTTATATGCTGTTCTATAAGCCCAAACAGCTTCATCAAGCTTCAAAGACCAATCTTTCCTTGATGGACACACAACCTTCTCTAAAATGTGCTTGATCTCTCTGTTAGACACCTTAGCTTGATCATTTATCTGAGGATGATACGCCGTAGCAATGCGGTGATTCACATTATACCTTTTCATCATAGCAGTGAACTTGCGATTGCGAAGATGCGACCCCTCATCACTAATTATGACTCTTGGAGTTCCAAACCTTGTAAATATCTGCTTGTGAAGAAAATTAAGCACCACTTTCGCATTAAATTCAACCCATTTTGACACGTAATCAACTGCCAACAAGATATACTGATTGTTACAGGATGAGACAAATGGCTCCATGAAGTCAATTCCCCAAACATCGAAGACCTCAACCTCGAGAAGCACATTAAGAGGCATATCATCCCTCTTAGACATATTACCCACATGTTAACATCGATCACACTTCAAAATGAACTGATGAGCATCTTTAAACAATGTTTCCCAAAAGAAGCTTGCTTGAAGAACACGAGCTGCTGTCTTTTTGCCACCATATTGTCCTCCATAAGCCGTTGAGTGGCAATCTCGCAAGTTCCCCCCCCCCCCCGTTTTGCTGTAAGGAATACATCTCCTGATGATTTGGTCAGCTCCTTGATAAAAAAGAAATGGTTCATCCCACATATACCACTTCACTTCATGTAGGAACTTCTTCCTTTTCGCATAAGATAAGTCGGGAGGCATGATATTACTCACAAGGTAGTTCACAATGTATGTGAACCACGTTTCTTCTTCTTGCACTCCAAACAGCTGCTCGTCGAGAAAAGATTCATTTATCAATGTCTTATCCAAGAAAGTAGCATTAGGATTCTCTAAACTTGAGAGATGATCAGCTACTTGATTTTTAGTCCCCTTTTTGTCCTTGATCTCTAGTTCAAATTCTTGAAGCAAAAGAACCCATCTAATTAATCTGGGCTTCAAGTCCTTCTTTGAGATGAAATATCAAATTACAGCGTGATCAGTGAAAATTGTCACCTTAGTCCCAAGTAGATAAGATCAAAATTTCTCAAAACCATAGACAATAGCCAAAAGTTCTTTTTCCGTAGTAGTATAATTCAGTTGAGCACCATTTATGGTCTTACTAGCATAGTAAACCACATGAAATATGTTGTTCTTCCTCTGCCCAAGAACTGCTCCAACTGCATAGTCACTTGCATCGCACATCATCTCAAAGGTTCATTCTAATCAGGTGCAGTTATGACCGGTGCCGTGATTAAACTCTTCTTCAATGTCTCAAAAGCTGCAAGGCACTCATCATCAAACTTGAAAGGAACATCTTTCTCTAGTAAACTGCACAATGGCTTTGAAATTTTCGAGAAGTCTTTGATGAAACGCCTGTAGAAGCCCGCATGACCAAGAAAACTGTGAATTCCCTTAACAGAAATAGGTGGAGGAAGATTCTCAATGACCCCCACATTGGCCTTGTCCACCTCTAGACCTTTACTAGAAACCTTTTGTCCGAGAATAATGCCCTGATGCACCATAAAGTAATATTTCTCCCAATTGAGAACCAGATTGGTCTTAACGCACCTCTTGAGAATGTGTCCAAGATTTTGTAAGCACTCATCAAGCGAATCACCAAAGACTGAGAAGTCATCCATGAACACCTCCACATTCTGGCCAATCATATCAAAAAAGATGGCCATCATGCATCTCTGAAATATGGCTGGTGCACCACACAGACCAAAAGAAACTCGTCTGAAGGAGAAAGTACCAAATAGACAAGTGAAGGTAGTTTCCTCCTGATCTTCTGGAGCGATACAAATCTGATTGTAACCTGAATAGCCATCCAGAAGATAATAGTACTCATGACCGGCCAACCTGTCAAGCATCTGATCAATGAAGGGCAAAAGGAAGTGGTCCTTCCTAGTGGCTTTGTTCAACTTTCTGTAGTCCATGCAAACTCTCCACCCCGTGACTGTTCTAGTAGGAATAAGCTCATTCTTCTCATTTGCTACCACATTAATACCATATTTCTTTGGCATACATTGAACCGAGCTTACCCATGAACTGTCAGAAATAGGATAGATGATCCCTGCATTTAGCCACTTAATAATTTCCTTCTTTACTACCTCCTTCATGATTGGATTGAGTCTTATTTGTTGCTCGACCGTAGGCTTGCTACCTTCCTCTAGCAGAATTTTATGTATGCAGTAAGAAGGGCTGATTCTCTTGATATATGCTATAGTCCATCCAATTGCCGATTTGAACTCTCTCAGAATCCTTAAAAGCTTTTCCTCATCACTACCTGAAAGTTCAGATGTAATAATAACAGGCAGAGTAGATGCATCACTTAAAAATGCATACCTCAAATGCTCCGGTAAAGGCTTAAACTCAAGAGTGGGAGCTTCCTCAATAGTTGGCTTGAGGCGTTTAGGAGATTTGTTCAATTCCTCCATTCCAAGAGATTCAAAAGGCATATCTATCTTCCTCTTCCGGGTAGAAACATTCAAATACTGCAATTATTCTTCACCTTCGTCATCTTTACTATCCGAATTTCCCAACAAGGCTTTTTCTAAGGCATCGGACCTTAGCAATTGATCAAGTTCCGATGTGACCACCGAATCGACCAACTCCACTTTTAAGCACTCCTCATTATCAAAAGGAAATTTCATAGCATTGAACACATTAAAAGTCACATCCTGATTCAGAACTCGCATTGTGAGTTCACCCTTCTGCACATCTATCAAGGTTCGGCCAGTCGCCAAGAAAGGTCTCCCCAAGATTATGGGAATCTTCTTATCCTCCTCGAAATCAAGAATGACAAAATCAGCAGGGAAGATGAGTTTATCAACCTTGACCAAGACATCCTCCATAATACCTCGCGGATATGTAATAGAACGGTTGACCAACTACAAGGTCATATAAGTCAGTTTTGGATCAGGCAAGTCCAACTGCTTGAAGATTGACAAAGGCATCAGATTGATGCTAGCTCCCCAATCACATAAGCATCTGTCAAAAGAAACTTTTCCAATAGTACACGGAATAGTGAAGCTTCCTAGATCCTTAAGCTTCAGAGGCAACTTCTGTTACAGCACAACACTGCATTCCTCCTTGAGAGCGACTGTCTCTAATTCATATAGCTTCACCTTCCGAGAGAGAATACCTTTCATAAAATTTGCATAACTAGGCATCTGCTCAAGAGCCTCAACGACAGGTATGTTGATATGAAGTTTCATGAACACCTCCAGAAACTTCTCAAATTGCTTGTCCAGCTTTTTCTTCTGCAGCCGCTTGGGAAAAGGCGGTGAAGGATAGATCTGTTTCTCCCATGTATTACCCTCAAGGGGAGTGTGCTCAACAGTAGTCTTCCTTGATTCCACTTCTACTTCCTGCTGCTCCACTTCTTTCTCAGCCTCAGCTTCTTCAATGAACACTTGAGTTTGTTCGGGATTCGCAACCTTTCCAGACCTTAAAGTGATTGCCTTTACCTGCTCCTTAGCTTCCCTCTTTCCTGGAACTTCAGTGTCACTAGGTAGTGTACCAGGCTAACGATTTAGCAAGGCATTGGTAATTTTCCCAATTTGATTTTCCAAGGTCTTGATAGAAACGACTTGACTCTTGCACATAAGCGTCAACTCCTCTAATTCAGATTTTTCATTGGCTTGTTGCAGTTGGAGTTATTGTCTTGGTGCATACTACGGTTGTTGAAAATCAGGGTGGTTGTTTTGCTTAGCTCGATATTGCTGATAAGGCTAATGAACCGCATTCTGAGTGTTGCTCCAACTGAAATTAGGATGATTGCGGTTGTTGGGATGATAGGTGGATGGCACTGGTTACTGCGATCGCTGGAAGTTGCTCACAAACTGAGTTGATTTACTAGAAATTGTGCACTGATCAGTCTCATGGGCACCAGCACAAAGCTCACAGACACTAGCGATTTGATTAACTCCATAATTAGCTAAAGTGTCCACCTTCATCGTCAAAGCCTTAAGTTGGGCAACGATAGTAGGTGCTACGTCCAACTCCAGAATTCCTGCTACCTTTCCCTGAGTAGGCCTCTAGATTCTGTTACTCATTAGCGGCCATCAGTTCAATAAGTTCATAAGCTTCATCGTAGCTTTTAGCCCACAAGGCTCCTCCTGATGTTGTATCAAGCATGGGTCTAGAAGTAGCACTTAATCCATTGTAGCAACAGTTGATAATCATCCAATCAGGCATGCCATAGTGTGGGCACTTCGTTAGCATCTCCTTATATCGATCCCAAGCCTCACACAGAGATTTTCTAGTTTGCTGAGCAAACTGAGTAAGAGCAATCCTGATTGCAGCAGTCTTCGCCATAGGGAAGAATTTAGTGAGAAACTTTTGCGCAAGATCCTCCCAGGTGGTGATAGACCCTGCTGGTAGAGAGTTTAACCAGCACTTAGCTTTGTTCCTTAGAGAGAATGGGAAGAGTCGTAGCTTCATAGCATCTTCAGTCACATCATTAAACTTGAAGGTGTCGCAGATCTCGATGAAATCCCTGATGTGCATGTTGGGGTCTTCAATAGGAGAACCCCCAAACTGAACTGAGTTCCATATCATCCGAATCATGTTTGACTTGATCTCAAAAGTGTTAGCCCTGATGGCTGGTCTGATGATTCTTGACTGAATGTCATTAATCTTAGGCTGAGAATAGTCCATCAAAGCCTTCGTATTTTCGGCTTGATCACCCATCTCTTCTAAAGCTGGTTCTTCAACTTTCTCTTCTTCTTCTACCTTCTTTTCTTCTTCAAAAACTTCCTTACGAATCACTATCGCTTCCTCCTCGGCTTGATCCAGATTTCTCTTACGAGTCCGAGAACGCGTATGCATACACGCTCGCTAGATCACTTGAAATAAGACAAGGCAACAGCTAAGTAACAATGTCCGGGTCAATGAACTTTAACGATCACTGATGGAAAATACGTAAACTAAAAATTAACACTGCAATCCCCGGCAGCGGTGCCAAAAACTTGTTAGTCGCTAAAAATGCGCTAATATTACACGCAAGTATACGAGTTCGCAAGTAGTATAAAATCTTTTCTAGTTCGTTCCCACAGATACTGTATTGGTTAACTAATTAATTCACGCACTTAAGTAACAATGTATGGTTATTATTCAATTCTAAGATGATAACTAATTGAGGTTGTTTATAACTAAGAATTACGCTAACTATTATAAATAATAGAATAAGATTGATTAAATTAATATATATGACAAACATGGGATTCTAACTTTATTAAATACTTCATTCAATAGCCTTATTATCTCAACCTTAGCATGCAATAGTGATGATACTAATCAGACAACAGGAAACTGATAAACGCCAACTTTCGTTACACGAGTACCATACTACCAGGCATCCATAAAAGAGATAGAAGCTGAATAGACACCACTTATATTGAGACCCTATATGTCTATAGAATTTGACAACATAACGGTTTAAGCACAAGTTATCTATCTTGATTACACAGGGCAAGTAAGATGGGTAAAATTACCTACGAATCATGCATAAAAATATATGAACCTATGCTAGCATGGCAAGTTCTAAATTCTTAAATTCACGTTCGCTTCATTAAGAATTAACACACTATCTTATAAGTTCGCGACGCTCATAAGATGAATACGCACAACCAATACTAGAATATTAATCAATCACCACATACTAAGGTATCTAAACAATTTAACTAAATAAATTCATAAATAAATCCGCTAGAACCCCACGATAACGATTAGCCCATGATCGGATTTATCATCAACGTGAAATCTGATGAAAGAATGATATAACAAACGTAGTCTTTATAATGAATAAATAACACCAAGTACAAAAAAGAGTAAAGGTTCACAAGTAAGAAAACTAGCATCCAAATACAACTTAAAACAAAGATTCACAAGTAAAAACAAGATCTTCTTCGCCTTCGTTGAATTGTGCTAAACGGTCTTCTTACGGATCTCCTTGCGCTCTGGTATGTCTCTCGCTTGATTACTTATTAAAAACGACCTTATTTGAATATATATATATAGCATCCCTTTGCAATCTGGAAGTCTCCCCACTTAGAATTGAATTAGAATCAGGATTCTTAAATTTCGTGATAGCGCGCGGCCGCGCCGCCTTTCTGGATCCCTGGCGCGGCCGCGCGCTATCACCGCGTGGGCGCGCCGTCCTTCTGGGAAAAACTCAGATATCATCTTTTTCCTTGCTGCTTTGAGTCGGCTTTCCACGAGCTTTTATTCCAACACCACCTTGACACCAAATTAGCATCAAAACAATGTTAATTCACCTGATTCACAGATTAATGCCTGAAATGCAAAAACACTGGAAAACACGTTAAAATACTTAACAACTTGAGTACAAATGTATCAATTCAAAGCTTATTATAGCATTATAAAGTGTCATAAATGCCACTCAACAGTACCCAATCTGGACAAGATTTTAATAGTAAGAGAATTTCCAGATGTTTTTCGAGACGAGTTGCTAGGATTGCCACCAGATCATGAGATCGAGTTTTCTATTGATTTAGTTCCCGGGGCAGAACCAGTTTCAAAGGCTCCTTATCGTATGCTCCAATAGAAATGAAAGAACTAGCTAAGCAACTTCAAGAATTATTGGATAAAGATGTGATTAGGCCAAGTGTATCCCCGTGGGGTGCACCAGTGCTATTCGTAAAGAAGGATGAAAGTATGAGGTTGTGCATTGATTATCGAGAACTGAATAAGTTGACCATTAAGAATAAGTATCCCCTACCAAGGATAGATGACCTGTTTGACCAGCTTAAGGGAGCGTGCTGTTTCTCGAAGATTTACTTGAGATCGGGCTACCATCAGTTGAAGATTAAGCCTGAAGACATATCGAAGACTACGTTCAGAACCAGATATGGACACTATAAATTCCTGGTGATGTCATTTGGATTGACTAATGCCCCAACTGCTTTCATGGATTTAATGAACAGAGTGTATAATGAGTACTTGGATAAGTTTATTATTGTATTTATTGATGACATCCTCATTTACTCAAAGTCTAAAGACGGCCATGCCAAACACCTAAGGATTTCCTTGCAGAGGCTGAGAGAAAAGTAATTATACGCTAAGTTGTTAAAGTGTGAATTTTGGTTGGACGAAGTCCAGTTCTTGGGTCATGTAGTGGGAAAGGATAGAATTAAGGTGGATCCTGTAAAGATTGAGGCTGTATCCAAGTGGGAACAACCAAAGTCCCTGACGGAAGTCAGAAGTTTTCTTGGATTAGCAGGTTATTACCTAAGATTTGTAAAAGATTTTGCTAAGACTGCGACTCCCTTGACCAAGTTGACCAGGAAGAATGAGAAGTTTATCTGGACAGAGAAATGTGAGGAAAGTTTTCAAGAATTGAAAAAGAGGTTAGTAAAAGCTCCAGTGCTAGCATTGCCAGATGAGACGGGAAATTTTATGATCTATAGTGATGCTTCTTTGAAGGGTTTGGGTTGTGTGTCGATGCAGTATGATAAAGTCATTGCTTACACCTCTAGACGGTTAAAACCTCATGAACAAAAGTATCCATTACATGATTTGGAGTTAGTAGCGATCGTGTTCACACTGAAACTGTGGAGACATTACTTATATGGAGAAAAGTGCGAGATTTATACGGATCATAAAAGCTTAAAGTATATATTCACCCAGAAGGATCTAAACATGAGATAATGGAGATGGATAGAACTGATTAAGGATTACGATTGTTCCATTAACTACCACCCAGGAAAAGCCAATGTAATGGCAGATGCCCTGAGCAGGAAGGAAAGATTGAGTGCGATCAAAGTTTCTGAGGAACTAGCAAAAGAATTGGAAAATTTGAAAATTGAAGTTCGAGTACCAAAGGAGAATAAAGAGCAATTATATGAGGTCACTTTTCAGCCAGAATTGATGGAAAAGATTAAGAAGTGTCAGGATGAAATGATGGATCAAGAACTAGATAGTTTGACTAGAGAAGAACTTTGTAGTCAAAAGGACAACAAAGGTATGTTCAGGTTTTCCTCAAGAATATGGATCTCTAGTGTGACTGAACTGAAGAATGAGATTTTATGGGAAGCTCATAATTCTAAGTTTTCCATTCACCCGGGAAGCACTAAGATGTATCAATATTTGAAGAAGAACTTTTGATGGCCAGGAATGAAGAAGGAAATCACAAATTGGGTTAGCAAATGCCATGTATGCCAGACAGTGAAGGTAGAACATCAAAGACCAAGTGGATTGTTACAACCTTTGGAGATTTCACAATGGAAATGGGAAGAAATTGCGATGGATTTCGTAGTAGGACTACCAAAGACGAAGGCAAACCATGATGTTATTTGGGTAATTATTGATAGATTGACGAAGTCTACACATTTCCTTCCGATCAATGAAAAGTATTTTTTGGATAATTTAGTCAAGTTATACTTGGATGAAATTTTGACCAAGCATGGATTCCCTGTATCAATTGTGTCTGATCGAGATCCAAGATTTAATTCAAGATTTTGGACGAAATTCCAGGAATGTTTAGGGACAAAATTGAAAATGAGTACCGCCTACCATCCCTAGACAGATGGCCAAAGTGAAAGAACAATTCAGACAATAGAAGATATTTAAGGGTTTGTGATTTGGATTTCAAAGGAAACTAGGATGATCACTTACCGTTGATAGAGTTTTCCTATAATAATAGTTATCATGCCAGAATAGGAATGCCGCCCTATGAAGCTTTGTATGGACGTAAGTGTAGATCACCACTCTATTGGGATGAAGTAGGAGAAAAGAAGTTATTAGGCCCTGAATTGGTTCAACAGACTAAGGACGCAACTGTATTAATTCGAAAAAGGTTAGAAGCAGCTCAAGATAGACAGAAAAAGAATGCAGACCTTCACTGAAAGGACATGGATATAGAAGTAGGATCGTTGGTATTTTTTAAAGTATCGCCCTGGAAAGGATTGGTTAGTTTTGGGCAAAAAGGCAAGTTAAGTCCTAGATATATCGGACCCTTTGAAGTATTGAGAAAAGTTGGTAAAGTGGCCTATGAATTGGCATTGCCACCACAGTTGCAGCATATCCATAACGTGTTCCACGTATCTATGCTGAAGCGTTATATCCCCGATTCGAATCAGGTTATTGGGTATGAACCAGTCGAGCTTCAGCCAGATTTGTCCTAGGTGGAACGACCGATCCAAATCCAAGATCGTAAAGAACGAGTCCTTAGAAATAAGTCTATTCCCATAGTTAAAGTACTGTGGAGGAATCCTCGAGTGGAAGAGTCCACTTGGGAATTAGAGTCAGATATGCTTGACAAATATCCTCACTTGTTTAGTTAAATCAGATTCTGAGGACAAAATCTTTTTAAGGGGAGAAGGTTATAACGACTCGTACATTTCTGTATTATTTAAATGTGTAAATATTGAATAATAAAATAAAATATATGTATGGGTTTTGTAAGCTAGATATTATATTTTTTTGTTATTAATTATATGTGATCATTGGTGTTCGAGGATCATTTGCGTAATCAGTTGTTGAGCTGTGTATTTTGTTTTTATATTTAAAAGTGGTTTTATTAAAGATTTGTTTCCATAAATACTTGAATTATCTCTAAATCATTTTTCTTTGCTTCATAATTTTATTTATTATTTTTAGGAGTTTATAAAATTTAGAAATCAATATTTTATTGATTATTTATCTTTAACTGATTTTCTGATTTCATTTAATTATAAAATCTGTATTTAATTCTAGAATTTTTAAAAAATTATGAAACTCATATTTTATTAAGTTTGGAATATTTTGAGAATTGTAAAATTATTTTGGGAATTTTCGGGATTAAATTTACCCGCACGTCTGTTCGTTAATTTGCAAAACGCGGGTTCGGTTTGTGTTTCAAAAATAATTTAAAAATTATGGAAATTTTATTTTATTAACCCCTAATTATTCTGAGATTTGAAGAAAATTATTTCTGAGAGTTTTCAAGTTGTTTTACCCGTTAAATTCTCGTTAAATTTTGGAGTTTCGGTGTCCGAGTTTAGAGCTATCGAGACAAAATAATAAAATAAAAAGGGGGCAGGTGTTTAATCAGGTTTAACCCGTTTTTCTCCCCTTTTCCAGTTCATATCTCCTTCTTCAACTCCTAATTTTCTCTTGAATCTCTCTCTTCTCAACTCCTCATTTGCATCTTTCCTCTCTTTCGATCTCTCTCTTATACCTTTCTCTATTTCCCCTCTCCCTTCTTTTCTCTCTTTCCGGTGTTGTCTCTCGGTTTTCCGGTGAGTTTCCAGCATTGAGTTAATTGCTTATTTCGATTAGTTCAGCTTCGTTCCTATTAAATTATATATGTATGCATATTTTTGTGTATATATGTTTTAATTTTTCTGTTGTTTTGTTGCTGCCTCGTTTTAATTTTTCTGTTGCTTTGTTGCTGCCTCTCGGATTTCCGAGAGGTGTGGTGGCGGCGCGTAGGCGCGTGTATCCGATTTATGTTCGGCTGTGTATACATACATCTAAAGTTTGATGTTTATGTGCATTGCCTGTGTCCCTAGTTCTAATTATTTTCCGGCCTATTTTCCTTCGGCCCTGTGTTTGTTCCGGTTGCGGAATATTGATTGGGTTCTGTGATTTTGCACGAAATAATTGACTGATGTTCTTTGTGAAATAAAAATAATATTTTGTGCATAAAATAATAATATTTACTTGATGAAATTTTTGAAGGATATTCGATATAATCGAAACCCATAAATTTTATCATTGTCGGTGATGAGCTTCGGCGAGCCGACGGTGGACTATGATGATACAATATGAGTCCTACGATTCAAAATATAAAATACGAATAAAATTATAAAATATGGATAATAATAATAATAAATAACTGGTTTGAATCGGTGGTTGGGAATTGGAAATTGGATTGTGATTGGTTGTTGTTAATTGGTTTGACGTCGAGTTGTTTGACGGGTTAATCTGATAAATAAAGGAGGTGTTGCCCGATTTCCGGGAAATCAAATTACGAAATTACGGGGGCGTATCCAGTGATTATCAGGATGTTGAGCGATTATATGTAAATATTTCATGCGAACCTGATTGTATGTTGTGGTGAAATGTCTTTCCAAATCAATAACCCTAATTTCGTAAAAGGACAAATATATGTATTTTCTGAAAACGAACAATGAATCGACTTTCGAGGATATGAACCCTAATTGATACATGCGTTATAATATTAAGTATGTTACGAGTCGGGTTTTGTTAAGGTACCGGTATATTTTTATCAAGGATATGTCAAGCATGTTTAGACGTCTAATTTAGGGTATTTCGGTTCCTGTAGGTTCCAATCAAAATCCCTAGAATATCAGTCGGTGCAAAGCTAGCCAGTAATAGTTGTTAAAGCGTATCAAGACAAGTACCCCTGACCATATTTTTATGGTTCAGTAATATATGAATAATTGTTGATTTAAATTATGTACTGGAACATAACGTTTTAAGTTACGTATCCCCTGTGTTTCAAATTATTTTGTTAACTGATGTTTTGGGCGAAATGTAACTTCTAAAAGTACCTATCTCTAAACTTTGAATAAAATAATAATGATTTGAAAAGTGTGTTATGATAGAATTGTTCTGAAAAGAGATAGGTAAGTTATTTGGAAAATTGGATAAAGTTGATCAGATAATTCGATGAGCGTGCGCAAGAGCACGTAACGGCCAGGAAGATAGCGTAAGAGGCGAAGTGGTTGCGCACCCTATTATAACCACCAGCTCAGCGTGACAGGGACCTAGCTAGTCTCTGAGTTCCGGAACAAGTTTCCTGTAATGGCAGATGGAGTCGTCCTATGAAGATAGCCTGATCAGCTGTCTCACCAGGGATCATCCAATACATTTATATCTGAGCGAGATTTTGTGGTTCCCGTAACGGAACTGATGATTTTGGGTCCCCGTGATGGGACAACTGGTATTTATGGTTCCTGTAATGGAACAGAAGATTTGAAAATGAAAGTAGCATGCTAAAATTGAACTCTGGTATTTACACAACACAATTAATGAGATATTTTATAGAGCATGCTAGTTATTGATATCCAGTTTTCATATGTTTTTATAACACCCTCCAAACCCGGGGTATAGATTTGGGGCATTATGATCACTAACTACCTTACTGAATCTGTACAATTATATTATAAATAGATAATTACCCCTTGCTACTACTACTCAGGATCTTTTCAAGGTTAGGGATTGAAAACAAGAACGACATACCAACTTTATTACCACAATTTTAAATAAACTTTCTTACAAACTCTCTTTATTACAAACCATTTTTCTATTCAAATTTTAAACTAAACATCTTTTATTCAAATTACAACTACCACTTATCCTATTACACCTGCTCTGGCAATTTAAAACTCTATTCTGGGATAGGGACAAACACTCTTGGAATTAGAGGGTCCTGCAGCTTGACTCGCTTCTTGAATATTCGGGTTCTGATGGGTTTCATTCTCAGCTTTCACTGAAAAACAAGGTGAATAATAATAATAGGAGTGAGCCAAAATTGTTCAACAAGCCTGCAACAATATGTATATATAGTGTAAAGAGAGAAAGGTAAATGAATCGGTAATCTGCTGGTTTGAACAACCATCTGTTTTTGTAAAGAACAATGAATGCCATAACTGGCGAGTGCCAAATGAACGAGACTGGACACAAGAACCAACATATGCACTATAACCTGCTGATCAGTCAGGATACAGCGCGGATCTATACCCAACTGTATAGAACCCACCAACATATAGGGTACCCAGGCACTATGGCCTAATAATCAAGGGTCCGGTTCATATCCGGCCCGTATCATAACCATCAAGTCCATAGCTTAGCATCCGGAACAATCGGTATGCTTGATGTATCCCAATATCAGGATATATTAGAGTATATATAAATAAGGGTATGAGTATTGTAATATGAATAGATGATTCAATGAATTAGGAAAAATCAAAAATCGAAATGAAATAGAAACAAAGGATCAATAATTTTGTATCAGTGTTTGTGAACAAGAATTATCAAAGTGTAGCTGTTATGGAAAGTTGGAAGTGATTCACTATTCTGAACTTAGAATAGGGGAAAAAACTTACCTGGTATGCACTTCACCTCGGCTAATTCACAACCTTCAATCTCCTGCTTGATTCACCTTGCTGGTGCTGAATTTAGCAAGGAAAGATACTTGTTTAGCTGACTTACATCGTACGCAATTTCAGATTGACACCACGTAGTCCTTATCGTCTACCCATACGATATTATCTGACTCGTATATAATTATCTAACACATAGAGTTCACATAGTCATGTAAATCACATAGCACATAAGGCACGTAGTTAATTTAAACTTACAAATATTTTTAGAATCGATACTAGACTTATATTTGCATTAACAATCACTATCTGACTCGATTACTAATTTTTCAGGATTTATTGAATTCGTTTTTAACAACATTAGGGTCTACAAACAAATAATTATCATAATCCGACTTGCTTTCAAAATAAATTATGATTTATAATTATTTTTAATGGAATCGGGTCATTTTTCTGAGTCTAGGGGTCTTCGTTTCGCTTAAATCGGATTGACGGTTTAATTATTACGCAATAAACAAGATTCAATTAATCATAAATCAATTATAATTAATTAATCCCAATTAATTAAACCTTACTTATATTTTAAATAATTAATTAAGAATTACCATATTTTAAAATAATTATTCCCTAGTTTTTTGGAATTAATTACAATTTATTAAAAATCATCTAATTAAATCGATTACTTATAATTAATTAATCGATACGTATAACTATTACGGAATCTGAATATACATACAAATAAATAAATCGATACTCGCTCGCCAAATTCCTAAAATTCGGAACACAACTCGAACAACTACGAGTCACTCGCTTGAATCGATTAATTATCGAACCAATAATCGAATTAATCAATTAATCTCAATTATTGAATAATTAATTAAGTAATAAAACAATAAATAATTAAATAAATAAAAAGATGAATAATTAAATAAATAAATAAATAATTATATTTTTGAATTTCTAACTTAATAAAATAATTTAGAATTTATTTACAAACTAAATCAGATTTTTAATCTAATTTTTATTTGATTTTTCTAATTTATAAAAACTATTTCTGATTTATATAAAAAAAGTAATTAAATTTAATTACAGAAACACATTTCAGGGAAATGGATTGGGGGTTTTTGGATCGAAACCGGGTCGAACATCGGGTCAATCCCGGGTCGACCAAGAACAGCCCCACCTGCAACAACGCCGGTGGGTTTTGCGACGATTCGAACGGCGACCAAAAGCATACTTTCTGGCTTGCTCCTCCACGATTTCGTTCCACAACAGCCCCATAACAACTACCTTGTCTCCCTCCTCCTTCCTTCATCATTCCCGGCGTCGGAAAGTGAAGAACACCGCCCGCGGCGGTTCTCCAACGAGGCCAAATCGGACACAAAACCACGCAAACCTGGTGTCAATCGATCCTAAATTCAATCATCTACACGCTCGTAACCACCAAAACAATTAACAATCAACTATAATCAAAACCCGAATTCGAAGAATAAACCCGAATTATCGACTTAAAAATCAATTACTCAAACAATGAAATTGATTACGGAATCATGAACTACGATTAATAAGCTTCAATTTGACTACTTACATGAAGGATTTGGTGCACGGAATCACGTTCAAATCTGAGGTTTAATTCTCAAGCTATTCTTCACCAACACAATTGTTCTTGAATATTCTGTTTTTTTATAATTAATTAATTAATAATTAACAATAAATCAACTGTTTATATTAGTTAAAATAATACCCCAAAATAAAATAAGGGTCTTATTACACATCTAATAAAATTATTTGGCCCATATTTTTATAATTTTTGGGTATTACTTATGAATTTTTAAATATCCAATAAATACAAAATATATGCCAAAAATTCTCAAAAATTGTGAATAATACAAAAATGCAAAGAAAAATGATGTTTGATAATTTCATGATCCTATAAAAATAAAAATGTGATTTTTGTGTGGGTTTTGACACCCGAAGGGGCCCGGAAAAGTCATTTTTCGCGAAACAGGTAAATTTGTAAATCGTCTAGATGTTCAGAATATCGATATGGTATAGGCCATACTTGGCAAAATAGGGCCAATGATTTTGTTTGAGATATTGGCTTTTAAACACTGTTTGGATTGTACAAATTTTGATATAAAATATATAGCTTATAATAAAACACTCGATAAATACACGAAACACATTCTGATCAAAATAGGTAACACATAGCACATAGCACATAGCAATTAGGATCTTAGGACTCAACACACTTACTGACATAACAATACACATAAATCACCTTTATTAATATATAATACAAGCGTAATTTCTCGGTCGTTACATTCTCCCCCCCCCTAATAGGATTCTGCCCTCAGAATCACACTATGAAAATAACTGAGGATACTTTTCTAACATCTCACTTTCAAGCTCCCAGGTTGACTCTTCAACCACGGGATTTCTCCACAAGACTCTTACTAATGATACAGACTTATTCCTCAATACTCTATCTTTCCGATCTAAAATTCTTACTGGTTGTTCTATATACGACAAATCTGCTTGAAGCTTTATCGGCTCATATTCTATTACATGGCTTCTATTAGGGTTATACTTCTTAAGCATTGACACATGAACCACATTATGAATATGCTGCATATGAGGCGGTAAATCTAATTCATATGCAACTTTTCCAATTCCCTTCAAAATTTCAAATGGACCGACGTTTTGTGGTTTTAACTTACCCTTGTTGCTAAATCTGGTCAATCCTTTCCATGGAGATATTTTCAGCAACATATGTTCTCCTTCTTGATAGTTCACATCTTTCTTTGTTGGATCTGCATAATTACGTTGTCGATTATGTGTTGCTTTGAGTCACTTTTGGATAAGCTCTACTTTTTCCTTGGTCTGCTGGATCAATTCTGGACCTAGAATTTTACGCTCTCTAAGGACGTCCCAACATGTAGGTGATCTACATTTTCTCCCATATAAGGCTTCATAAGGTGGCATTCCAGTGCTAGCGTGATAGCTGTTGTTGTAAGAGAATTCCACTAGCGGTAAATGTTCGTCCCAACTACCTTAGAAATCTATGGCACATACACGTAGCATATCTTCAATAGTTTGAATTATCCTTTCACTTTGCCCGTCCGCATAAGGATGATAAGCAGTGCTCATGTTTAGTTTGGTACCAAGGCATTCCTGGAATTGTCTCCAAAATCTTGAATTAAAATGGGGATCTTGATCAGATATAATTGATACTGGCACTCCATGGCGTATCATAATTTCTTTAAGATATAGATGTTCTAACTTGTCAAGTGAAAACCTTTCGTTGATTGGAAGGAAATGTGCTGACTTCGTTAACCTGTCAATGATAACCCAAATCACGTCATGATTTTCTCTGGTTCTCGGAAGTCCCACTATGAAATCCATAGCTAAGTGCTCCCATTTCCATTCTGGACTTTCCAGTGGTTGTAATAATTCGCTCGGACGTTGATGTTCCGCTTTAACTCGTTGGCACGTGTAACATTTACTGACCCATTCCGCTATTTCTTTCTTCATATTTGGCCACCAAAAGTTCTCCTTCAAATATCTGTACATCTTTATGCTTCTGGGATGAATTGAATATCTGGAACTATGAGCGTTTTGTAAAATTTCTGCCTTCAATTCTGGTACGTTAGGTATCCAGATTCTCGAAGCAACTCGAAAAATTCCCTTATCATCTTTCTGGCTGGTAATTTCCTCTCCTGACAAATTGTCAATTTCATGATTCATTACCTCTTCCTGACACCTTCTTACCTTTTCCAATAATTCTGGCTGAAATGTCATGGCGTAGTTTATTTCAGTGGAGCTTTCTGGAACACGAACTTCAATTTCCATTTTATCGAATTCTCTGATCAATTCTTCTGAGGATGTTAACAAATTCAATCTTTTCTTTCGACTTAGTTCATCTGCTACAACATTCGCTTTACGTGGATGATAGTTGATTGATACGTCGTAATCTTTGATTAGCTCTAGCCAACGTCGTTGTCTCATGTTGAGTTATTTTTGCGTGAAAATATACTTCAAGCTCTTATGATTTGTGTAGATTTCACATTTCTCGTCATACATATAATATCTCCAGAGTTTCAGTGCGAATACAATTGCTACTAATTCTAGATCATGCGTCAGATATTTATGTTCATGGGGCTTTAGTTGTCTAGAAGCGTATGCGATTACGTTGCCATGCTGCATTAGCACACATCCAAGTACTTGATAGGAAGCGTCACTATAAATGACGAAGTCTCCTTAATCATCTGGTAATACAAGTACAGGAGCGGTTACTAGTCGATTCTTCAATTCTTGAAAACTTTCTTCACATTTTTCATTCCATTCAAATTTTTCATTCTTTCGAAACTTGGTCAATGGCGTGGCTATCTTTGCAAAGTCTTTAACAAATCTTCTGTAATAACAGGCTAATCCCAAGAAACTTTTAACTTCCATCAGAGTCTTTGGTCTTTCCCAATTTAAAATAGCTTCAATCTTCGCTGGGTCAACTTGAATTCCCTTGACACTAATTATGTGACCTAGAAATTGTACTTCCTTTAGCCAGAATTCGCATTTTTAAAACTTCGCATAGAGCTGCTCTTTCCTTAATGTTTCCAATGTGATTCTCAGGTGCTCTGCATGTTCTTCTTCAGTCTTCGAGTAGATCAAGATGTCATCAATAAATACAATAATATAATTATCCAAGCACTTCTTGAACACTCGTTTAATCAAATCCATGAATGCTGCTGGTGCATTGGTTAGTCCAAACGCCATCACAAGAAATTCATAGTGTCCGTATCTCGTTCGAAAAGCAGTCTTTGGAAAATCTTCTGCCTTGATCTTCAAATGATGATAACCCGATCTTAAATCGATTTTTGAAAACAATGTCGCTCCTTTCAATTGTTCAAATAAGTGATCGATCCATGACAAAGTATATTTGTTCTTGATAGTTAACTTGTTCAGCTCACGATAATTGATATATAGTCGCATACTGCCGTCTATCTTTTTAACGAACAACACCGGTGCACCCCATGGGGATACACTAGGCCTTATGATTCCTCTATCAAGAAGATCCTGCAATTGCTTTGCTAGATCTTTCATCTCAATAGGCGCCATTCGATACAGAGCTTTTGAAATTGGTTCAGTTCATAGTGCCAAATCAATGGTGAACTCGATTTCTCGATCCGGAGGTAGTCCTGGAAGTTAATCTGGAAAGACATCGGAAAACTCACAAACTACAGGAATATCTTTGATCTTTGGACTTTCTTTTTCTGTATCCAATACATAGGCTAAATAATCTTGACATCCTTGACGTAACAATCATTTCATTTATATCATCGTTAAAAATCTCTGCTTCTGTTTTTCTCCTTCAAACATTACCGTTGCATTTTCCTCGGTTTGTAAATTCACCTTCTTATTTGGGCAATCAATCTGAGCATTGTTATTGGATAGCCACTCCATTCCTATAATAACATTGAATTCTCCTAACTTGAAAGGTATCAAGTCAACTGAGAAATGATGTCCCGCTATCTTAATATCGCAACCCGGAAACACTCGATCTACCACAATTTGATCATCATTTGCTAACTTTATGATTAACGTTTCGTCCAACTGTTGAATTTCATAATATAGTTTAGGGATAAATTCTTCAGAAATAAAAGATCTTGTAGCTTCATAATCAATTAGTACTTGTGCACCTACAGAATTCACATGAAGCATATCTGCAACCACGTTAGGACTCTGCACAGCTTTTTTCATTGACATGTTAAAAGTCCTTGCCCTAGGCTGATTCTGCTGTGGTGGTGGAGGTAATGCCAAAACCCTTGGGATACTGGCTGCCATTGCTGCTCCTCTACAATCTTTAGCGATGTGTCCCTTTCTTCCGCATTGGAAACAAGTAACCTCTGCTTTCCCTGTCGGGCATTCCCCAGAGTAGTGTCCATTCTGCTTGCACTTGAAGCACATGATGTTTGGCTTATTACAAATTCCAGTATGCTTTTTCCACATATTTTGCAATCAGGTATTGGTGGTCGGATGAGTCTCTGTTGATTTGGGGCTGGGAGTCGGTTACCCGTCCTCTGGTTGCCCTGTTCTGTCCTTCTAAAATTTACATTTCCCCGGGCTTGAAATCTCGGCCTTCTATTGGAGTGATTCTGAAAACTTCCTGGTCCATTTTCCTTTTGGGATGGTTCACTTTCTCTCTCAATAATCATGGCCTTCTGAACTACGATCGTATAGGTCGTCAGTTCGAACACCGTTACTCTGCTACGGATCCACGACTTCAATCCCTGTTGGAATCTCTTGGCTTGGTTTTCATCATTATCTACTTGCTCTGGAACAAACCTAGCCAATTCAGTAAACTTGGCTTCATAGTACGTGACCGATAAATTTCCCTACTTCAATTCCAAAATCTTAATTTCCATTTGATTCTTCATGTAACGGGGAAAATACTTCTAGGAAAAGTTCGGTGAATCAGTCCCAAGTCACTACACCCTCGCCTTCCAGTGCTTTCTTGGATTCCCACCAGTAATTGGCCTCTCCCTTCAAGAAGTAACTAGCAAAATCCATCTTTTGATCTGCTTCAACTTTTACTCAATGCAAAGGCCTTCTCCATTTCTTTTAATCTGGCTCTTCCCTTAGTAGGATCTGCCGAACCTTCAAATTCCGGAGGCTTTACCGACTGGAACTGCTTAAAAGTAACAACAGGTACCACTGGTGGTGCTTGTGGTTCTGGGCGAACTGCTTGCTGTAACATTTGCTGCTAAAATTGTTGTTGCTGTTGCTGCATCTACTACTGCATCATCATCATCATTTGTTATTGCATCAGGTGAAACATTTGGTCCATTTGGTGGTTATTATTGTTTTGGCCTTCGGTATTGTCATTAGACGACTCATTTCTGGTTTTCTTTTTGGTGCCATAGTTCTGGTAATAAAACAAATGGTTCTTTTTTTTAATAACAATTTATTAGACAGGTGATATGAGTAAATAAACAATTTGTATGGTATTAAAACAGAATTTAAACAGTTGATATTGGAAAGAAAACAATTTACCAGGTATCTAAAACAAGAATTTAAAAACAGTTCAGTGTTTAAGTAAATCACATGGAAATAATTGAATTTTTTTATAAAAAATAGATGGTACAACATTGTTTTAAATAAAATATCATTTAATATATGAAACTATAAAACAGAAACGTAAATGTAAATGCTTGAAAGACTGAAATTTAAATTAAAGTAAAGCAAAAAGTGGAAAGTGTTCATTATATATATATATAACACCAGCTGCAAGTGTTAGTGCTTGATACAAAAAGGGTCTACATCAGATCAGTCATACTACTACTGCTACCAGTCAAACTAGATGCTACACATATACAAGCCTAGTCACGCTATACTATGCTTCCTCTATCTACATATATCACATATAATACAACACCCTGCGGTCTGGCCGATCTCAAAATCCAGGTGGCACAGGATCAGTCTCCTGCTGAAGTGACTCTAATACTGCCTCCGTCAATCTCATAGCTCTACGATATACAACATCAGTACGAACATCCTCTTGTCTCAACTCAGCCACCTCCAGTGAAGCTGCTCGGTAAATCTGTCGGAGTCGCTCCCTCAGAATGTAGTCTGGTTGTAATGCCCTCACTGGTCCATACTCTCTGCTCTCAAATAGTCCGAGAATTTCCTACACTGGTCTCGCCACATCTGCATCTCCTCCCTCGGCCTAGCATGTTGCTGATATGGCACAGTCTGTGGCTCACGAAGATCTGTCTGAGAACCTCTAGTAGGTTGTGGCACTGGCTGGTTAATGACCTCATCTATAAACTTGGCCTATGGAAACTGATATACCCCGGGCACAGGAGCATAAATGGCTATTGGTGCTGGAAACAACACTAGCTGAGCTGGTGGCTCAAATATCTAGGGATCTGGAAATACATCAGGCTGTAGAGGTGGAATCTCTGGCTGCTGTGCTGGGATTTGAGGCTCTAACTCCTCCCACTGAGGAATGTCAACCATATCAGGTATATCAAATATCGGAAACTCTAGAGGCAGGAGCTCAGGTATCTCTGGCTCGAAATTGGGGAAATAGTCAATAAAGTCAGATACCTCTAATACTAGGGGAACTAGCAACTGCTCTGGTGGTGGAACCGATAACTGCTCTGGTGGTGGAACTGTTGGACCCGATACTGTCTGCTCTGAGGAAGATGCTGAAGATGCCATCTAACAGAATAACCATAACACAAGAAAAAAAATCAAATCCCATTTTTAGAACTCACAATTTCCTAATCTAAGAAACTAACAAACCCTAATACCATTATCCCTATCTTATGTGATCTTCCAATCTTATCTTAACTCTAATATTCTTGTTTTCAAGGGCCAAAACCTAAAATCTGATGCCAACTATAACACCCTCCAAATCCGGGGTATAGATCTGGGGCATTATGATCACTAACTACCTTACTGAATCTGTACAATTATAATATAAATAGATAATTACCCCTTGCTACTACTTCTCAGGATCTTTTCAAGGTTAAGGATTGAAAATAAGAACGACATACCAACTTTATTACCACAATTCTAAATAAACTGTCTTACAAAATCTCTGTATTATAAACCATTTTTCTATTCAAATTTTAAACTAAATATCTTTTATTCAAATTACAACTATCACTTATCCTATTACACCTGCTATGGCAATTCAAAACTCTCTTCTGGGATAGGGACAAACACTCTTGGAATTAGAAGGTCCTGCAGCTTGACTCGCTTCTTGAATATTCGGGTTCTGATGGATTTCATTCTCAGCTTTCACTGAAAAATAAGGTGAATAACAATAATAGGAGTGAGCCAAAATTGCTCAACAAGCCTGCAACAATATGTATATATAGTGTAAAGAGAGAAAGTTAAATGAATTGGTAATCTACTGGTTTGAACAACCATCTATTTTTGTAAAGAACAATGAATGCCATAACTGGCGAGTGCTAAATGAACGAGACTGGACACAAGAACCAACATATGCACTATAACATGTAGATCAGTCATGATACAACGCAGATCTATACCCAACTGTATAGACCCCACCAAAATATAGGATACCCAGGCACTATGGCCTAATAATCAAGGGTTCAGTTCATACCCTGCCCATTTCATAACCATCCAGTCCATAGCTTAGCATTCGGAACAATCGGTATGCTTTCAATTTATCCCGATATCAGGATATATCAGAGTATATGTAAATAAGAGTATAAGTACTGGAATATTAATAGAGGATTCAATAAATTAGGAGAAATCAAGAATCGAAATGAAATAGAAACAAAGGATCAATAATTGTGTATTAGTGTTTGTGAACAAAAATTATCAAAGTGTAGCTGTTATGGAAAGTTGGAAGTGATTCACTATTCTGAACTTAGAATAGGGAAAAAAACTTGTATAGTATGCACTTCACCTCGGGTAATTCACAACCTTCTATCTCCTGCTTGATTCACCTTGCTGGTGTTGAATCTATCAAGGAAAGATACTTGTTTAGTTGATTTACATCGTACGCAATCTCAGATTGACACCACGTAGTCCTTATCATCTACCCATACGATATTATTTGACTCGTATATAATTATCTAACACATAGAGTTCACATAATCACGTAAATCACATAGCACATAAGGAACATAATTAATTTAAACTTACAAATATTTTTAGAATCGATACTAGACTTATATTTGCATTAACAAACACTATCTGACTCGATTCCTAATTTTTCGGGATTTATTGGATTCATTTTTATCAACATTAGGGTCTATAAACAAATAATTATCATAATCCGACTCGCTTTCGAAAGAAATTATGATTTATAATTATTTTTAATGGAATCGGGTCATTTTTCAGAGTCTAGGGGTCTTCGTTTCGCTTAAATCGGATAAACGGTTTAATTATTACGCAATAAACAAGATTCAATTAATTATAAATCAATTATAATTAATTCTTCCCAATTAATTAAACCTTAATTATATTTCAAATAATTAATTAATAATTACCATATTTTTAAATAATTATTCCCTAGTTTTTTTGGAATTAATTACGAAACCGGGTCGAACACCGGGTTGAAACCGGGTCGACCAAGAACAGCCCCACCGGCAACGACATCGGGGGGTTTCTGGTGATTCGAACGGCGACCAAAAGCATGCTTTCCGGCTTGTTCCTCCACGATTTCGTTCCACGGCAGCCCCATAACAACTCCCCTGTCTCCCTCCTCCTTCCTTCATCGTTCCCGACGTCGGAAAACGAAGAACACCGCCCGCAGCGGCGGTTCTCCGACGAGGACAAATCGGACTTAGAACCACGCAAACCCAATGTCAATCGATCCTAAATTCAACATTCTACACGCTCGTAACCACCAAAATAATTAACAATCAACTATAATCAAAACCCGAATTCGAAGAATAAACCCGAATTATCGACTTAAAAATCAATTACTCAAACAATGAAATTGATTACAGAATCATGAATTACGATTAATAAGCTTCAATTTGACTACTTACATGAACGATTTGGTGCACGGAATCACGTTCAAATATGAGGTTTAATTCTCAAGCTGTTCTTCACCAACACAATTGTTCTTGAATATTCTGATTTTTTTATAATTAATTAATTAATTAATAATTAACAGTAAATCAGCTATTTATATTAGCTAAAATAATACCCCTAAATAAAATTAAGGGTCTAATTACACATCTAATAAAATTATTTGGCCCAAATTTTTATAATTTTTGGTATTAGTTATGAATTTTTAAATATCTAATAAATACAAAATATATGCAAAAAATTCCAAAAAATTATGAATAATACATAAATGCAAAGAAAAATGATGTTTGATAATTTCATGATCCTATTAAATTAAAAGTGTGATTTTTGTGGGGGTTTTGACACCCGAAGGGGCCCGGAAAAGTCGTTTTTCGTGAAACAGGTAATTTTGTAAATCGTCTAGATGTTCAGAATATCGATATGGTATAGGCCATACTTGGTAAAATAAGGCCAATGATTTTGTTTGAGATATTGGCTTTTAAAACACTATTTGGGCTGTACAAATTTTGATATAAAACATATAACTTATAATAAAAACACTCGATAAATACCCGAAACACATTCTGATCAAAACAGGTAACACATAGCACATAACAATTAGGGTTTTAGGATTCAACACACTAACTGACATAATAATACACATAAATCACCTTTATTAATATATAATACAAGCGTAATTTCTCGGTCGTTACAGTTTTCACCTGTTTTACTTGTTTTTAATAAACGAGTTAAGATTTCTGTTCCTACAACTGTTTATCATAAATTGTTTTGATTATTTATTCATATAGAGGTACTGTTGAGCGATTGATCGCTCACTCTTGCAAATACTTTGTATATTCTCATATTACAGATGCCTAGGAGATTGTGTTATCTTAGGAAGGGCCGGTTTCCAGTTCCTCGTGTGTTGAGCTCCTACGAGTGTGTTGTGTCAGACCAGGTGTGGTTTGTGAGTTGTTGTAGAAAGTTAGAAATGTCAGGTTGTTTTAAATAAGTTGGTTTGTAATAAGTGTGTGTAACCTAAATTATACTTGAACCTGGAAAAGATCTTGTGAAGGGATTGTTTATATCGAAATAAAAGTGAGTTGATTGTATTATATTTGTAGTTTGATATTGTTAGTGACGTCAACTCCTGACCCCGGGGTTGAGGCCATCGCATTATCTTTTTATTTCCTATTCCTAATCCTAATCCTCTACCCAATCCCGATAATCTAGGCTTGTTTCAGTGACTTATAACCTGTAGCTCTGATAACAACCTGTGGCGCCCTCCAAACCCGGGTCAGAAGTTTGGGGTTCACAACACACACACAATATAAACCTGTATATGAAATATTATATGCAATGACCCATCTTTACACTACCACGGATTGCAACAGGTTAAAGTATGAAAACAAGCCACAACCTTAACTTTTATTACATCGTACCAAATCCCAACTAGTTAAACTTACAACTGTTAATGAAATTATTCTTACAAGCTTACACATCTCAACTATAATATAAAGCTACTGCCGACTCGATTCAACTTGTCCTGGAATCCTAGCTCGCACATTGGACTGGGAAACCTTGCTATCAGTCATGTTCTTTTTAACTGTAGAATACATAAACAGATTCGCAAGAGTGAGCTAACTAGCTCAGCAAGTCATAATAACGATAATTGAGGTTAAACAATGATCAAATGAGATGATTCAGAAGAATCAAGTTTTTTGTTAAACAATTATTAGAATTGGATATTCATTTTAAGTTTTAAACTAAGGTTAGGCTACTGATCAGTCACGCACTAACCCCGAGCAAGGCACACGACTCTGCTCTATAAACTGGATCCAAGGCACACATTGGCCTAATTCGACCACGAATCTGGTCTGACCACGAATCTGGTCCACATAAAGAAAACTATCCAATTCTAAAATAGTTCAGTATGATAAACAATATAATTCATATAAAACAGGATCATAATCAACAGAGATAAAACATCTGTATAAAAGTGTAATGCAATTCATGAGTATCACCGGGGTATATCAAGGTATGTATGAGGAATGGCTTCCAGCCTGTAGGAGAATTAGGTCTTAACTGAAAAATGATTTCACAAGGTTTAGTTCATTGATGTTACAAGATATGATTGAGTATAAGAGTTTCTGTATGTTCAAGCAATTCTGTTCCAGTGTTTGGTGTATGGGGGATATGTATTTGTGGGGTAGTATCGTATTTGTGTGTGGTTTAGTATCTGGTAAATCAACAATGGATGGTTTACAAAGAATAAGACTCACAACTTAAGATCAAATGATGTGAACAGGGTTCAAGGCTGAATGATTCAAAGTACTTATAATATAAAGCGGAACTATTTTGAGTATTAGCAATATGTCACGAGAGAGTGTAAAAGTATTTGTAATATATATCGAGAACGGTTCAGAAGTACTTGCCTTATCTTAAATGATTCCAACTCCACTTGTACTTGTCTAATGATTCTATTCAACAAGCCTTTTTTTACTTGTCCAATGTCTCGCTTCTATTCATTGATCACTTGCTTTATTTTCTACGCATCGATTCCATTTTCAGATCACATGCTTCCCTTTTCTACGCCTTGCTTACTCTGCTAGGCATCATAAGTATCTATTAATATTCATCTCACATTATTTTAATCATCACATAGACGTGATAAGGTTTCATCTACCCTTCATTTCACCCAAATCTGATTTACGGATTGAAAGTTACGATTAAAATAGTCAAACAATGCACATATACGCATATAACACATCAATTAGTTCACATATAGCACATGACACGTAAGATATTTGATGAAAATACTTTTCCAAAGAAGTTTTGATGTCAAAATGATCTTTCGGATATTTAATACGAATTTTTAAACATTTTTCGGAATTAAAACAGACCGTTGAATCATTTATAAATAATTAATCAGGGTTCGAACACCTGATTCCAACTTTAAAATTATTTTATAATAATTATCGAGTCTTGAAAATAATTTAAAATTTTATTTTAAAACTCGAAACCATTTTTCAAAATTTTTAAATTCAAAGAAATAATTAAATCTAATTAAAAATTAATTAAAAATTAATCAAATTAATTAATCAATTAATATTTAGATTAATTGACCAATTAAATAATTAATTATTAACTAAAATTAATCAACTAATTAATTGAGATTTATTTTTGAATTAAAAATAATTTTCGGAAATAAAATATTGTTTTTGGAATTTTAAAATAATTAAAACAATTTCTGAAAAAAGAAAATACAATTTTCGTAAATAATTAAAACAGAAATCTGATTTTTGTAAACTTTTAAAGTCACGGGGACTAAAATGTAAAGTTCATAAAAATTAAAGGGATTAAATAGTAGTTTCCCACTGTCTCGGTTCCGGGGCCGGACTCCATGGCTACCACCATGGAGCTTTTCCGGTGATTGGTAACCTGCCCAGAACGAGCCTAAGTCAACAGGAAATGATGTTTATCGTTCCATAAACACATCTGCAAGGTTACAATTGTCAAATAACATGGATTTCAACCGGAAAATCCGATCGAAGTTCCGCTGCCGGCGAACTTTCAAACTCCGATCATCGTCTTCCAGTTATCCTCCGTTCTCCAAACTTATATCATTCAATTTCTCTTTCAACTATCTATTTAATGATATCAACTAATTGAATTAATTACCCTTGGGTTAAAAATGCCCAAATCTTGTCCAAGAACAATCAAGAACATTCAAACCCTAATTTCAATAATTCGAGAATCAATCTCAATTTTCTACATGTTATTGAACTCCAAATCCAACGTATGACATACCAAAATGATCAGGATGAAATTATCTACAACATGCAAGTAGAAAGAGTTGTCAGGATACACAATAGAAAATCAAATCACACAAATAAAATCTCGAACAAAAATTCATATTTTAATTCAAAATAATTTGAAATTAAATAAAAATATAGAAAAATAACCTTTGATTCTGCAGGTGTATGGATCACAGATTCTGAAAGTACTCTTCAAGACCTTCGATTTTTTACTTGAACTCCATAATTGGATATCGCCAACGCCTTCAAATCTAGGTTTGATTATGAAGAACACTATGAATATACTATATTTTCTCTGAAAATTATATATTTAACTGACTGCAAATGATTTTCTGTACAAAATAAAATACGGTAAAGGCTAATTATATTTATCGAATATTGGTACCCCGTTGGATCATACCGGATATAAAATAATACGTTTATTTGAGAAAACAGATCCAAAACGGTACTGGTTTAAAGATAATTATCCAAATCCATACATTTTGTAACTGCGGTCTTGGTCTCAGCGCTAAGGTTACACGTATGACGAGAAGATAATATAATAGTTTAATAAAAAATTCCGTTTCTCGAAAATACGGGTTTTATTGATTTACCGAAACGAATTTTGTATCGAAAATAATGCGACGGGACCCGCACGGGGAAAACCGTACTCCAGATCGAAAAAGTCAAAACATGGAAAATGCTCGGATTATTGCAATTAGGTTAGGAATGAGTTTTCGGAAGAGTTTCGGGTAGTAAAAACGTAAGAACGGTTGAAGTCGGTTGGTTCCTGATTATATAATATAGTTTTTAATTACTCGGAAAAATAATTAATCAAGTCCATAAATCATTTATAAAACCATATAACAACATAAAAATTAATGGAAAAATATCACAATTATCTATATTTTATTTTGGACCTATAAAAATTAAAACACTCAAATTTTATCATATTTACACATCCAAACACATATAACACTTAACAGATAATTCACCAAAAATTCATATAATAATCACATAATATATATTTATTGATAAAAATAATTACACGATATATCCCGGATATTACAATATATTTCCCCGAATATCTTATGTTCCTCGTTTTATTATTCTAAACACTATTCCTCTCAAGAACACGGAAGCATTAACCGAGCACTAATTTTTATATCCGCAAAGGATTCGAAAGAATTTTTTAATTTAGTGATTATCGTATTCAAGCCCCACTTCTACGATAATTCAGGACCTAACAACTCTCTCGATTCATATACAAAAGTCAATATTTTTAGTCCTGGATCACCCAATCTCTCAAACCCTAATTTGTTTTTCATAGATGCTCTCTCTCTCTCTGTCTCTCTCTCTCTCTCGCTCTCATTATTCAATCAAATCTCAGTGTCTTCTTAGTGATAGTGTTAAACACGATGTTAAAACACTTATTTCACACGTTCGAACTTCAAATCAATCATTCGATCATCGTTTCAAAGCTCTTCAGTTCATCAATAGCGATTTTGCATCTCTGGTGACGATTCCAAGCTGGTAAAGACGATTCCTTGCTCTCCTCATGAAGATCAAGCTCAAATCAATGGTGGCCGCATCAAAACTCGACAACTCGATGATGAAACTCAGTGCGTCAACTCAAGGGCTTCAACCTAGTGAGGCTTCTATAGTCAATTTCTGTGACGCCCTCCAAACCTGGGTCAGAAGTTTGGGGCTCACAACACACACACACACAATAAATAAACCTGTATGTAAAATATTATATGCATTGACCCTTCTTTACACAACCACGGATCGCAACAGGTTAAAGTATGAAAACAAGCCACAACCTTAACTTTTATTACATCGTACCAAATCCCAACTAGTTCAACTTACAACTGATAATGATATCGTTCTTACAATCTTACATAACTCATTTGCATTATAAAGCTCCTGCTAGCTCGATTCAACTTAACCATGAATCCTAGCTCGCACACTGGACTGGAAATTCTTGTTACCAATAATTTCCCTTTTCAACTGTTGAAAACATAAAAAAATTTGCAAGAGTGAGCTAACTAGCTCAGGAAGTTATAATATCAATAATTGAGGTTAAACCATGATCATTTGAAATGATTCAGAAAAATTAAGTTTCTGAATAAATAATGATTAGAATTGGATATTCACTTTTCCTTTTAAAAACAAAGGTTAGGCTGCTGATCAGTCACGCACTAACCCCGATCAAGGCTCCCAGATTTGCTCTATATACTGGATCCAAGGAACGTATTGGCCTATTATGACCATGAATCTGGTTCGACCACGAATCTGGTCCATATTTATAAAACCATCCAATTCTAAAATAAATCAATATGATAATCAATGTAATTCAATAAGCTGAATCATAAATAACATTTATCTTAAAGCATAGGGTGATTCACAATACCATGAAGGTATAACAAGGAATTCAAAAAGATTGGATTTCAATCAAGGAAGGAACTAGAAAGTAGAAGATCAAGGGTTCCAAGGACTGGTCTTCTGTTAAACAAGGAATAAGGGTTGGTATGTCAAGCAATTCAATATCAGAATTCAGTATGTGGCAGATATATATTTGTGGAGTAGTATCGTATGTGTCTGGCTCGTATATGAGAATTCAACAAATAATGGTTTATGAAGAATAAGGCTTATGGCTCAAGATCAATAAGAATTAGGGTTCAAGGTTGAATAATTTAAAGCGTTTGCAATATAAAACAGGATTTATTTTGAATACTAACAACATGTTATGAGAAAGTTTGAAAATATTTGCAATATATCTTGAAGAAAGGTTCAGAAGTACTTGCTTTATCACAGATGATTCCAACTTTATTTGTACTCATCTAACCGTTTTACTCATCAATCACTTTCCTTTTCTTTCTATGCCTTGCGTTTGTTCATCAATCACTTGCCTTCTCTTTCTACTCTTCGATTCTATTTATGGATCACTATTTTCCTTTTCTATGCCTCGCTGACTCTGCTAGGCATCACAAGTATCTTTCAATATTCAATTTCATATTATTCTAATCATCGCATAGACGTCATAAGCTTTTATCTACCCCTTCGTTTTACCCAAATTCGACGTACGGATTGAAAGTTATGAATAAAACAGTCAAACAATAACCATATAGGCATATAACACATCAATCAGATATCACGTAGCACATAACACGCAAGATATTCGATCAAAATAATTTTTCAAAGAAGATTCGGGGTCAAAATGATTTTCCATGTATTTATTACGAATTTTTGAACATTTTTCGGAATTAAAACGGGACTCTGAATCAATTTATAATTAAATAATAGGGTTCGAACACCCGAATCTGACTTTAAAATGATTTTATAATAATTATCGAGTTTTGAAAATAATTTAAAATAATATTTTAAAGCTCAAAACTATTTTTCAGAATTTTTAAATCAAAGATAAATAATTAAATCTAATTTTAGGTTGGCCCTTTGGTGACCTTTGGAGACAACAACAAAGGATTCACAATGGGATATGGCAAGATTGTTTCTGGAAATGTTATCATTGATGATGTAGCACTAGTAGCTGATCTTGAAGTGAATCTTCTCAGTGTTAGCCAATTTGTAGACAAAGGCTTTGAAGTTTTATTCAACAAAGAAGAATGCACTTTTATCAGCAAGAAAACTGGTGAGGTTGCTCTAAAAGGAGCAATAAAAGGAAGCTTATTTGTTGCAGACTTGGACTCAACAAATAAGGATGGAATTTGTTGCTTCTATACCAAGGCATCAGAAGAACAAAGCAAGATATGGCATAAAAAGTTGTCTCACTTGAATTTCAAGGCAATTAACACTTTGGTCAAAAAGGAGTTAGTAAGAGACATACCTAATCTGGAGTTTGCTCAAGTTAAAGTTTGTGAAGCTTGTCAGAAAGAAAAAATGAAAAGATCAAGTCACAAGTCAAAAACTGTGAATTCTATAAGTGCACCATTGCAACTTATTCACATGGACTTGTTTGGGCCAGTAAATGTCTTATCAATTTCAAGGAACAAATATGCACTTGTGATGGTGGATGATTTCTCAAGATATACTTGGGTAGAGTTTATGCACTTTAAAGATAAGACTCCACACATCATAATTGAGCACATAAAGAAGATAGAGAAACAGGCTGAAGATCAAAACTGTGTAAAAAGATTGAGAAGTGATAATGGAACAGAATTCAGAAATGCAACATTAAGTGAATTTTGCAAAAATGAAGGCATTGTTCAAGAGTTCCCTGCTGCTAGAACACCTCAACAAAATGAGGTAGTTGAAATAAAAAAATAGAACATTGGCAGAGGTTGCTAGAACAATGCTGCAAGATGCCAAGTTGCCAACAAGTTTTTGGGAAGAAGCTGTTAACACTGCATGCTACACTCAAAACAGATCTCTCATTAACAAGGCCCATGGAAAATCATCTTACTCAATCATGTCTAAGAGAAATCCTACCGTAAAGCATCTTCATGTGTTTGGAAGCAAGTGTAACATTTTAAAAGACAACTGAATATGTGGGAAAATTTGACTCAAAGGTTTTTGAAGAAATTTTTCTGGGATATTCATTGGAGAGAACTGCCTACAAGGTCTATGTGATTGATCAAAAGAAGATTATGGAAAGCACAGATATGACTTTTGATGATGAAAAGTGTCCAGGCTTGGAATGCCTTGATGAAAATGAAGCTGAAGCCCTTGCATTTAAAAACCTCAACATTGATAGCGATTCTAATGGTGAAGATGAAGTCAATGCACAACAGATGTTGAATGAAGAGACTAATGAACAGGAAAATCATGGGAATGGAAGCTCATCTCAAACACCTGAATTAAAGAGCACAAACTCAAGGGGAGAAAGAGTAGAAGGATCTACCAGTCATACCAATAATGAAGAAAATGATGAAGGCACAAGTCAATAAACTCACACAAGAAAGTGGGATAAAAGTCACACTAGAGAAGAAATTATTGGTGATCCTACTGCTGATGTGAGAACTAGAAGTGCAACTGCTAATGAGTGCCTACATGCATGCTTTTTGTCTCAAGTAGAGCCTAAGAAAACTGAAGAAGCTCTAATGGATCCTGATTAGATATCTGCCATCCAGGAAGAGTTGAATCAGTTTGAAAGGAAAAAAGTTTGGGAGTTAGTTCCTGCACCAAAGAACAAAAGTATAATTGGAACAAAATGGGTGTTCAGGAACAAGATGGATGAAAATGGTATAGTTACCGGAAACAAGGCAAGGTTGGTTGCTAAAGGCTACTCACAAGAAGAATGAATTGATTATGATGAAACTTTTGCTCCAATTACAAGACTTGAAGCAATAAGAATTTTTCTAGCATTTGTTGCACATTCAAATTTCAAAGTATATCAAATGGATGTTAAGAGTGCCTTCCTAAATGGTGAGTTAGAAGAAGAAGTGTATGTGCAACAACCACCTGACTTTGAAGATCCAGAATTTCCAGATTTTGTGTATAAGTTACTAAAGGCTCTATATGGATTAAAGCATTCACCTAGAGCTTGGTATGATACACTATCAGAATTACTGCTTAAACATGGTTTTACTAGGGGTACTATAGTCAAAACTCTCTTCTACAAAAAGCATGGTGATGATATGATCCTAATTCAGATTTATGTGGATGATATCATCTTTGGTTCTACAAATGAAAAGTTTTTCCAAAGATTCTCCAAGCTTATGCAGAGTAAATATGAAATGAGTATGATGGGAGAATTAAGATATTTCCTTGGACTTCAAGTAAGTCAAAGAAGTGATGGAATCTTCATCATCCAAACTAAGTATGTCAAAGATCTATTGAAAAAGTTTGGCATGATTGATTGTTCACCTGCATCTACACCTATGTCTACAGCAACAAAGTTGGATGAAGATAGAAAGGGAAAAAGTATAGATATTTCAAGCTATAGAGGGATGATTGGATCATTACTTTACTTAACTGCAAGTAGAACATACATCATGTTTGCTACATGTCTGTGTGCTAGATTTCAAGCCAATCCAAGAAAATCACATTTGATGGTTGTAAAGAGAATTTTGATCTAAACCTAGTTTTTAGTTTTATTATTGTTACATTTATTATCACTATATTAAAATTTAAACTTGCACTATAAAATTATAGTATGAATAGTTTCCCTCCCTCCACTCTAAAACTACATCCATATATTCAAAATAAAAAAAATTTGTTTACGTGTCACAAATTTGCAAAAACGTCACTACTTGAAGTCAGTTATTAAAAATATATTTAAAATAACTCCTTCCTTCAAAAAGTCAAAGAACTTGATTCAGTTTGTTAATTCTGTTTTAGTAGCTCCTGCCTTCACATATGATATGATACTTACTTGTAGATCCGTTTTGAAGATAAAGCCATATTTTTATTATGTTTTTAATATTTTGAGAAATTTAAAATAATTTTGTTTCCAGGATGCTTCAAAAATTACGAAACACATATTTTTATTATGTTTTTAATATTCTGAGAATTTTAAAATAATTTTGAAATTTTTTGGACCCGCACGTTTGTTCGCTAATCGTTAAATGTGGGTATGAGTTGCATTTCAATAATGGTTTAAAAATTATGAAAATCTTATTTTGTTATTTTTTATTTATTCTGGAAATTTTAAAATTAGTTTGGCAATTTTTCGGGTTATTTTCGCCCGCAAGTTTATTCGTTAAAACCAAATTACGGGACAAACCGGGCTTTAGAAAGTTCTTATTTATCCTTTCATCTACGTGTCAGTTTTTCAGAAATTTGTTGCTACGTGCTGCAATTGTGACTAAGGAAAGAAAAATAAATAATAAAAACACACACCCAAACCCCACCCCTGCTTCACCCCTCCCACACTCTCTTCTCTCTCGCTCTGTTCAATCTTTCTCTCTCTCTCTCTCTCTCTCTTATCATCTTTCTCTTTTCTCCTCCTCCCTCCCCCGCATCTCTCCCGTGGCGCTATTTTCCGATTACCCTGTTTTTTCGGTAATTAATTCGGCCACCCATTTTTGTTCTGATTGTTGGATTGATTCAGTCTTTTATGGATATATATGTATATATATCTGTCTGTGTGTGTGTATTGTGTTGTGTGTGTGTGTGTTCATGTGCGATGTGTGTGTGTGTGGGGCACGGTGGCGCGTGTGTGAAATTTATTCAGATACCCGAATATTTCGGGCACTAATAAATTTTGTCGCCATCGATGATGAGCCTCGGTAAGTCGACGGTGGACGGTGATGATTGATTCTGAGTCCTAAATATATATAAAAAAATAAAGTAGTTCATATATTTATTTTCGGAACGTAAATAATTATTTAGTTTTAAAAGTCATATTGAGACGTGGATTGAAAATTGTGATTTGTTGGGAAACTGGACATCGATTATGTTTCGACGGGTAGTCCTATAAATAGAGGAGCCGCTGTCGAAATTTTTCGAAAAAATTATATTAATTACGAAATGTGTACTATACGGTATTAAATGTTTTGTGATTGTAAACGTGAATATGTGTATATACATTATATGAGTCAGGATATCGGATTGGGTTAGTTAAGTTCGAGGAATTTCAAGTATGTCGGTATAACTAACTAGGGTATTCTGTTACTGTAGAGCCCAGTCAGAGTTCGCGAGGACTAAATTCAGTCGACCGCAACTACCCTAGGAATCCCGAGAAATCGGCGCAAGGCAAGTACCCCTAACCATACTTTTATGGTTCAGTATATATGAATAAAATGTTATTTTATTATCGAACAACAACAGAAACGTTTTAAGTTACATATCCCCTGTAGTTATGATTAATTGTTTTAAATCTGTTTTGGGGAAAACTGTATAAATCACTTGCTTCGTTACAAAAATAACAAAGCCAAATCAGATACGTAGTGCATATGTGAAGACAGCTGATCAGGCTATCAACACCAGACGGCACCAACTGCCATCTCATAAACCTGTTCCGGAACTCAGAGACTAGCTAGGTCTCTGACTTGCTGGACTAATCGGTTATGTAGTGCGCGCAACCGAGTTAGCCGCGTAAGCAACCTAAATAGGCCACTCTTGCCCCTATCTATGTATTCAATATCTGACCGTTTTATCCAGTTTTCAAATCACTTGTACATGTCTCAGTTTAAAACCGTTCATTTAACAACACACATGAAAATGATTTGTGAACCAATTTTCATGTGTGCTGTTAAATGAACGGTTTTAAACTGAGACAGGTACAAGTGATTTGAAAACCGGATAAAATGATCAGATATTGGATACATAGGGGCCAGAGTGGCATATTGAGGTTCAAAACGATTCAAAACGATTTACAGGCTATTATTTTCATATTGTTTTATAGTTTTGTTCCTATAATTGTTTACATTATTGTTTTACTCTGATATTCATATGTTGGTACTGCTAAGCGATTATATGCTCACCCTTACAACCTGTTATATATATATATATATATATATATATATATATATATATATATATATATATATATATATATATATATATATATCGCAGATGTCTAGACGATCTATCAGACCTGGTCAGAACAGAGTTTCAACCCCTTCCGGTCCTGGCTCCTCTGAGGTAGTTTGTATCAGACCATATACTGTCTGATGAGTTGCTGAATAAGTTAGTGTGTCAGACTTTTAATTAATGGCTGTGTAATAGTGAGTAGCTTAAATCATACTTGAACCTGGATCGGATCTTGGTTTTTGGGTCGTGTTGGTATAATAATAATCTTGTAGTTTATATTTGTGGTTTGTTATTTTGAGTGACGTCAACCCCTGACCCCGGGGTTGAGGCCGTCACAGTATAAACTGTTTCGAATGATATTTTTACTATACTTCAAATAAATTATTATGTACTATACATTTTATTTTCTAATAAAAAAATGAAAGAAAATTTTTATAATCTTTTTTCAAGATAAAATCTAAGAACAAAACTTTGTATATAATTTAATGGCCATATTTTTTTCCTTTTTAAAATTTTTAAATATATTTACACCTATTTTTAAAATTGAAAGCTGAAAAAACTGATAATTAGACCACCTTAAGCGACTGCAAATGACAACTTGTCGAGCTCGGTGAACAAAATGATATATGGGCTTCATTTCGGTAACCAGTTTAATATTTAACACACTGAAAATATCATAAAAATACCTGATGTTATATTAAAAATATCATTCCAAAATTCTGTGCATTTTAAGTTAAAATCATAAATATATTTCGTTATCAACATTTTGAAATAAAATCATAAATATATTTCGTTATCATAAAAATACTTGATGTTTTGGAGTGCTCACCCCTTACAAAAGTAGACGAAAATAATGATTCCGGTACGAAATTGAAAAAACAAAAGGATCCTGAATCGCCCGCAGAGACGTTTTTCCTTTTAATATAAAAAGATATTATATATTCTACATTCATACTTTGGAACTTTACATTTGACAAATTATTTTTCTTTTCGTAAAAGATATATAAAATTAATTGTATGTCATGAATAATTGCAACTTTTATTTTTTGGTATTATCATAATTTTTCACATTCAGTTTACATGATTTATAACGTAGAAATTTGATTATAATTTTTTTTTTTAATTTAACATGTTACATTCAAAATGAAAATCAACGGGTATTTTAATAATTATTATATAATATCGCGTAGGTCGTGCGAATTATTATGTTAGTTTTTGTTACACAAGGCAAAGGGCCGATTAGAAACGAGGTTACGAAATGAAGAGGAAGAGGCATGGATAAAGGGGACATTGGAGAAAAGGCCCAAGAAATACATAAGGCCCAAGAAGACACTAGTTTGATTGTGTTGGTAGTGAGGTAGTTTTCATCAGAAACTAGAATACGAACCCCTGCTGAAGCAGGTGAGGCGCTAGCTGCAAAATGGACACTGCTTGTTCGTCGTCGTCATCATCATCATCATCGGCGGAGAGTGTAATGATAGAAGCCCTAATAAAACGAGGGTGGTGTTTCGGAGACATTGATAAAGTTAAGGCTTTAATTGTAATTCAGTGCGCACTTCACGGAGAAGCTTCTTCACCACCCCTTGATTTAATCGAATCTCAACTTTGTAATATGGACTTCAAATCAATCGGTGCTAAGTCGTTGCCTGACTCTTCTGTCCTTCGCTCCAAGTTTACTCGTCTTCAAGGCCCTAAAGTCCTTCAGGCATCCTCTCTCCCTCTCTCCCTCTCTCTCTCGCTCTCTCTCTCTCTCTCTCTCTCTCTCTCTCTCTCCCCGTCTATACATAGGTAAACTGGATTAAATATTATTTGGTGTCTTATACATGGTTGTATTAGTAGTTAATATTTGTATTAGTAGTTAATATCTGGTTTTTAGAAAGGAATTGTGTGTGTGTACAGTGTAAGTATCCAGGATTTGAAATCGTGAAACACTCAACTTACAATAATACAGTGTGAGCGAAAATATTTTATCCAACCTAGCTCCCCTCATAGCCATTGCTAAAATTTTGGTTAAAATATTAATTTATTATAAAACTATATTCAAGGTAGTTGTGAATTATACTGTACTTTATGTAAGATTTTGATAAAAGATGTTATTTTGTATATTTTGATTTTTTATGAATAAGATAAATAAAAATATGGAAATTAAATGCAGATTATACAGAATACAAAGAACTGAGAATATTTTGAAATTTGAACTTACAAAATACAAAGATATGAAAAGTAAAACATGAATAATTAACTTGCAGGAAAAAAACATGAATAACAAGTACAGATTGTAAGATGGAGGAGAAAATATGAGTACATATAAAGTGGCATTATAAAGAGTTGTAAATTATTTTTCAACTTGAACAAATAAGCTTATCTTCTGCTATATACCATCTGTATTTAGATCAGGTGATCATAATTATATATTTATACTGCATGGAATTAGCAAACCAGTAGTGTTATACAAAAAGTCAGGGTGCCTGGCCTTGGCACCATATACATCCGCCATTGTGTATATATTGGCTTGCTTGCAGGAGAGGCTGCTGAGTTTTTGTGTTGAGTTACTCTTTGTGAATGATTGATATGGTTTTTCTAAATATATTCTGCCGAGATACAGTATAGAGTGTTGTAGACTTGTAGTTGTGCTTTATCTGGTAAAGAATAGATGCAGCTAATACCTGAATTGTCCTTGGAATTTAGTATTTTTTCCACCTTTTTTAATTACTTATAGTAGTATAGATTATTAAGTGGTTGCTTTTTCTTTTTCTTTTTTCTTTTTTCCGTTTGCAGGTTTCTGCAGCCAGGGACATATCTCGAAGTATTATAGCTGAAAGTTCTGGAAACTCAAGCAACAAGAGGCTATTAAGATTAAAGCTTACGGATGGACATTCTGAAATTACTGCTATTGAGTTCTCCCATATACCATCCATTCCCGATGATGTTGTTCCTGGCACCAAGGTATAAAATGAAACTGGTACTTACTGATTAATTTTTGCTCCTATTTTGAATAGTTAGTTTGTTTATTATCTATAAATTCAATGCCCATGATTTTAGTAACACTCAGGCCTAGTAAGGCTTTATGAAGCACACAGATTATGGTGTACTGTCAAATGTTTAGATTACATGTAAATGAGCTTGGATATGATGCGTTTTAACTTCCCATAATTCTTCTCCTTAATTGAATCTTCATCTGTCTTCATCTAAATCACAATTTCCGATTATATAGTACCAGATAATTAAATTCAAATGCTTTTAGTTTTACCTGTTATATAGAATTTTGATCTAAACCTAGTTTTTAGTTTTATTATTGTTACATTTATTATCACTATATTAAAATTTGAACTTGCACTATAAGATTATAGTATGAATAGTTTCCCTCCCTCCACTCTAAAACTACATCCAAATATTCAAAAAAAAATTTGTTTACGTGTCACAAATTTGCAAAAACGTCACTGGACTTGAAGTCAGTTATTAAAAATATATTTAAAGTAACTCCTTCCTTTAAAAAGTCAAAGAACTTGATTCAGTTTGTTAATTATGTTTTTAGTAGCTCCTGCCTTCACATATGATATGACACTTACTTGTAGATCCGTTTTGAAGATAAAGCCGTCATGCGAAATGGTATCTTATGCTTAAATCCGAAAGTTATAACTGTATTAGGAGGTGTTGTTCAGTCACTTTTTGAAGAATGGCAAATGAACCAGAAATACTCAGGTTTCTCGCGCACATCAGTACAATTAACAAATGACGGTGACACTGGGGGCCCACCACAATTTGAGAAATTGCATGTTGGGGCACCTTCCCGTCGGTTTAACCATGGAAAATTTCCTCGTGAGTATTGCAAACTTTCTCCTTTCCTTTTAATCTACCATATTGCATTTTTATAAATGTAGTTACCAATGCATTGCTTTTATTTATTTAAGTGGATATTTTTAAGCTGTTTTTTTGAAAGCATTGGTCTTTGTCATAGTCAGATAGACTTTTAGTATATAATTTGTATATGTACAAAATTGTTCTATTTTAGCTGGGGGCATAAGGTGGAGATTATGTGATGATATGTGTTTGTGCCTTTCTCTATCTGTAAAAAATTGTTAACATTTGCACTTGAGGATGACGGTTCTACACTATCAAACTGAATGTGCAGCATCAGCTTTGTGTGTGTATGTCTTTCAACATGACCTAGTTGTATTTTAGAGAATTTAAAATTTGCCTTGCTATAGACTGTTATCCCTCTCTTTTCTATGAATTAAATGCTCTTTTGACCAAAGCTACATATATTATCATAAGTGCTGTTATTGTTATCATTATAATCATTATCATTATTATTGTTCTATATCCATTGCCTTATTTAATAGCTCCCGGCCAGGATAAGTCTGCTGTTCTTTTATCTGCTCCCTGCAATTATGTACCACTTCATTGATCATTGATATTGTCGTGTGCAGTATACTCCTTCATATTCTTCATATGGCTTCTTCGGATGCTTGCCTCTGTCAGTATATTCATTCATATTATTCAGATGGCCAATAATCTCAATTTTCCACACCCTTTAATCCAATTTTGCATGCCAATCAGTGGGAATTGCTTCAAGAAGTTGGTAGATAGTTTTGATCTTGCTCTTCTACCAAAACAATATAATCCGACTCGATTTAGGTTACATGTCATGTGCGAAACTTAATTTTTTATGTATTATATAACAATACATTATATGATATATTATACTTTCATTTGAAATTGTATGATTACATTACATACTTCTGCGTATAACTTATGACGTAATTTACATTACTAAAATTGTGATGTTAATTAAAATTAAATTTGAGCACCAAAATCAAGTCATACATATTTCTAGTTCATTTTAATTTTCGTTGAGCAGTATATTATATTATTAAATTTTTATTATTAAAATCATTCAACACATTTAAACCGACCGACTCAAATTGATGCATGATGTGTATAGTTGTATTACATTTTTTTTTTGTTTTTCCTAGGTTATGTTAAAAATTTTAAAACCAATTTGGTCAGAATGAAAAAACGCCTTCAACTCGATGAACTCGACCCGTGAACCCACACATCGGAGTGTATTCAAGTATTCAACCAGAAATTAGGAATTACTAGGGGTGTTTATGGCGCGGTTTGAACTAAAACCTTAAACCAATTCACATGGGCGGTTTGATCATGCCGTTGAGAATGGATTCAGTATTTAAACCTCCATGAATCCATTTTTGTTCTTTCATTCCATGTAAAGCCTCCTTGAAGTACCAATTGATGGTGCGGTGTGGTGCGATGTGTTTTAAGTGATCCGAGCGGTTTGAGAAAATACTAAATAATTGTTTATTTAAAAAAATGAAGTCATAAATATTTACAATTCAGAATATTTACATTAAAACAAATTTTATTAAAATACTATACTAGAACAAATAAAATAGATATAATCAATCACTAACACGTTAAAACTTAGGTTTGATATATATAGCGTATCCTTGGGTTCCCCCTTCGCTCTCTCTTTTTTATGAATTAAATGCTCTTTTGACCAAAGCTACATATATTATCATAAGTGCTGTTATTGTTATCATTATAATCATTATCATTATTATTGTTCTATATCCATTGCCTTATTTTAATAGCTCTCGAGCAGGATAAGTCTGCTGTTCTTCTATCTACTCCCTGCAATTATGTACCACTTCAGTGATCATTGATATTGTTGTGTGCAATTGATGTTCTTTGCGGTAGGTTGTAGTATTCACTGCCATACAATTGTTTGGTGATGTAGGATAGTGAACAGAAAACGAGATAAGAATTATGGGAGCATAAATCTGGTTTAAATTTAAAGCATGTGATATAGATTTTACCAATTTGATATGGATTCCTCCACTAAAAAAAGGTATTTCAAAAGACACGTTCAATCCAGAAACATGAACTTTGAATTTAAATTCCTTAGAGCAATCAGAAATCGAGTGATTTGAATCTAATCTTCAGACCAATCCCGTAAATGAAGTTTCGAAGAAAGAGAAATTAATCCCAGTTTATCTCAAGACCAAAGTTGTATATCAGTCATTGAATTTCTTTCTTACAATATTACAAGATATAGGTATATGTAGGCTAGGCAAATAACCCGAATCTAAGAGGAATGCAAGAAAATTCAGTACCAGCTTGAAAATTAGCCAATATATGAATTCATCAATTAGCCAATATCTGAATTCATCTCTGAAACACATTTAAAAATTCAATCCAAATAGATTATAGATTCAAATAGGAAAATAAAACCTTAAGTGCTTAAAACAAGAGAAACTATTTCAAGTGAAAGGTAAAACTTTCAAGTCAAAATCTACTTGATAATTATATACTCCCTCCGTCCCTTTGAATTGTTAACATTTGAAATGAAGTGTTCGACACGCATTTTAAGGCACTTGAGTTGTATAACTTATTTTGAAATTTTTATTTTTCTGAATAATAGTTTAAACATTTAATATTTATCCAGAAGACAAAAATTTGAAAAATAATTTATGTAACTATATCAGATAGGAGCCTTAAAATGTGTGTCGAACACTTCATTTCAAATGTTAACAATTCAAAGGGACGGAGGGAGTAACAATTAGTACATGTTGGTAATTGAGCTACTTGTCCGAGCTTCATTCATCTTTCCTTCATTCCTTCTTGTCCAAGTAAGTTTCGCGACTTGTGTTTGTGTCTTCCCCCAAGTGAGCATCATAGCTAGTACATGCAGCCAAATCCCTAAGATTGACGTTTATACTTGCAAACACCACCACAATTTACAGCTCGAATGCATTCATGAATAATACTATAACATCAAATATGTACCAATTAATATTCAATTTTTGATCCTCATCATTCTCATCTCCTTTGAAAAAACTCGTCCTCGAGCTCTATAATATTTAAGAATCAACGCACAACAAATTTTTTTTTTTACAGAACTCGGAAACATCAAATTTTAAACCCATGATTGATACCATAGGAAGCAACCTCAAAAGAACATACAGTACCCAAAATATTTTAACATAGAATGGTTTATATAGAAGTCGTGCGAATTCAGAAGTACTTGTAATCTTTGTTTCTCGTACTCTTCATTTTGTCTTGAGTACCCGTGTCGGGCTCTCGACACTCGGACATGGATACGGACACTTGGACACTTATTTTAGGCCTAAAACATTTAAAAATATTGAGTCTGGCACTTGGACATGTATCCATGTTGGAAACTTGGACACTTCCAGCCGAGAGTAACACTGCTTGTAGTAACCAAGTATCTACTTCCTGAATTCTGATTATATTTCATTCCAAAATAATAAATTAAGCTAGCAACTTCTATTGCAACTCTGAACCATGTTTAGGAAGTTGATTAATAATTTACATCATTCCGATTTATACCAGTACAAATTGTTTAGTGCATCGCTCTCTCTGTACTTTCATGTACTACTGATTTAAATTGGAAGACAATTTTAAGAAGATTTTTAGTGATTTTTGGGTATTCAATAAACCAGAAATAAGCACATTTGTTTTTAGATTATGGGCCGTGAAAAATAGTTGGTGCCATTTTTAGCTAGGAAACATAATATGTGGAAAAAGGTTTATATGCTTCATTTCTTCATTATTGTCTCTCACCTCCTAGTCAACTTGAACTTCACTTTAAACTTACAAGAACTGTTGTTTCCTTTTTTTCTTACGCAATTTATGATCAAGTTGTTTTCCCTTTTCCCTTCCCTTTGTTTGAATTTTCCTTGAAAACTTTATATTGATTATGTTTGCGGATTCACACTTGCTTTCGACTTGATGAACATAGATCCTGCTTCTAATCTTGCACTTATTTGATGATTTAAAGTGTTTTACTATCCATATTTAAAGCTGTATTTATTTTGGGTAGAACACGTTGAGAGAAGTGCCAGGCTAAGTTTATCGATAGGTTGCATTGGTTGTCCCAAAAAAATTAGTTTGAGATTCTACAGTTTATTTATATTTCTCTAAAAGAGAATAATTTTTAGTCAAGTAGAATGAGTTTTTGTGCACAATCATACATTACCATCCATCTTTTTTTGTTCTTTTTTTCTTTTTTTAGTTTGTGTTGCTTGTTCAAGTTCTTACAAAAATTTGTACAAATGCAGAGTTTCCTGGACCGAGTTCGAAGAGTTCGGACCTTGCTTTTGCAGACAAAGATGGAGGTTCTATATACGGGCAGAGCAGTAAGCGGCAGCATCCTGTTACAAAGGTTGATAACATTAACAATAATGTCAAATCAATTTCTTCTGTCGAGCGGAATGAAGGAAAGGTTACCACTTCCTCTGAAGGAAAGGTTACCACTTCCTCTGAATCAAGACCAAAAGAAGGTTGGCTTTCCTGTAACTTGGTGCAATATGATGTGTGTCTATACTTGTAGCCATGACAAAAGTATCAAATACATTTTTATTCACTTTGATTATATTAAACCCTATTGACTGGCCTCTGCTTTTCCTTTAAATGTATCTTGTCCAATACAAGATGGGTTAGACAATAGTGGAGTTCAATTAGTGGTATACAAAAAAACTTCGGATGACTTGGATTAGAAAGTTGAAATTTTGTTTGAGATGCTGACTGCTGTTATTGCTATGTGACTCGGTCTCTTTATTTATTTCACGTAGAAAGAAATTAAGAAACCCATGTCGGACCCTTGGATTTAGTATGGAAGCCTGACACTTTACATGCAAAATGTATAAAATATTTATGAGTTTGACATTTGGACATGTTTCCATGCCGTATAGTTACAGGCTGAGTCTGCGTAACATAAAGTATCTGAAAATCCGTAAATGATTAGATGTCAATTTATAATCGGCAGTGCAGTTACATTTTGGCACATTACTGTAGCTTTCCTGTTTTGCAGTGGTTGAATTGATCCCTGTTCAAAATCAAGCTGCTGCACAGAAGCTCCTAGAGAAAATGAGTGATAATGCCCGAGGTGATCGTTTTGCTAGAGGTGGGAAGTACAGAGGAAAGGGAAAATATGAGGCACCTGTCTTAACTTTGGATGAATGGGAGAAGAGAAAAGCTAGTGCAAACTCATCGATGAAACAAGGGATTCCTGATGTTAGGCAGGATGAGGATCTAGCACGCCAGCTTCAGAACCAGTTTGACTTGGAAGATCATGTTGGTCTCCTTACTCCTTTCATAATAATAAAAAAAGGCCTCTCTCTCTCATGGTTATATTAAATGAGTTATAAGTTAAAAACTCTGAACTCCTTAATTTTTTAAAATAAGTTGTTTATTGTTTGTTATTAAATGGTTGGATCTCATACTAACATAATTGAAGTAATCAGCAATATATGATTACACAATAAAGATGCACATTTGGTCCCTGTTACACATCTAGTATTACGAATGAGTTATAAACTCTGCATCATAGCTACATTTGTTTGAATGTTACTATCCACAATTTTCTTATAAATTTGAATCTGACATGAATAATTTCGTTGATGGTCAGGAACAAAGAGGTCCCCAAATGACGCAGGCAGATGCTATTAAATTGAATATGTTCAGTTTTGCTAAAGACAATGTTAGTGACGACGGAAGGACAGGAGGGAGAGGCAGGGGGAGAGGAAGAGGGAGAGGCAGTGGAAGAGCACGAGGGCGAGGATTCAGAAGTTGAGTGTTTAAATAGTTGTATGATCTCTAGGCATCTTATTATAAACTTTGGTTTCAACAGTCCTGTCATGTAAAATGAATAGAAAGCTAAGTTACATGATTGGGTTAATGACGTACAATTAATTTGTTTTCGATCTCAGTTTATGTGAATATATATATATGTACTGACAGTTTACCAAATTCAGAATAATTCAGACCCCGGTACAGAGAGAGGAGAGGACTACCCCCGCTTTCCTCATTATTTTTATTTTTGTTCTTGCTTAATTCACCAACATAGTTGGTCCCTACAAATTCTTCTTTTGCCTACTGCGGCCGCATACTTAATTGGAAATTCCTTTTTCTTTTTTTTTATCCTAGAGTAAAACAATTCATTTTCGTCAATATTTTTAATTTTGAAATTGCAATTAATTTTATAAAAGAATTGCTTAAAATATGTTTTTTTTATAAAGTTCCTAGTTCATGTAAAAGAACATCCGGAAAATGATCCTTACTAGTATATTTTATTCAAGTTAAATCATTTTTTTTTGAATACAACCGTACTTGCATAAATCAACTACTATCAATGTCAAGTATATGAGTAATAAATTGAGGGGGAATGATATACCATTCCCCTGCATCTCACATAGAATAAGGGGTTTTAGCTAATTCATACGCCAATATATTCGTAGATCTAAAAGCAAATTGAACAATTACATGATTCATGTGCTTTATTACTAATACAGATTCGCGATTTGGATTCAATGAAATTTAGAACTAAACAAAATTACCGTGTTTTAAACTTAAGTACATAATTAAAGAAAGCGTGGGAGTGAAGGAATTACCTGCCTATCTTTTTAATATATATTTTGACCTAATTTAATCATTTAAAAGAAGTAATGCACACTAACAATATGCATATGCTCTTTACTTATTTCCTCCTTTTTTTGTAAGGGATGCTCTAACGTGTTTCACTACTAAACAATTTGTTATATACATATATATATATATATATATATATATATATATATATATATACGAACTATGCATTGGGTATCCTACTAACAAATAAGATAAAAACGCAATTTATTCATTTTTGATGGATAATTATTGACATAAATTCAATTATTACATAAAAAGATAAATAAAATATAATTTATGTTACTAAAAGAATACAAAACAAACTTATCTCCTTAAATCGAAACGTATTTGTTATCTTTAACGAGTCAAATGCTATCTCGTTCATCGCTTATACCAAAAATCGCAACATACCAAAAACCGCAGTTAATACAACGCGTATCTTATCAATATTGAGGATTTGTTTTTGAAATATCTTCTTCAAAACAAGACAATAAGAGCAAATTTTCAATTAATTTTCACAATCTTCATAATTTTTTTTATAAAAAACATTTTTTTTAAAAATTGATAAATTAAAAAGGAAACAAAGACAATTTAAAAAGAAAAGGAGAATAGATGTTAGTTATAAAAGCAGACAGACTGAGAATCTGTTAGTCCATACATGTGTTCTAACTTGTTCTCTGCAACACAGCGGCGCCTGCGACTGAAGAATGACAATTCCGATGACACAGCCACTTATAGCAGTGCTAATCTCATCATCGATCGCCGCAAGTTCTTATAAAAAGAAGTCTCTCGATCTCTCCGGCGCTTTTATGGGTTTTGTTGTTATGGCTATCCACTTTGCCGTCAATTATAGGTACTTGAACATTGTGTCTACATTGATTTAATTGTATGTACATAGCTTGCTTTTAACTGACCTATGTTTGGTTTTTATTTTATTTTTTGAAAAGTGCTGTATATTTGTGTTTTGATGAGTTTAGGTTTGGAGCAATGCTGCTTGTTTTCTTCTTCACTTCCTCCAAGCTTACCAAGTTGGGAGACGAGAAGAAGAGGAAAATTGACCCTGAGTATAAGGAAGGAGGCCAGCGGAATTGGTATATTTATTTATTTATTTATTTAGTTGCACACTTAGATATACATTCTAATTATGGACCACCTTCACATTTACACATTATTTATATGCGTAATTTGAATTGCTGAAACTCAGATAAATTGTTTACATGTTTGCCTATATATCAATCAGCATTTTTTCTGTGATAACTAAATAAAAGATAACTCCTAGCTATCCTGCTTCATTTCACTCGGTTTTGGAGCTTTTGTTTTACACATTAACAACAACTTCTCATGTTAATTTTCTTCTTTGCAGGCTACAAGTTCTATCAAATGCTGGAATTGCAAGTCTTCTAGTCATTTTGTTTTGGATCATGTCTGGATCAGAAGATAAGTGCTTAGATTCAACTGAGTCACAGTTTGCGACAGCTCTAATCGGCAGCATCATAGGCCATTATTCGTGCTCAAATGGAGACACTTGGTCATCAGAGCTTGGGATCTTGAGTGATGCACAACCTCGACTAATTACAACCTTCAAGGTGGACTTTTTATTATTGTATTCTCTGATTTTATTTCCATCTCTACTAATTATCAGTGATCATGTATCAAGTGGTATCTGTCTGTGGTCAACTCTGCTTTGTGGGATAGTTCTGTAATCATCTCTTATTTGTGGCACGGGCTTGCACTTTGACTATACTTCTTTTCTTTCTTTTTCCATCGAGTGGCTTAAGATATAAATCTCTTTTGCAATCCTCTCTTAGTTAAATATAGCATTTGCTTGCAGTCATTTTAAAATTTCACATTGTTCAAACTTTCCAGTAATTATACGACCATGTAGATATTAGCTGCATTTAGTTTCCAAGTCCCTTTGTTAGCTCATATACATTCTGTGTCTTAATTCTGTTCCTCACTTCCTCCACTATTATCAGCCAGTTCGAAGGGGAACAAATGGTGGAGTGACAAAAGCAGGACTTATAGCTGCTGCTGCAGCAGGAAGCATCATTGGGCTGACTTTTGTTCTGATGGGGTTTTTCACAACAAATTGTATGTTTGATAAATCCCTGAATCAGCTACTGGTGATACCCCTTTCTACTCTGGCAGGACTATCCGGAAGTGTTATTGATTCTTTGTTAGGAGCCACACTCCAATTTACTGGATTCTGCAGTGTTCGTAATAAGGTAAGTTCCATATATTGCTTCGCTACACTATTATTTATATTTGTTTGTAATTGATATGAAAGGCTCTACAAACAGATTCTGATCAACAGTTGCAACTCAATACATGTTATAACTCCTCACCACCCTTGCCTACAGTTGATAACCTGGTTCAGAAAAATTATGTTTCTTGATCTTTAGCATCATTTACTAAAACAACCATCTGCTGCTGGTAGTATATAGGCAGAAATGGACTGTCCATTACAACTTCATAAGCAATCAATTTATTGTTATAATTTAAAAGTAAAACTTAATCTTCCTCTGCAGTCTGTACACAAGCTTTTGCAGTTCTTAAACTTTAGTAACTAAAATTGCCTCTGGCTCTATTTCACTGGATCAGTGACAAAAAATTGTTTTCCCAAGTCGGATCTATGCTCTTTGTTTATCCTGCAAGGCGTACAAATGGGTGAAAACTAGGTGGATTTACCTTGTTAAATAGGCTTGTGCGAGATGCTTTAGTTGCACGCCACTATATGTCCTTCACCCCTACTCTCTCACGGAGACCCAGGCAGAGAATAGTAGAAGTAGAAGCAGTAGTTGTAACAATAGCAGTAACTCAGTAAGCAGGGTATACAAAATAAAGAAACAAACAGGCAAACAATAAAATCCGGACAAGAGTTAATGGTGTGCAAAGCACTCTACCCCACCAAACCCCCTTGAACACAAAACCAAAACCTCCCTACTGAAAAGTCTTCCATCCCAGCTGGAAAGTAGACTACTCAAATTTTAGTTTGCCACAAACCTATGTAGAAGAAAATTTTATCTGTAATTAATATAAGCTTTACATGTCTTCTACATGTAAAGGTTATATCTTAATCAATATATTACATAATTTGCAGTTGGAGAAAGGTTGAGATGACATTTTATACTGTCCTGTCCTAGTCTATTGCTCTTACAATAAAAGAGAGATTTTTTTATACAAAAGCAATCATTAATTCATTATATATACCCTTCTCTATTTACATGTTTAGTAATAAACGATAGAGAGGGGTTCAAATTGCAATACAAATTTTAATATATTGTGAATATACTGGGGCACCATTCTTTTGATTAGCAATAGATCGTGACTCTATAAGTATGATATCTGCAGATTGTTGGAAAACCAGGACCAACAGTGAAGAAAATCTCAGGCCTAAAGATTCTTGACAACAATGCTGTTAATCTTGTTTCGATAGTGCTGACTGCAATGTTGACTTCCTTTGCCGTCGTATACATTTTCTAGATCTGTATTTGTTCGGCTAAACAAGATATTATAGAGAGTATGCAGTTCCTGTTAGGATCTTATAATTGATCTGTACCCTGTATCCTCCAATCTATTGAAAAAATGTTTATGGAATTTGAACATTTATACATGGTTTATGTTCTGGTGGATTAATAAACAGGAAATATGGAAATCCTTATAATTGCTCACTGGGATATTATCTCAAGCTAGTCTATGCTCTTGTTTACCGGCCGAAAACTGTGAATAATGTTATGAAACTAAAAATCACATTATCTGACCCGTTTCTTGTCGAAATGGAGCGATTCAAAATCTTGTTTCTAGTGTCAACATAAATTGTACTTTGGGTATATTATAAGTACATTAGAATCGTCGAAATAGATTCGGATGGATTTTTCAGCAAATAGTTTTTCCTGGCTGATGAAATAAATAGTCTTTCCCCCCCTCAAATTTGACTTCCTTCTGTAAAACAAACTGGACATTTGAATTACTCGACAAATATATACCCTTTTGAATAATAAAATGTGTACAAACACGTGTTTTTATTTCAAAGATTTCCAAACTTTGAACATGTTTCTCGGGCTCAAAGAATGTTTGTGCCAGATGCGGTTCTAAAGACGAATCAAGGGATTAAAGCTTATACAATTACATATAACAGCATGTTTGGCTCAAAAAGAAATTAACATTGGAAACTTGATATAAATGAAACAGATTCATTCTGCAGGACACATCATGTCAATGGCAACTATGGAAACATCTATCTCAGAATTCTGTTAGACCACACGTTTCCCAGGCATAAATAATCACATTTCATTACAATCACTGTTAATAAAAAATGGTGACATTCTACAACAGAATCCAGTTTGAATTGAGTGCCTGAGTTTCTGTAATTACACACATTCCCCTCTAGTTCCCCCAAAAGAAAAAGAAATAGAAACCATGAAATGAATTGAATATATATAGAGAACATGTAGGACTTCAAGCAATAAGAATAGATTTTCGGAGGTCAAGCAACAAGATTGGATTTTCGGTGGTCAATTTGAGAGCAGCACGACTATGATTGTTTAAGTTGCCCTGCGCACTTGGCAGGAAGCAGACACAAGCTTCCAATTTCGTAGGCAACTAAGTGCTTTCCGCTGGAAGCTGACCAAAGCTTCCAATTCCACAGGCACGTTTAGGCCTCCACTCAGTTCTCCCCTTCACAATTTCGGCCCCATCCTTGAGTCGAAGCAGATGCTGGCACTCGACCAAAAGTAGCCAAATCCCCAAGTCCATTTCCTATGACAGAAGTTAGGGAGTCTAGCACACTATCCCGCATACACTCCCTCCTGTACTCTAAAGTCAGGCTAGCTAGCTCATGACTTTCCACAACTGGCAGCGGAGTGCTCTGCAACAGCCAACATATTTCTCCAATTAGACAGAAACATAAGGGGGCTTTGAGCAATCTTCTTTCCCATTCAACTTCAACCATACATATAGTGAAATAGATATTATACTGAGAAAAACAATATTGCAATCCATAACCCAACAGTATTGGCCAGGAATGAAGAAACAGTTGGTTGTTGGTTACATTAAGCTAATTTGAGGAAAGTGAAAACTGCCTACAGTGAAACCAGCAGAGTTTTTAAGTGAATAAAATCCTTCAGATGATTTCCTTTGATCCAATAGAACTGCCTTTTTCTTCGTCTAAAAACAAGGAATTCTCTATATTTTGTCAACCAGTTTAGACAGCCGTCATTCCATTCAACATCAACAGGAATATAGTACATATTCAATATCCCGCAATTTACTTTTAAATTCTTTATATCAAATAATACTCTTTGATAGAACGTTTACAGAGTTCAAACTGCACAATCATTTTACAATCACGGTAGTCCTGCCATATTGTCATAGCTTCTCAGAAAACTATTAGAAGGCCGTTAATAAAAAGGATTTCTAACCGTAAGAACGATATATACATTTACATTATAGTAATGTAGAACACTATCCCAGGTATGCAAGCTAAAACATTTTTGTGCATCTCTCCGGTTAGCCAATACATTAAAAAAATAATAAGGTATAGACATTGACCATGCGGGCTGCTCAGAATTATATACCTATACAAGATTACCATGGAACAGGTAAGTAAAAAACAAGTTGCAGTCATCCACCTTGTGGGCTGCTCTCATAAAATATGGTTTCTGAGTTTTTATACTTTCTGGTTTACACCATTAAACAGATAATTAAAAGTAAAAGCTACTACTTGCAGGCTTCCATTCAAACAAAAAAAATAAAAAAAAGCATACATAGTAAAGTCGTGTAAAGACTAGCATTTATGATAACAAGTTAAAAAGAAAGAATTTACCTCAAGTATCCAGGCAACATATTTGACATTGTTGACATGCTGATTAATATCCAAATAACTCCATTTTGGCTAAAAATTTAACATGGAAAAAAAACTAAGGTAGGCGCAGGGGCATTAAATTTTAATAAATACATAGGTAAATAGCCTTTTGGCAAGCAAATTGACTCACAGTTAAACCTGAATGTAATCTGCACTGCTATCGGTGAGTTTTGGTAACCTTCTGCTATCTTCATCCACAATTGGAGGTGTATCAACAAAATAACTTCCTATTTCTGCTCGGACTTCATCGGGAAGTTTAGACAACTTCCTAGTCGTTTTGTTCATCATTACCCAGCAACTGCAGTTTGTACAACCAAAGTGCATTAGGACAAGCGCATTTAATAACTCCAAATATAAGATACTATTATACTAAAATTCAAAAAATATAGCTTTAAACAAATTTTTCCTGCACGAATCTGAACATGTAGTGTTTGATAGAATTTGTAGTAAAGTGCTAATTAGTGCAACAAACAGATGATCTTGTCCACCTAGCAACCAAAGCTAAATCTAACCCCATACAAGCGCCGAACTTAAATAATAATCGTAAAGAGGGTAATTTCAATGGGCATAATTCATTTAGTCATCTTATATCAGATTAGCGTAGACATAAAAAAGATAGTGCCCCGCATAGAAATCATAAGTTCTAACCTTGAAGCTCTAGTTAATATTTCGCCTGTATTGTAGTCACGAAGAAGCCAATCACGCCGCATACCATTCTTCCCAGAAGGAGCCACCCAAGTATCTACTTGAACAACATCGCCCCTGCAAAATTTGACAAAATGAACCTTTAAGCACCAGGGGGACAATCGGAAACCAACAATTTAAAATCATACAAGCCCCATCATATAACTAACGGAGAAGTAGCGGAGAATCTCGTATTTTAACTTCTCAAGTATTTAAAGACAGCAATATTTTATTTTAACAATTTATCCGTCAACCAAAAGCCTGGAAGAAGTTTTTAAAATTTCTTGTCATATAATAAAATTATATTCTACGGCAAAACGAAATCAAAATTGGTAAATCTTTGGGAGGCCTACAACTGCCTTTTATCATGCCCAGGCCACCCAAAAGATACACTTAAAATATAGCTAGCTAGTAGAAGGGTATAGACATATAGATGAGCTTACCAAGTAGGATAGCGATGTACCATGACCTGCATTTTGGTGACCAACCATATGAGGGTTTTTTTACACATCTCTGGTGTAGAACCAAATCCATCACCCAGAGCCCTGCATTCTTTACATGGTTAAGTGCTGTTTCCTGCAGAAAAGAAGTTGAATGAACAAAGGCCTCACACATCCTAATTAGAAATGGTAGAGTTTATTGGGTTTCAAAAGAAATGCTAAAGTTTATAATACAAGCCGCACATTTTAATATTTTAACCATTGGGTTAAAATCCATCAGCCGTTTAGTTAACTCAAAATATAACATAAACAAATAAAGAATCTAAAATGCATGCCTGCAAATGATTCATCAAAGTTTCAAGAGATGCAGTGCAATCAGCCCCTAATTCATAAGATCTAATAGAGAAGTTATGACGAAAAAGCATGCCATTGTGAACAATACTTCCCAAAGCAAAAGGATGAGCTAGCATATCAGGTTGCTTAGGCTTCCAGTCAAGCATCATCCATGGTTTCTCCGCTGCCAAGAAAATGGTGGTAATAGCAGCGAGCAGCATACACCAATCAGGAAGCTGGTTAATTAAAGTAGTTGGGTGGGGTGAAGAAATAAAATGGTCATGGGTGTTTAAGCCTTCCATGACACCAACTCTGGTGCCGTTAAGGGGGTTGCGCATTGGTCTTGACCAAACCACGAGACTTGGTCTTAAATCCAATGGGTACAGCTCCATGGATTTTAGAAGCAAGCGAAAACAAGGCCATTGGTGATTCGCAAACAATGGTCCAATAATTAATTAAGTAAGTGAATGTGGTAAGAGAAAGATAAACACGCCTGTTCTGCAAAACAGAGAATTAAGAAATCAGTTTGCATCAGCCTGGATACAAACACGACAAGCAAGCTTGAAATTCAGACCATAATGATAGTATAAAATCAAACGATGACAGGCAATAAAAATAAAATTACAGCTACGCACCCAATTCAAAGTTCTAATAATAACAAACACATGATCATAACATATCACCCCCAATTATCTATTTTCAATTTAACAATCAAGAAGAATATATATGGATTACTCGGATTTCATAAATCAGATCCGTCACTGTATCTGATCAGTTAGTTTGTGACAGCTGAGTGGAAGAGTTTTCACACTAAATCACTTACTCGTAATCAAGGAATGCCTGATGAAGTTTGTAGGGTTATTTGGAGTCTTAAAATTTCTCATAAAATTTAGTTTTTTCTTTGGTAGTTAGAACATGGGGTTTTTCCTTCAAAGATGTTCTTGTGTAGAAGATTGGGCGCGCAGCTAGATGAATGATAAATTTTGTTGTATTTGTTAGCAGCTAAGCTCCGCATTCCCTGTAATAAAAAAAATTAGGGTGTATGTAATGTGAGGATTCGTGAGCTCAAATCTCTGTTTGACTGCTCTCGTGTTCGTGACTCAATCTGTCTTCATAAGATGCTTACGTACCTTGCTGTGTGGTAAAGATCAAGTCAAAAATATAGTTCTAATTTGTAGGGTGACACCCTGTAACACCCCCAAATCGGGGGTCGAGATTCCGATTTGTTACGAGTTCTATTTCCATTAATAACATGTAATCTTAATAAACAACTAACTACTGCATACTGTGACCCCACAACACACACCAGTTATAGTCTCAGAGATACATACCAAAAATAATACAAATCATATTATCCATAATTTATAAATTATTACACCTCAAAAGGGTTTTGGAATAAATTTACATGTTCTTTGCCATTATAACAATTCATAGATATACATAAGTCTGGTACATCAAATTTGAAAGCCTAGCCTATTGGTAACTCCTACCTCAACCATAGCGGCATCAACGCCTACAGGAAGCTGCGGAACATTTCCAATCTGTTCATGAATTGGGAGTTTGGTCATGTTCATCTTGCCTAACCGTTGTTGTGTGATGAAGAAATGAAGCAAGGGTGGGCAAAACAGCTCACCAAAATAACATGTATACTCTGATTAAAAAAATATATGAATATTCTCATAGTATTTATGAAAGTCTTGGTCAAGCAAAACAATGAACCAAGTTTGATATCTTAATGCAACGAAGTCGCAACATACTCTATATATATATATACTTTCAAATTATTTATATAGTTTGTTCAATAGTGCAAAGTATCTTTATCGATAACTTTTGGAAAATCTTTTATGCATAAGATAATCATTTACTAGATATAAGTTTCGGAAAGATGAACTTACAAAATACTCCAATATACTTATATCTTTTTAGAAAAACTACTTGAACTACCGATGTTCAAAGTATACTTAGTTTCAAAGGTTCATCACATACATGAAGCTACAAGATAAAACTTGTATAGAATCAATCTTTGAAATGAAGTTACGAGATATTTCATTAAGTCTCGATATATATATATATATATATACATACATATATCTATACCTCTCATACACTCCTTGAAAACCTCTGTTATGAAGAGTATAAACAGAGTTGTAATACTCAATGAATTTGGAAGGAAAAAAACTTTGGCATAAACCCGATACCTTGCTGATCTGGCAAAGATATCAATCAAGTCACCCTTTTCTACTAATAGATGGATGAATTCCTCATTGGTCATCACCCTGGCCGCATTAGGACCTTATGCTGGACCGTCACCCGGCCTCTTAGCATTAATGGATTGTCACCCAACCTCTTACATTTTGATAGACCGTATTCCTGCCTGTCGCCTATGCCGACGCATTTAGATGGACTTACTTCCTGAACGTTGGGGAAGTAATCAAAAACTCTTTTATCAAATCAGCAACCCTGTTGCGACAAAAATACACCACGGAGCCAGATCCCTTAGGTTTTGAGCGAATATTTAAATCTCTCCACGAAAGGGAAGATTTAAGCTAAAAATGAGTTTTGGGATCCGTTTTAACTTTTAAAATCATTTGGAAGACTCGAAAACATTTTTGAAAACGTTTGAAGTAAGGATGATTTAATAAAATAAATCGATTATGATATATTAGAAAATATTTGAATATTATTATTTAAATAATATTTTCATAAAAATAGTTTTTATAAAAATAACTGAAGTAAAAGTTTTGAAACTAATACTTGAAACGAATAATAAATAACAAAAGATATACTTATACGAAAGTAAGATCTTTATTTGAATAATCGAAAATAATATTTGATTATTAATTAAAACTATCGAATAACCTTATTCGATTAATAGTTATTGAAACTTATATATATATATATATATATATATATTAGTTTTTATAAAAATAACTGAAGTAAAAGTTTTGAAACTAATACTTGAAACGAATAATAAATAACAAAAGATATACTTATACGAAAGTAAGATCTTTATTTGAATAATCGAAAATAATATTTGATTATTAATCCAAACTATCGAATAATCTTATTCGATTAATAGTTATTGAAAATTATATATATATATATATATATATATATATTATACTCGGGAATATCGATTCCCGGTTTAGAAAAATGTACAATTTTGGTCCCCTAGACTAAGGGTATAGTCAATTACTGCTTATCTCTAGCATATGTATTATGCATTTATAAGCAATCGAATTGATAATGAAATATCAAGATTTCAAAACAGGCATGTATGTATATATCATATCAACATGCTTCAATATATCACAAGATTTGCTAATAACAATCATGCACTTATGTAATATCCGGAAAATATCGTGTAATTATTTTTATTAATAAATAATTATTATATGATTATTATGTGAATTTTGGTGAATTATTTGATGATTTACAGTAATATTTGGGTGTTTATATCTAATAAAATTAGGATATTTTAAATTTTAATTATCCGGAATAAAATATAGATGAGTTTGGTATTTTCTGGGAATTTTCAGATTATTATATGATTTTATAAGGATTTATAGAATTAATAATGATTATTTTTACGTAATTATAAAATTACTTTTTAGAATCATAAATCGTCTCACTTCAACCGTGTTTGCGTTTTTACAACCCGAAACTTTTCAGAAAACTCCTTCCTCACCCAATTTGATAATTCTGAATACTTTCCGTGTTTTGACTTTTTCGATCCGGGGTACGGTTTGACTTGTACGAGTCTCGGCGTAAAATTTTCGATACGCTAATTATTTTATAGATCGATAAAACCCGTATTCTCGAAAGGCGAGAGTATTATTATCCTATTTTTGTATAAAGTATTTTATAAAAGGCTCTGTTTTGATAATTATCCAAATCTGGTATAAAATCGTATCGTTATATAGTTACTTAACGACTAAGTAATCTATTTTCGGATCCGATATGTAAATGTAATCATCGAATTATTAAATAAATAAAATATGTGATGGTTCTGTCAGCCGTGCGTTGTTTTATTATTAATTATGTGTGATTTGTTGGTACGAAGATTATTTGTATAATTAATTATTAAATTGTATGGAATTTATTTTTCTTTTAAAATGATTTTATTGAATATTTATTCTCATAAATACTAAAATTGGTTTTAAAATTATTTTTGTTGCTTTATAATTTTATTTATTATTTTTAGGAATTTATAAAATTCAGAAATCAATATTCTATCAATTATTTACCCCTGAATGATTTTCTGATTGTATTAAAGTATAAATTAAATATTGAATTCCAAAATACGTTAAAAATTACGAAACTCATATTTTATTAATTTTATTTTTTCCTTAAATAGTTAAAAGCGGATATAAATTGTGTTCCAAAGATGTTTTAAAAAAATTAAAAATTATGAAAATTCTATTCTTATAGTTTTTAATTATTCTGGAAATTTTCAGCGTATTTTGGAATTATCCCGACGTGTTTCGATTTGTAATAGTATCGTGTATTAATCAAACTCTAGTCAAAACCAGGCTGGTGGGTAGTAAAATGCTACGTGTGAATAATAGAATATATATATATATATATATATATATATATATATACGAAATAAAAACACCCACAGCCACACCACCGCTTTCTTCACCTCTCTGTAATCTCTCAATTCTATCTTCTCTCTCTCAATTGTCTCTCTCGCCTCTCCTGACTTTTCCTCTCAGTATCCCTCTCGTCCCTCCTCTCCTGTTTTCCTTTTCTTTTCCCCCTGTTTCCGTTTTCCCCGGTTTCCCTTTCTTTTTCCGGTAAAAGGTCGCCTTCTGGTTTCTTTTATTTTCCGTTAAGTTGCCCTGATTGTTGGTGGCTCCGGCTTGCAGTATACATACATATCTGTATATATATATAAATATATGTATAATTCGGATTATTGTTGTGTTGTTTGTGACCTTAGTGCCTCCCCAGTTCCGTTTCGTTTTTGCGGCCTGTGTTTCTTTTTTCGGCCCATCTCTGCCGGAGCTCTATTGTTTCTGATTGTGCGTGCGTGTTACGCGCGTGTGGCCTGCTTGATTTCAGAAATTTTAATATTTTAAATTTGTTTTCTGCAGGAAAGTAATTGAATAATATACGTGAAATAAATAAAAGTTCGTGCATGAAATTATAAAAAAAAATTAATTAATCGGTGAGATTCGTGTCAGAAACCTGAATTAATCGGGTACCCGCGAATTTTACCGCCGTTGGCGATGAGTTCGGGTACCCGCGAATTTTACCGCCGTCGGCGATGAGCCTCGGCGAGCCGACGGTGGACGGTGATGATTTTTATTCGAGTCCTACGTTTATAAATTAAATAGATTAGTTCGAAACAAAAATGATTAATTGATAATTGAGTTTGTATCGGTGGTTGGAATTGTTGAATTGGATTGTTGTTGCGGTTATTGTTGTGATTTGACGTCGAATTGTTTCGACGGGTAAGCCGATAAACAAAGGAAACGCTGCCCGATTTTCGGGAAATTAATTCCGAAAAAACGGGAACGTAACCTATAATTATCGGAGACGTCGAACGAGGATCTATAATTATATTTTACAAAACCTGATTACATGTTGAGACAAGATTTTTTTATGAAAAGTTGATTACCCTATTTTTTAAAACGACGAGTATACATACTTTTCGAAAACAAATAACGAACCGAGTTTCGAAGATGTGAACCATAATTGTTATGTGTATTTCAATAATACATATAAATACGAGTCGGGATATGAAATCGTATGGGTAGAAGTGATAGTGATATTATGTTAAGCTTAAACAATTATCTGAATTGGGGTATTTCAACCCTGTAGGTCCTAGTCGGGAGGCCCGAGGATTGACATCGGACTAAGAATGATCAAGTGGTTAGTTGTCGAGCCTGGCAAGGTTCCAATCGAAGGACCTGGGTGTTGGGATCGTATCTAGAATAGGGTAGTGGTTTGACGATAAAGCCGAACGTTCAAATTGAACCAAAGTCTACCAGTAATAGTGGTTAAAGCTTATCAAGGAAAGTATTCCTTACTGTGCTCGTAACATACTGCAAATACTTCATTCCTATTCTAAGTTCAGAATAGTTAATTGTTTTATATTTCGCTGCAATTACTCTCAATTATGCAAGCTCCTTTCATTATTGTTCCTATATTATCGATTGATTTCTCGAGAAAATACCTATTCTTCTGGGTTATTTGCGGACCCTGAATTGGGATGTTTTGAAATCGAAATGATTGACATCAAAATACTCTACGGGCTGGATGGTTACTGTGAGGGCCATTGATGAGCTGGATCCTATGGGCCAGGGATGGACCAGACCTTTGGGCGATAGTGCCTGGGTACCCGAATGGATCTATACGGATGGGTATAAATCTACACTATATCTTGACTGATCAGCAGGGTATGAGTGTGAACTAGTGTCCAGTCTAAATTATTGTTGATCGCCATTAACGACATTCTTTCTTGAAAAGTTTTATGATTCCAAATCTGGACAAAACCCTGATTCAGGAGATGAATCTGGAAATTGCTTGTCACTTTTGATTAGGATTAAGGGCTGGTAACAGCCAATGTTTATTCGCTCAACTCCCTTAAATAAATAGAATTGTCTAAAATTATTTAAAGATTTTGTACGGAAATTTTCCTTTGATATTGACGTTTGGAACTCAGTTATATACTTGCTGGGCATTTTTGGCTCACTCTTGCTTTGTAAATTCTTAGTTCTTTCAGAAACAAATGAGGATAAAAGTGAATAACTTTTAATAGACGACAGAAGTTAGAAAGATCTCCGCTGCAAGAGGATGAAAATGTTAGAAAAATAACATAAAGGAATTAGTGCGAAGGTGTTAAAACTTGTATTTTAGTTATAGTGAATTGCAGAAGGTTAGATTCTTGTTTCATACCATAACATGTAAACGATCCGGATTTAAGGGGTCATTTGTATATTATTTTAAATTATATAAAGATTGTTTAGTGATACCAAATCTTGATCCCGGATTTGGGCTGTTACAAGTTGGCATCAGAGCAACAGGTTTTGGTCCCTGAAATAAGAATAAGTGAGAGTAAGATATGAGTTATAGACCGTAAAAGATAGGATTGTTGAGGAAAGTGTAAGGTGAACATAACAACTCTATAAATATATTGAGTTCTCAGATCCTATAGTAATGAGGAGTCGACAGCTCGACGAAGACTGGGTATGTTACCCTACTTTCATGTGGTTTTAAAGAAAATGCGGTTGATTCTTGTGAGAACTTCGTGTAAGGGAAGCTAGGTGAGTTTTAGTACGATTTAACTTAAAATTAGGTAACAGGACAAGCTCCACGCTGGAGGCAACGAGTTGATGGAAGCTGATGAAGAGCCAAAGTTGCAAGTTCCAAAGGCACCACCGTCACGAGAAGATTCTTATCACTTATTAGGCACTGCGCAAGGAATGAGCTTTACCATATTAGGTATAATTAAGGCTAGCAAGAAGGTACGATGCTATCTACAGACAGAACATCGAATTGCATGTGTGGTTGTAAGTATAATGTCAAGAACGACGATGATAATATCCAAGACAGTGGCAGACGTCAGCATTGGGTTAGAGTTACGAATATAATAATATACAACGGTAACTTGAAGTTTCGTCGACCAATAAATGCGAAAAGAATCCAAGGAGAAATAGGAAATACACCGAAGTGGGGAGACCCGTACATGAGAGTTCCTTTAACTAGATGTCTCATTAGTGGATTATAAGAATAGCGAGTAACTTACATAGTAATGACAACCAAATGTCTGCTTTTCAAAATTTTAAAACAAGTTTTCAAAAAAAGAAGAAGATTTTTCTTAATAAACTTTCAGAATATCTTTGCACAAAATGAGTTTTGCAATGTGGTTGTCGAATTACTATTTAAGTTCTTGTTATTACAAGAAGAAAATGACCTAAAAGGATAATGGATCTAGACTCAGTGTTGCTAGTTCGGAAGACCAAGTAGACCCACTAGCAAGAAGGAAGTTTAAAGTTTTCCGTGAAAGACGAGCGTAAACTTTGTTTAATAATATTAATGATTGAATTAATATGTTAAAAACATTTTTTACCCAATTCATGAAATTACTAAAATTTAACAAGATTCGTGAATCAAACAGACAGAGGATGATTGATGGAAATGGAAGAATCCTCCAGATGATTGGAGAAGAATAATATTCCTATCGACGAAGTTGAGGCGTTGCGTGATCAATGGTTATTCTACGCGGCATAGATAAAATCGGAAGCAGTAATTATAAATGTCGTAAGGACGCGTTTATGATCGAATCATTAAAATATTTGATGTGAAGGTATTTCCAGACGATATTCCGAAGTTATGATGTGACCAAAATTGTGAATCTATTATTCGAATGATCCTTGAAGGTATATTTTAAGTGAAGCGGGGACGGTGACCAACAAAGTCATTCTTTTCTCTAATATGATAACATATGTTCTTCTTGATTCTTGAATACGTATCAGCTTCTCTTATCGACAAATTATATGAGGCGAAAATGAAAGAAAATTTATTGTATTCCGTCTGAATTATTCCTTTTCTCAAATTATTGATTCCTGATTGAGACAAACAGTGTTGTGGTGTGACGCTTTGTCGAAATGACGAAGAGTCGGGTGGGACGCCACCTATTCATGTGCTGTATGCCATATAGTATGAAAGACTGGCCATCTCGAGTACGAATATGGTTGTCTCATTTATATCTAAATTTTTATTCATTCTTCTTCCTTCAATTTCTTGACTTACAGATTCTCCCAATTGTTTTATTGCATTGTTATTCGTTACCCAGTTTTTCAATCAAAATCATATACACAAATTCTCCTCTTATAAAGTCTATTCTTTGACCATTTCGAAAGAAATGGAATAGTCCCGTGTGACAGGTAGAATTATATGTCGAATGTAGATATGATGGCAAGCCAATAAATGGTGGACATTTGCGGGTAAAGAAGAACGAATTCACCGATAACGTGGTCGAGGCAAAGACATCAAGTCAGACAGTTGTTCTTGTTATGAGGATCTCATCAGTAAGGTAGATTGCATTAACGCGATGCACTTCAAATCAGAAGATTTCAACGTGAAATGAATAGTTAGTGAACCGTAATAAATAAATTAATTATAAAATAAGGAAGTAAAACTGTGTACATCAGAAAAAACTGTCGGGATGAGAACCGAAGATTAAGGAATTCTGAACAATGACTCAGACAGGCAATTAATACGTGAAGCATCCCTTCGTCATGGGAAGATACTTGCCATGAAAATTCAAGATCGAAGAAATTTTAACTGCGAACAAATTTTGAACGCGTTCTTCAAGGAATTTTTAGGTTCTCTAACTTGAGTAAATGAGTATGGTAAATTTAATACCCCTACCCAAGCCGGCGGCGAAAGTTTGATACGGGAAAAAAATGGAGATGAAGGAATGATGATTCAACTATGAATTTTTTTAAGGAGTAATGTTCCAAAACTAATTGAGTTTTTACCAGATTGTGATGATGATAATGGAGACCATGCGTGGTTATTAAAAGATAAACAGATTAATTAATGAAATTAAATGTGTATCGTTAAAGATAGAGGATTGGTGTGATTAGTTGAAGGATGCGGCATAATTCTTAAAAGTAACTATACACAATTAGTAATGGAAAGAAATAAGTTAAAAGAATCGTGAAATATAATTTTTGAGAAACAACAAGATAATTTTAAGTACATTAATAATATTTAGTAATATTCTGAAAGGATTGAGAAAAGGGTATGGTGATATTAATCATTGTTGGTTTAAGACCTTAGTCCAATTCAAAAGATATATGTTATGCCAGTTAATAGTACATATGCTGATCAAAATGATATATTTTGAATTATGGTGAATTGATGAGTTTGGTGGATGGAAGTGGATCGATATGCTTGTGGATTGTTTGGTTGGTTGATGGTGTCGGCTTGAGTCCGACTGGTAGTCAATAATATAGGGGAAGTGCTGCCCAAATTTTCAGAAATTACCGTACTTTTAAGGATAAAAAGTATAATTTCATATGTTATTGAGATTCCCATTGGTACTCCAAATGATTGCGATCTCGGTTCTTGAGAAAGATTGTTATGACCAAACCGACTTTATATAATTGGTCTTTGATTCCAGTTAGTTAGTCAGTATTTGGTTTAATTGATCAGTTAAAAGAGTTAATTGATTAACTTTACCAACTAATGGTCAGTTAAATGGAGATCGATTCCAATTAGATTAAGTCAAATTCTAACATGATTTTCAGATCCGAAATCAAAGCAATCAGTAATTTTAAGGAAGTAATGGCATTAGCAAAAATTAGAAATTTAGTAGAATTAGCGTGATGTTACTGCAGGCATGTGCGCGGTTTTATCTAGATGAATAGGCCTTTGCAATAAACAAGAAGAACGTTTTCAAGAACTGAATGTTTAAGACAAAACAAAGAGATTTTATCATCTGTAATAGCGTTCCCGGAAGGACTTAAATGCATACCTATATCGAATGATGATTTAATGGAAAATATTGTGAAATACTGGGAAACTCGCAAATCCAAGTATCCGATGTAAGACAGAGACTGACGAAGTCCGCGTGTGAACTCAGGAAAAAGAAATGTTGATCAATTGGGGAAGCCAAATATGCGATCAGTGATGATTTAAGCGAGACTAAGAAAATAACTACTGATGAATTTTGATAATTTTGTTAGTAAGAATTTAAATATTATAAATAAAAGCCTTCATTCCAGTGTTAACTCCAGAAATGACTTATCTAATAATGATCAGATTAGTATTATCAAGAAAAAGAGATTTCTTATATTTAAAAGAGATAATGAATGATAAGAATGGAGAATTAATTAAGAAAAGAAGTGGAATCAAAAGGATGATAAAGAAATTTTATAAAACAGCCCAGGATATAAGCAAGCTGTGAACGTCAGTTGTGCCAGAACTGATGTGAGAATGAAGTGAAACGCCGATAATTGAGGATATGAATTTCATTCAAATAGTGCGCGTAAACAGGGAAGATTAAACAAAGGTATTGGTGGCGAATGTATGCCTTTTTTGGCACCCTATAGGTACCGTGTGGTTGCGGGATACCGGTGCTATTTCGTGACTGATCATCAGGAACAACATAAAATATAATTGGTTCCAATCTAAACTATTGTTTCTAAATTATTTTATTAATCATAGAATAAATGATTTATCAACCAATTCTGTTCTGAATAAAAGATGAAATGCAGTTTTGATTTATGCTGATACTTACTTTGTTGCTAAATATCAAAGGTGGTTTTAGTATAAATGATTGATGTTGAGTATGGGATGTTGTGAGCATCAAAGTTCGTACTGATACCTAATTTGATATGACAACAAAATGAGTATCAGTATCAAGAGTTCGGTTTTGAAAGGAGAGGACATGTAAGTAATTGAAACCAAAACCTGCATCAAAGAGGTGAACATGATATTGTAATGATTTCAAAATGAATATAGTTCGTTAAGGGGTGACATAGTAAAATCACTTGAAAACCAGAGACAAAGAAATCGCTATTTGGAAGCTAGGAATAGGTTAAGCAAACCTGATTATTCTTTTATTGTTAAACACTTTACCCGAGAAGTAAGTTTGATATTGTTTCAAGGAGATGGTAGCATGTTGTCGGATGCAAGTATGAATTGTAATTTACCGATATTATTATTTGATTAATATGTGGCAAAAGTGTGGGAAACGCTATAAACCGTGCTGAACCGAAATAAGATATACTATTCATGAATAGATAGGCACAAATAAGGCAGAAGTAAGAGATAAGAGTTGGTTAAATCATGACAACTCGGAAAATTTAAGTTACTCCGAGAATATGATACATGGCATAAAGATAGAAGATGACTTTCGGGTAATGTGGCGTAAGGAAAAGAAGGAACGTTATATGTGGCGAAACGTCAGAGAAAAGCATTGTGCTAAAATTTTTATCGGGATTCCCTGGAGTTAAATAAATAATAAATTAGGCTATATTGTACGGGAAAGGTATCCAAATTAAGATATTTTCTTTCAGGTAGTTAAAGATTCTCGCCCAATGGATATATTTGATAGTGATTAAGTAGTGAGCTAAATGCAATTATTGAGATTTTCTATTTAATTTTAAATTTTAGAATGGACTTAGGACATTTAGAGACCGATTAAAGGTTCTCGAATAGATTGAAAACGAGCATAGGTCAGGCTAATCAAACAGGAAGAGACATGGAAAGTAAAGTAGAACATTCAGTGAAAATGAGAGGCATTCATGAGCACAAATTATTAGAATTAAGAAGAAAAGAAGATTAGTATAAATTAAGTTAGTCCTTTGAGATAATGAGATAGATAGAACGATTGCGAATGAGTTGGCCTTGTTGTTACAGGTATAACGAGTTCACAAGACATTTATTTGTGTACAACCAGGAAGAATAATTTAGCTCCAAATGTATGAAGTAAAGATTGAGTTGAGTTGCATGAGCAACTGACAGATTTGATGTCGGTAGGAGACTGTAGAGTAGTGATTAAAGTGATGAGTTCTGAGAAATTCTAAGTAGGATACTTGAAAAGTATCATTGTCTGTTCCTTAGTATGATTCTGAGGACAAAATCCTTTTAAGGGGGAAAGGATGTAATATCCGGGAAATATCGTGTAATTTATTTTATTAATAAATAATTATTATGTGAATTTTGGTGAATTATTTGATGATTTATAGTAATATTTGGGTGTTTATATCTGATAAAATTAGGATATTTTAAATTTTAATTATCCAGAATAAAATATAGAAGAGTTTGATATTTTCTAGGAATTTTTGGATTATTATGTGATTTTATAAGGATTTATAGAATTAATAATGATTATTTTTACGTAATTATAAAATTACTTTTTAGAATCAGAAATCGTTCCACTTCAACCTTTTTGCATTTTTACAACCCGAAACTCTTCAGAAAACTCCATCCTAACCTAATTTGATAATTCTGAACACTTTCCGTACTTTGACTTTTTCGATCCGGGGTACGGTTTAACATGTACGAGACCCGGCATAAAATTTTCGATATGCTAATTATTTTATAGATCGATAAAACCCGTATTCTCGAAAGGCGAGGTATTATTACCCTATTCTTGTATAAAGTATTTTATAAGAGGCTATGATTTGATAATTATCCAAATATGGTATAATATCATATCGTTATATAGTTAATTAGCGGCTAAGTAATCTATTTTCGGATCCGATATGTACATGTAATCATCGAATTATTAAATAAATAAAATATGTGATGGTTCTGTCAGCCGTGCGTTGTTTTATAATTAATTGTGTGTGATTTGTTGGTATGAAGATTATTTGTATAATTAATTATTAAATTGTATGGAATTTATTTTGCTTTTAAAGTGATTTTATTGAATATTTATTCTAATAAATACTAAAATTGGTTTTAAATTTATTTTTGTTGCTTTATAATTTTTAGGAATTTATAAAATTCAGAAATCAATATTCTATCAATTATATACTCCTGAATGATTTTCTGATTGCATTAAATTATAAATTTAATATTATATTCCAGAATGCATTAAAAATTATGAAACTCATATTTTATTAAGTTTTTAATATTTTAAAAATTTTAAGATTATTTCAGAAATTGTTCGGATCAAAAATTACATGTACATTTGTTCCTTAAATAGTTAAAAGCGGATATAAATTGTGTTCCAAAGATGTTTTAAAAAAAATTAAAAATTATGAAAATTCTATTCTTACAGTTTTTAATTATTCTGAAAATTTTCAGAGTATTTTGGAATTATCTCGACGTGTTTCGATTTGTAATAGTATCGTGTATTAATCAAACTCGAGTCAAAACCAGGCTGGTGGGTAGTAAAATGCTACGTGTGGATAACATGCAAAAAAAAATATACGAAATAAAAACACCCACAGCCACACCACCGCCTTCTTCACCTCTCTGTAATCTCTTAATTCTATCTCTTCCTCTCAGTCTCCCTCTCGTCTCTCCTCTCTTGTTTTCCTTTTCTTTTCCCCTGTTTCCGTTTTCCCCGTTTTCCCCTTCTTTTTCCAGTGAATGGTCACCGTCTGGTTTCTTTTATTTTCCGGTAAGTTGCCCTGATTGTTGGTGGCTCCGATTTGCAGTATACATACATATCTGTATATATATAAATATATGTATAATTCAGATTGTTGTTGTGTTGTCTGTGGCCTTGGTGCCGCCCCTGTTCCGTTTTGTTTTTGCCGCCTGTGTTTCTTTTTCCGGCCTATCTCCGCCGGTGCTCTGTTGTTTCTGATTGTGGTGTATTTGGTGTGCGTGCGTGTTACGCGCGTGTGGCCTGCTTGATTTCGGAAATTTTAATATTTTAAATTTGTTTTCTGCAGGAAAGTAATTGAACAATATACGTGAAATAAATAAAAGTTCATGGAGGAAATTATAAAAAAAATTAATTAATCAGTGAGATTCGTGTCGGAAACCCGAATTAATCGGGTACCCGCGAATTTTACCGCCGTCAGCGATGAGCCTCGGTGAGCCGACGGTGGACGGTGATGATTTTTATCTAAGTCCTACGTTTATAAATTAAATAGATTAGTTCGAGAAGTTAGGTTCAAAACAAAAATGATTAATTAATAATTGAATTTGTATCGGTGGTTGGGATTGGTGAATTGGATTGTTGTTGCAGTTGTTGTTGTGATTTGACATCGAATTGTTTTGACGGGTAGGCCGATAAATAAAGGAAACGCTGCCCTATTTTTGACAAATTAACTCCGTAAAAATGGGAAAGTAACCTATAATTATCGGAGAAGTCGAACGAGGATATATAATTATATTTTACGAAACTTGATTACGTGTTGAGACAAGATTTTTTTATAAAAAGTCGATTACCCTATTTTTCAAAACGACGAGTATACATACTTTTCGAAAATATATACCGAACCGAGTTTCGAAGATGTAAACCATAATTGTTATGTGTATTTCAATAATACATATAAATACGAGTCGGGATATGAAATCGTATGGGTAAAAGTGATAGTGATATTATGTTAAGCTTAAACGATTATCTGAATTAGGGTATTTCAACCCTATAGGTCCTAGTCGGGAGGCCCGAGGATTGACATCGGACTAAGAACGATCTAGTGGTTAGTTGTCGAGCCTAGCAAGGTTCCAATCGAAGGACCTGGGTGTTGGGATCGTATCCAGAATAGGGTAGTGGTTTGACGATAAAGCCGAATGTTCAAATTGAACCAAAGTCTACCAGTAATAGTGGTTAAAGTTTATCAAGGAAAGTATTCCTTATTGTGCTCGTAACATACTGCAAATACTTCATTCCTATTCAAAGTTCAGAATAGTTAACTGTTTTATATTTTACTGCAATTACTCTCAATTATGCAAGCTCATTTCATTATTGTTCCTATATTATCGATTGATCTCTCGAGCAAATACCTATTCTTCCGGGTTATTTGCGGACCCTGAATTGGGATGTTTTGAAATCAAAATGATTGACATCAAAATAATCTATGGGCTGGATGGTTACTGTGAGGGCCAGTGATGAGCTGGACCCTATGGGTCGGGGATGGACCGGACCCTTGGGCGATAGTGCCTGGGTACCCGAATGGATCTATACGGATGAGTATAGCTCTACAATATATCATGACTGATCAGCAGGGTATGAGTGTGAACTAGTGTCCAGTCTAATTTATTGTTGATCTCCATTAACGACATTCTTTCTCGAAAAGTTTTATGATTCCAAATCCGGACAAAACCCTGATTCAGGAGATGAATCTTGGAATTGCTTGTCACTTTTTATTTATAATTAAGGGCTGGTAACAACCAATGTTTATTCGCTCAACTGCCTCAAATAAATAAAATTTTCTAAATTATTTAAAGATTTTATCCGGAAATTTTCCTTTGATATTGATATTTGGAACTCAGTTATATACTTGCTGGGCATTTTTGGCTCACTCTTGATTTGTAAATTCTTATTTTTTTAGAAACAAATAAGGATAAAAGTGAATAACTTTAAATAGACGGCAGAAGTTAGAAAGATCTCCGCTGCAAGAGGATGAAGATGTTAGAAAAATAATACAAGGGAATTAGTGCGAAGGTATTAAAACTTGTATTTTAGTTATCGCGAATTGTAGAAGGTTAGATTCATTTTTCTTACCATAACCTGTAAACAATCTGGATTTAAGGGGTCATTTGTATATTATTTTAAATTATGTAAAGACTGTTTAGTGACACCAAATCTTGACCCCGGATTTGGGCTGTTACAACTTATCTCAAGATAATGCATATATATATGACATCACAATAACAGTTATACGGGTAGAAAACTTGTCTGTGCGATCTAGGGTGGTAATAGGCCTGGCGTGAGTCTGGTAACCTATAAACAACATATAAGCCGTAATTAAACCAGTGTCGCTTAAGAAACTAGACTTTATCCACTTAGACCATAACGTTCGATTTTGCGCTTAACGATTTACATTAGTCGCTCGAGCACCCTCGGCTCCACCATTTTTATAAAATTAACTGTTAAACGTTTTAAGGCGACTCTTTCACGAGTACTCTACCAACTGACTAACCAACCTTAGATTATTGTTTCGTAATCCAATTAGTCTTTTAAGGGCCCTAAACAAAGTCTCAAAGTTAGGCGAGGGGTAATGGTTCATTCGCGAAATGCCGTTACTTAAAACGGTTGTTTCTCCTAAACCGTAAATTGGATCTAAGCAAACCACATACCAAAACGAAGCTTATGACACGATCTAGCTAAACATGGAAAATGCACAGTTTTGACAGTGAGTTTTTTACTCCGAATGCTAAGCACAAATAGTATATATAAAGGGACATTACGACGACCATATTTACGAGTTTTCCAAATTTTTACTATACTAAATCCACACTAAACCATCCAAAATCACCAATAAACTAATATTTCACTTAAACAACACTAACTCAGTCCACACTCTCAAGATTATCAACTCATTCAACCATCAACATAGATCCATTACCCATAATCATTATGAATCTATCAAAACTAACTAACAAACATAGATCGTGCTTCTCATTCACTAATCCAATCATAAAACTCAATAAACTCAAAGTAAAATCTAGGGTTTTGAAGATTATACCTTCCTTGTTGTGTAAGAGTGGCTAATAAGCTTGGTATGATCCTTGTATAGCCTTACTATTGCTTAATCTATCCAAGAAAACAAGATCAATAAATGAGTTCTTGAAAAACACTATTCATCATGACTTTGGATGATTTATAGAAAATGATTAGTAATGAATATAAGGCTCAAAATTGTAGGAAGTCTATATCTAATCATCAAAAAGCTTAGTTAATTACCTTGATAAATAAAAATGAGTGGATGTTGAGTTTGCAATTTTCTTCCTTGCTTTTCTTTAATGGAGCCGAGAGCAATGAAGAAGAAAGGAAGAGAAATGCTTCTTTGATTTGTGTTTTGATAAAATATGGTGTTTAAAGCTTGGTTAGTTTAACCTTGGCTTTAATTGTGGTCCAAATACTTAGCCACAAATCCACCAAGCTAAATATCTTGCTAATCATGCTTATGTCATTACTTAGCCACTTGTCAACTTCCTTTGGATTGATGACATCATCTTGCTCTAATCTTCTTGATTAGTACTTAATTGTTTGGTTAATATCTTTGTTATTTGCATAAGCTTGATCCTCGATCGCTTATTTATTTTACGGTTCGCTTAACTCTCGTTCTCGTTATTCGTTTGAGGGGTCATACCCGGGATCTCATTACCTGGGCTTTAATATTTTATATTCCTTTAATGATCCTCTCTTAAAATCCTTGAATTGAAATTCTTTTAATCATATTACCTTATACTTAATTCTTTCGGTATCTGGTGGATTTTCGGGAAAAAAATCAAAGTGTTTGAATTCGAATTCTGAAGATCTTTACATACACTCATTTACTTTATGAAATACTAATACGATCTCAGAATTTCCATAACAGAACTCCCCTATATTGTGGTCTGAAAATTTTCTTAATCAGCAAAATCAACAAAAAGTTACTATTCATCAGGGTTTCGAAAATTTCAAAAAATTGGGGTTATTATTGTCTCCCCTCCTTAAAAGGATTCCGTCCCAGAATCAGATAGAAAACAGTTGGGGATACTTTTCTAGCATTGCGCTTTTTAATTCTAAAGTCGATTTTCCATATAGTGGTTGCGCCGCAAAATTCTGACTAGTTTGATAACCCTGTTCCTAAGCACTTGTTCCTTTTGATCCAAAATCCCTACGGGTTGTTCCACATATGTCAAGTCTGGTTGCATGTCTATATGCTAGTATTCAATTATATGTTTGGCTTCCAGATTATACTTCCTTATCATTGCCACATGGAACACGTTATGAGCTTGCTACTGGTTCGGGGGTAGGGCTAGTCCATATGATAACTTCCCAATACGTCTTAATATCTCCAAAGGTCCAATAAATCGTGGACTTAGCTTTCCTTTCTTTTCGAACCTCATCAATCCTTTCCAAGGGAATACCTTTAACCACACTAGGTTCCCTACTTCATGCTCATTGTCCTTCCAGGCCAAACCGGAGTACTTCTCCATTTGATCTTGGGATGCTACCATTCGTCCTCCGAATAGATCTACCATGTCCTTGGTTCTTTTGGATCACTGTTGGTCCGAGCATCTTACGCTTTCTAACTTCATCCTTATATAAGGGAGATCGTCATTGTCTTCCCTCAGGGAACTAATAAGGCATTATCCTGATACTAACATAAAACCTATGGTCTTAAGAAAACTCGATACGTGATAAGTCATCGTTCCAAATTTCTTTCAAGTCTATTGCACATACCCTCAACATATCTTCTAGTGCTATAGCTTTTGGTTCTCAATACCCACTATTTTCCAGTCCGTAATCGTTACTATATTCCGTTCATAATACTATTCGGTCTATACTTTTATTCGCTGGAATTTTATAACCTTTTAATAATTGCATCAACCTTAGTATCACGAACGCGTTAGATTCCGAATACTACCACACTAATACTACTTCTTTTCTAGCTGCTTCTACTTTCGAAAGCTTGATCCATCATATGGAAGTAAAAGAATTTATTGAGAGATCACTATGATCATGAACACTTGTTACATCGCATTGTTAGTACAGAAGATGGCCAACCTTTTAATACTTGACAAGCAATTAAATAACATGCGGTATCCTATTAGGCTTCTACCACACAGATAGAGAGTCATTCGGCAATGCCTCCCACTCTGGAAGGGTTGTTCTTCTTAGTTTACACGAAATGAAAAGGAGAGAAAAGAATGAATTTAAGAGAACTATATATAAAAATATATGATCACAAAATATCTGGCTTGGAATCTACCTCTGAACTATAGAGGTTTATCACCACATAACGAAACACATATACATGTATATATATCAATATCAAATATTATTGCATCGTATTTCACATGCCTGAATATTTTTGCTATCCCATCCATCATTCCATGGGCCCATGCTCTTGCTCGAGCTTATAAATAATAACCTTTGAACTCCCTCGACATCGAAAATCGAATCTGGGATTTCATTCTAGACATCATTGTTACTAGAATTCTGCGCTTGCACTACCACCTTCCTCGTATAGTAATACGACTCTTTGTCGATAAGAAGGAATAAATATTCAATAGGTAAATAATCGACTTAGTTAGCCTATCAATGATAACTTATATATCACCACGACCTGATTAGTGGTACTCAATCTCAACATCCATTGCAATCCAACTCTCACGGTTGTTATCGTCTCATTATTCGAAGTATCATTACTGCAATACTATAGTCCACCGCTGACCTACTACAGTCATTCATTTTCCTCGAAATCTTAATAGCTAATCATACGGAGTCCATACCTGCCGTATCAAAATCTTCTAAAGAGGTAACATTATCACCATTCGTGATCCATGAAGGACATCTCCTGAACTCGACGTATATATAACATGAAGCAAATAATATTGCAGAAGAGCTTCAATCCAAGCAACGATAGCAGGTTAATACCATTATTAATCACATGTCCTCAATAGGAGACTGGAAACTTAAGGATTCATTTAGTCCTTTTTGGAACATGGTCCTGACTTATCTCAAGGTAGGACCTTCTAAGACGGTTAGCCCGCTCACAGCGATTAACATGAATTAAATCTCCACCAACCTACTATTATGGCCGAATATTGCACAATCATCATAAGGAATGCCAATCTTTCACATCATAACACAACCTTCACAGCTTTAACCAGAATTACTGTATTTCTCTGGCACGAGCGCCTATAATTGCTCTCTTACACTTAAAGTGTCGGCCACCTCACTGGCCTTTCTTGATAGTAATATTTCCTTACACTCAATGTCTTTTGAACCATCTTCAACTAAATTTTATACCTTATTTCCAGTCACTGCCTATGTGAAAATGCTCTTCTTAAGTTCTAAAAAAATATCACCACTTTCCATAAGTTATTGCCTTAGTTTATAAATGTGAACATTATCACAACTGACTCCCGATCATACTTAGGACGTCTCTTATCTTCGGTCCTTCTTATTTTCACCAATCTCGACCTTCATTGGGTCGATCTATACTTTCTTATGGTTCAACACGTGCCCCACCTGGCATTATTATAATTACGTCATATTTCCTTTATCAAAATTTCTATTTGGAAAGCTTAAATATTACCTCTCTTCTTGTAACCTCTCCAAGGTTATACTTAAATCATTTCTCATGTACTCCCTAGGTACAAGGCATATCAAGATACCATTAACTAATAATAGAACCATTTTCTATATAGTTCTGGAAATTTCCTACATTGATCTTTAAAGGTTGTTATTACCTTAATCCTTCCAATTCATATTGTCAAAACTCATACTGTCCCTATTAAGGGTGAAATGCCAACCCTTATGCATTCCCCTAGGGTTCATCTCAAGTTATCGAGGTTCTATCCTTAATCCCATCTTTAACAAGGTACTTGCATCCTTCCATGGATAAATTAAGTCATATATTCCTGATAAGGGTATCTTATACAATCATTCTCACCTCGATGGTCTACCTAGTTTCACAATAATATCCTTACTCAAACTGAGGTCAATACATATGGCCTCCAAAAGATAATAACGATTATCCGCTTTTCCTGCCTGATTTGCTAATGATAGCAGGGATGTTCTGGAAGATATTGGTTGTTTTCAACATGAACTTTTTAGTTCTAATTACTCATTTACCTCTATTATTTATCACAATAGTCATCTCAATGTTGGGATATCTTGTATACTTAGTGTCTCCTTTTTGGGTATCAAGTCACATGTGTTATATACACTTCATATTCTTGAAGGCCACTTCCTTCATCCAAATTTCTAATTTCTTGCTTTTATGTCTCCCCAGTCCATCCGTGTTTCACTACTAGAAAAAGGTCAATAGACATCAGTCCAGAACTGATGTCTATTTCCTCAGAAACCGATGTCTACACGGGTGTAGAGAAAGGTGTTTTTTTTCCACATCGGTTGAAAACCGATGTGAAATGTAACCTCAGACATCGGTTTCTTCCTTGTTTGTATCAGTCCAGAACCGTTGCAAAACATCTTCATAGACTATTAAATATAGAAAAATAGTCTTTGATGCTTTTTTATATAAGATTAATAAGAGGTTTTAAGCAAGTTTAACATGTCATACATTAGGGTTTAATTTAAATTTACATCAGTAGATTAGAAAAATGATGTATATTAGGCCATTTAACATCAGTTTTACAATGGATACGATGTATAAGTTTCACATAGACATCAGTTTAAAGAGAAAACCGTTGTTATTACTTGTATATACATCAGTTTCCACCTAATGTAAAACACTCAATAGACATCGGTTTTAAATATTATAGAAAATATTATAGACATCAGTCATGAATAATATAGCTGATGTTTTAGGTTTTAACATTAGTACAAAATGATGTTATTGATGTTAATTAGCATCAGTTTATTTGGTGCAAGTGATGTCTGTAGTACATGTTAAATTAATATTTACATTGGTTTTTAACTTTCAACTGATGTTAATATATATACTAAAATTAGCTAGAACAATGCATATCTATAAAAACCAAATCATACAAAACTCAAAAGAACAATACCAATTCAACAAAATAACCAAGTCAAATTGTTATTTCTCCATTTCAAGTAACTAGTCCATTACCATCAAACATTCACATCTCCGATAACTGACAAAATAAACCCCCATACATGTATTCACAAAATATACCCCCACACATCCATTCACAAAATATACCCCTTATATCATCTGAGTTCGACCAACTGCGATCAACGCCAAAATAACAAAATATTCACAAACCATTTTCAACCAAAGGCAAACCCCCATATACATGTACTCCTTATATCATCCACATCCAATATAATCCAAACTAGATATGCCATAACAACATACTAACATTAATACAAACCAAAATATTTGACCAAATAAAAAGTGCAGTTTCAAACTGGTCAAGTCAAAAGGCTAGTACTCGTAAGTCAGTACTCAAATTCTTGGACATGCTGAAGGGTCTCGAAACGAACTTCATCCAGTTCCTTCATTGTGTACGTCTTCCGATTCTTGGTGGCCCACTAAACAGGTGACAAAGCAGAAAGAACAAAATAAATCAACTATGGTGGCTGAGTCTTGGAGTGCAGATTGTAACCAAATTACATGCGCAAAAATATTACAACTTACCCTAGTTATGAATTTTGATGTCCTTGTATTGAAAGATATCCTTCATGTAACGCATGACTACATAACCAGATTCATGACCACCGGCTTGCTTAGGTGATCCTTATATCCAAATACAAAATTACTACAAGTGCTGATAATGCATAACTATATTTCTATATATAAAACTGAAAAGAACCTACTAAAGTGCGTAATACTTACTACAAGATTTTTACCATTTTTGCACACACGTCATGTCTGAGCATTGTACGATCTTACTGCTCTGTTAAACAAAGTTAATAACTAGTAGTGTCAACAGATGAAATCTTGCTACTCAATAAAAACTCATTGATATGTATGTGCACAGAGAAAACTAAATACCGTATCAAAGCATCTTCAAGTTCTGGGAAACTTCTCGGATGAGAAAATGGATTAAGAATCAATATTTCACTTTCCCAAATGATGATCAAAATCCAGTGATAACTGTTTTTATAATAAGAAATCCAAGTTAAAAATTATAAAAATACAGGAAAAAATAAAAAACAGGTATAGGCATATAGCTATTATGTATGCTTGACTTACTTCTCATTTTGAGGCATGCAAAATAAGCCAGAAGGCCCTTCTTTCAACCTTTGAACAATATAAGCTTCAAAATCATCGTTTAATTTATATGCGGCTCCTGGATTGATAAAAGTATACAAATCCATTTGATTCACCTTAAGAATCTCCGCATGCAAAACCCTACAAAAATATATAAATATTTTGTAATTACACACATACGAAAGCTTCTAAACTTGTAATTCACAGAAAAGGAACTAAAAACTTACACCATGTATACTGAAATTATAGCTTGGCCAACCATGCCAAACTCTAACAATGCCATCACATTCTCATGGAGTAAAAAAAATTGTTTTTTCATTTCTAAACACCTCAGCATCGCACAAAATCTGTATTGAGTCTCCAGTTTCTTTCAAAATTGTCGCTGCGTGCTTATACAATAACATAAAGCGACAAGGCACATTTTTACTTGGCTTCACACTGTTCATGGACAAGTGCACTTGCTGATAATGGTTCGTAGATGCATTTCACTTCGGTACCTTTTTCTTTTTCTACAAATATTTAAATTATTTACACTTGTCAAAATTATTTAAATTATGTATGTGAATTTCAAATTCTGTGAAAATAAGGAAATATATACCTCAACACCAGATGTAAGGATGACCATGTCTTCAGGCCACGCTAAAAGCGAGCCAACAGCTTGGTGCACAGTTTCAGTTTCACCAGCAGTAGGCACTAGAACCAATGCATCTTCCTTGATAGCCCCGTCTAACGAGACACGAACATATCCGAACCGAAGAGGCACTCCATGTACATACTTACTCATGTCTCTATCAGAAAAAACCATGCCAAAGGGTACCTTATTGTCAATAATGTCAATTTCCAACTCACATTTTTTCGGATCCTAAATTCAAAAATAGAAAGAAATTATGATAAACATAAATGTTGAAACTTCTATAATTTGCAACCTTTTAAAGATTTCTATTTTTACCTTTTCTCCTGGTTGGGAAGAGTGTGCAGGAATAACAACACAATCATCTCTTGGCGAGGCTGGTTTATGTTTAAGCTTTCTTTTGGTATCAGCCTATTATTTTTCTTCTTTGTGGAGTTCTTCATCATCGTGTTCTTTTCTTTCATCATCCTGTTCTTTTCCTTCATCATCGTGTTCTTTTTCCTCATCCTCTAGACAACTAGCTTTGTCCGAAAACATCGGTGAATGCATATTGGATGCAGTCATCCACACTTTCATCTCAGCAAGCTGTTTAAATTTTTTCTCCGCTCTCTCATATCTTTCCTTAGCTTTCTGAAACTCTTCATTCCTTTCTCGATCATGCTCTAACAACTCAGCTTTCTTAATCTGGTTCCTTTTCTATTTTGGCAAATTGAAATATATTGATGCGCTTATGAAACTTCCTACACCCCTGACCCTACCTGAATGTTCAGGGATTTCCAATGCAACAGATAGCACATCCTCGCTTCCAGACGGTTTGAACTCCCCTTTACGCTTCTTTTCCATTAACTCATCCAGTCAACAAAATTATAATTAATCAAGAATGCACCTGGAAATAAAATACTTACAAATATGCGGTTCGTGTACAATTTTTTTTAAATTTCTCTGCCAATTCTGGATCAACAATTTCTTCATCCTCAGGACTATGTGATATTTTCCATATAATTGCTCGATCTTCTTCGGGATCCAGGCGCCCTGCTTTTACCAATTAAAAATTATTAGTCAGAAATTAAACACGTATTGAAAAATATTCAAACATAATGAAAACTACAAGAAATTACAAGAATATATGAAAATCTAACTTCATCCTCTTGAACGCCAATATATCCTTTCCTTGATGTTCGATGAGGATGCTTTCGTTGCCTCACTCTCCCACTCTGCTCTTTACTAAGTGACTGCATATAAATATTACAATAAAATAAAAGTCACTATAATAATATATTAATTATACTTGTTGACTCATGGGTGGCTAAGTGAGTGCATAAAAAATATAATAAATTAATAAATAAAATGCATACTTCCCAATCAGATGAGGTTCTCATTGCAATGAATCGCTTCCAAACATCTTTACCAACAAATGCATATTTCTTGGGGGGTTTAGCAAGCTTCTTTTTCTGTCCATCAAATGGCTTCACATAATCAGATGTTAAATTAGACTTGAGTTGTCTCCACTTTGCCGCTGCCGACTTCAAAATTAACCCCTCACTTTCCGGCGCCACTTTAAAAGTATCCTAAATGACAAACAAGATCTATAGTTGCAATTATTTATGATAATTTTTTCTAGTGTGTCGTGCTCATTCTAGTTGCTAAAACGTGAATTAAAAATAGAGCATCTACTCCATGTGTATATATAGACTTGCACAACTTAAGCAGTAACTTAATATTCAACACAAAAATGATATTTCTTTATACCTGAATGTCAGCCCATATCTTGGCTTTTAAATCGCTGTCCACTTTCGGCCAAGACGGAATATCAATAGGCACCATTGTCCTAGCACACATGCCTATATAGGACTGCAAGTTGTGTCTAGTATCTCTAACTAGAACTCCCAATCTGTTGTACCTGATTTTTATTTTCTTTCCTTGAGCTTTCTTCATCAACACCTTTTGCATAGCAGAAACACCTCGCGCTGCACCCGGAATTCTTTTTCTGGATTCTGTAATAGTAGTTGTCTGCAGAACTTCAGACTCTGCCGATGGGGGGTCTGTACCTTGTGGAACTACTTTCAATTGCTCCTGGGGCTTCTTATTCTCACTGTCCTTACTACCTTCATTGACTGGAGATTTGGGTTTCTTATTTTTATTCTTCTTACTACCTTGTTTAACCGGCAATTTGCCATTTTCCTGCTTCTTTTCCATCATTTTATTTCACTAAAATTCCTGCAAATACATGTTAATATAATATATAACATTAGCTCTTCAAATCAATGAGTAAACAAGTAAACAATTATGTAAAAAATTAACTAATGCATGACAGTTAAGCATTATTTGAGTAAACAATGATGTAGTGCACAACATTGGTATGAGTAAACAATTATGCATGTTATGATTATTAAATGTTCTAAAAATGATAAACTAAAAATGTAACTTAAAACCAACAAGTAGAATTTCTCATTAAACAATCATAAATTCAGATACATTATATCATCTTTTAAGCCAAATTCCCTCAACACCCTATCCCTGATTTCTACTAATAGGGTCATCTTCATCGATAGAAACATCGTCTTCAGGGATTTCAGTACAGAATGGGGGATTTTCCAAACTCGTGTCTCCTAGGTCATCGTCATTATACACCTCGTGGTAGTCTTGAGTCGTGGAGGTCAACAAAACCGACCAGTTAGCATCTACCAGATCTTCGATATAGAAAACTTGCTTCACTTGGTCAACCGACACGTATTTATCATTTTTATGACCTTGTCGACTTAAATCAACAAGTGTGAAACCAAAATCATCCACCTTGACGCCTCTATCGCTATCTGCCCATTTACACAAGAATAACGGGGCTTTAAAGGCATGGTAATCTAACTCCCATATTTCTTCAATAATTCCATAAAATGCCATATCACTCTCCACGAGATTCAGATCCTTGGAAATGGATACTTGGAAAGTCTTAGCAACTACGGAAACACCACTATTTTGGACTACCCTTGCAGCATCCCGCTCCTTTGTGAAATATCAAACTCCATCAAATAGATAACCTTCAAAAGTGAAAATAGCATAAAATGGCTTGCCAGCCAGCCATCTTAACGTGTCCGAAACAACTTCTCCATTCTCGATCATTTCACTAATCTTTTTTTTCAAACCCAAATAGCCGATTGTGCTCTCCAATCAGCCATTGCATATTTTTTTTCCTTCTGTAAGTTTCTTCCAATAATTCCTTGTGCATCCTTAAAAAATACACAACTAAATCAGAAACTAAACAAATATTCCTAACTTATAGAAGAATCGTGAATAGGAAATATGAATTAACTTACACAATGAATGGATTAACTTCAAAATTGTTCATAAGAACATGAAGATGTGCCTTATCACGTTCATTTTTTTCAATTGACTTCATTACTACAGTGGACAATGGACCCGAAAGCTTTTCGTCTTTCGGAAGACCCGCAGTTCTGCAACTTTGGCGAATAAATTCCGTGCAAAATTCTACAGATTCTTCTCCTATATAACTTTCAGCCATGCAACCTTCTGAATGATAACGATTGTGCACATAACTTTTTAACACTTTATTAAACCGTTCAAACGGATACATCTATCTATAAAAGACAGGGCCACACAAATGCAATTCCCTAACCAAATGGACTATGAGATGTATCATTACATCGAAGAATGATGGTGGAAATATTTTTTCAAGTTCGCACAAGGTTAATACCAAATCTGACTGCAATTTATCTAATTTTGATACATCTACAACTTTGCTGCACAACGAGTTAAAAAGAACAATACCGAATGATACTTGTAACACCCCCAAATCCGGGGTCGGGGATCCGGGTTGTCACAAGTTCCATTTCCCTTAACAACACCCAATCTTAATAAATAATCAACTAATCTGTACTGTGACCCCACCATTAAACACACCACAAGTTATAGCCTCAGAGATGAATATCCAAAAATAATCACAAGTCGTTTTATTCCACAATTATATGCCAATGCACCTTAAACAGGTTTCTGAATAAATTTACATTTCTTTGCCATTATTACAATTCATAATATACATAAGTCTGGTACATTATTAGTTGAAAACTTAGCCTATTGGTAATTTCTACCTCAGCTACAACGGCCTCAACGCTTCCAGAAAGCTGCGGAATGTTTCCTATCCGCTTGCGAATTGGGAGATTGGTCCTGTTCATCTTATCTATCTGATGTTGTGTGATGAAAGAAGAAGCAAGGGTGAGCAGCAAGCCCACCAAAATAATATGTATAATGATTAACAATATATGAGCCTTCTCATAGTACTCATGAAAGTCTTGGTCAAAAGAAATGAACCAAGTTGATATCTTAATGCGATGAAGTTGCAAAATATTCAGTATATATATATACACATATACTTTTCAAAATATGGGAAGTCCTCTTCCATGCATAATACACACAGAGTTCCAGTGTATAACTGTATAAAAATATCGTTGCAAGGTGATCTCATATATCTAACCTTGTCTCAACATTTTTCTGAAAATCTTTGTCATGCATAAGATAATCATTTACTAGATATAAGTTTAAAAGATGAAGTTACAAGATACTCCAATATACTTATATCTTTTCCAAATACTACTTGAACTACCACCGTTCAAGTTATAATTAGTTTCAAAAGTTCATCACACTAATGAGACTACAAGATAAGACTTGAATAGATTCAATCTTTGAAATATTTTGAAGGAAATGAAGTTATGATATACTTCATTAAGTCCCGATATATATATACACCTATATATATACATACGTTTCCTGAAAACCTCTGTCATGCAAAGTATGAACATAATTGCAATATCCAATAAATTTGGAAAGGAAAGAATTTTGGCATAAACCTGATATCTTGCTGATCAGGCAAAGATACCAATAAGTAACCTTTTCTACTAGTAGATGGATGAATTCCCCACTGGTCATCACCTTGGTCGCAATAGGACCTTATGCTGGACTGCCACTCAGCCACTTATACATTTGATGGACTCCCACTGAGCCACTTACACTATCATGGACGCCCACTGAGCCCATGTTGCTTATGCCGACTCGATAGATGGACTTACTTCCCAAACGTTAGGTAAGTAATCAATTCATTTACCAAAACTGCAACCTTGTTGCGAATATAAAATACACCATAGAGCCGGATCACTCAGGTTTTGAGCGAGTATTTAAATCTCCTTTTTAAAAGGAAGATCTTAAATATAAAAATGAGTTTTGGGATCCGCTCTAACTTTTAAAAATCATTTTGAAGACTCGAAAATACTTTAAAGAGTGTTTGGAGTAATGCTGATTTAATGAAGTAAATCAGTCCCAATATATTTAGAAAATGTCTGAATATTATTATTTAAATAATATTCCCATAAAGAATAATCTTTATACAAATAATTGAAGTAGAAGTTGTAAGACTTATACTTGAAATGAGTATTAAATAACTAAAGATATACTTATACGAAAGTACTATCTTTATTTGAATAATCAAAAATAAGTTTGATTATCGACACCTTATTCTTTAATAAAATAAGGAATATAACTCAACAAAAATTGGAGTCATAGATCCTCAAATGAATATTCAACTAATATTCATTAAATAATATAGACTGAGTCATAAGCCCTCGAATGAATATTCAAATAATATTCAATAAATAATATAAAGGAGTCATAAGTCCTCGGGTGAATATTCGAAATAATATTCAATAATAAAATAAAGGAGTCATAAGTCCTCGGATGAATATTCGAAATAATATTCAATAATAAAATAAAGGAGTCATAAGTCCTTGGATGAATATTCGAAATAATATTCAATAATAAAATAAAGGAGTCATAAGTCCTCGGATGAATATTCGAAATAATATTCAATAATAAAATAAAGTTATCGAATAAACTTTATTCGATTAATAGTTTTGAAAACTATTACCATATATATATATAAATATATATATATATATATAAAATCTACTCGGGATCCTCGACTCCCGATTTTAGAAAATGTTTTCACCTTTGGGTCCCTATAATAAGGGTATATGCAAATTACTGCTATTCTCTAGCATAGGTATTATCAACTGAACCAACAGATATATATGGCAAGAATACGAAACAGGCATGCATATATATACCATATCAGCATGCTTCAATATATCGCAACATTTGCTAATAACCAACATGCATCTATCACAAGATAATGCATATACATATATACATCACAACAACAGTATAACGGGTAGAAAACTTGCCTGAGCGACTGGGGGTTACGAATGGCTCGGGACGAGTCTGGTAACCTATAAGCAACAAGTAAGTTGGAATTAAACCAAAGTCACTTGTAAATCTATACTCTAACCAACTCAGACTCTAACGCTCGTTTTGCGCTTACTGATTCTCTTAAGTCACTCGAGTACCCTCGGCTCTACCATTTTTAATAATTTAACCATTACGAGTTTTTAGGCGATTCCTTCGCGAGTACCTAACCAACTGCCTAATCCACTTAACATAATTGTTTCATACCCCAATTAGTCCTTTAAGGTCCTTAACCAAGGTTTCTAAGTAAGGCGAGGGGTAATGGTTCGGTCGCGAAACGCCGTTACTTAAAACGGTCGTTTCTCCTAAACCGTACATCGGAATCAAACGAACTACATATCAAAATGAAGCTCATAACATGAAATATCTAAGAATGGCAATGGTCAAAACCTAGCAGTGAGTTCAAGGGTTCTGATGTTAAGAACAAAAACAGTCTACGGTAAATCGGGCATTACGACGGCTATGTTTACGCGATTACCCAATTTTAAACCACTCCAAATCATCTCACAATCAACCCACAATCACAACCCAATCAAAACTCCATCCATACTTTATCATAACAGCCCCAAAAACTCAACATTAACAATTTATACTATTCTTTATCATGAATTTAAACTACACTTAAGTTCATGAATCAACAACCAAGATTTACAACTCCAAAAATATCCCAAAACCAACTAATCTCTACATACACAAACATCAAGCCTCTCATGAACTAGAATACTCATATTATGCTCTTAACATTCAATAACAAAGCTTGGTTAAGAGATTATACCTTCCTTGAAGCTTCTTAACACAACACAAGAGCTTTGAATGCCTAAAGAACCTTGATCCTTGCTTGTATAACCTTAAACTTTCATAAAAATTCAAGAAAACTAAAGTTATTTCTTGAAGGTTACTATTCACCATCTTCTTCCTTGATTTATTGGAAGAGATTGTGAAGGAATTAGGAGCTTAAACTTATAGGATATCCATATCTATGTACAAGGAACCTTAGATAATTACCTTGTGATTTAACAATGCTTGGAACTTGATTTTTGGAAATTTCTTCTTTGAAAAAGAAGAAAAGCCGAGAGCAAGCTTGGAAGAAAGAAAGATTTTTGTGTTTTTGCTTTGATTTGATTCTTTGGTTGGTTGTTTTTGATTTGTTTTTGGGTAATTACCTTTCTAACCTTGACTTTGTGTGGTTATAAACCAACCACATCTCCTTCCTCCCTATGTCATGCTTATGTCATCATGTGATGTCATCCTCCCCTCTTTGTCCTCTTCTCATTGGTTGGATGACATCATCCCCTCTAATCTCTTTGATTAACTTCCTAATTGTTTGCCTAATGACCGCTGATCTGTTATACGGTTCGCTTAACTTTCGTTTTCGTTTATCGTTTGAGGGATCATACCCGGAATCTTATTACTTGGGTTTCCTTAACCTTTCTCAATACATTATAATCCTTTTATGATCCTCTCTTATAATCTTTTTTATCCTGTTACCTTATACTTAATTCTTTCCGTATCTAGTGGATTTCCGCGAAAAATCAAAGTGTTCGGAATTGGATTCTGACGATCTTTACATACACTTATATACCATATAGAGTACTAATAAAATCTCAGAATATCCATAACAGAACCCCTACATAGTATGGCATGAACAGTTTTCTCATTCAGCTAAAACACTATTCATAAGGGTTACAAAAAGTTCAAAATTTTGGGGATATTACAATACTGACCCTAACATTTTTTGGCAGAATTGAACGAATAGCAACTAGGAGCAGCTGTTGTAGGAGTATGTGACAATCATGAGACTTCACCCAAACAACTTTAAATCTGGCATCGACACACAATTTTTGATGTTTGAAGCATGTCCATAGGGAAGTTTAATATTCTAAAATGATGAAAACATCGTCTTTTTTTCTTTTCTGGAAAGAGTAAAAGAAGAAGGGGGAGATAGGTTTTCCTTTCTCCTACTTTTTATGGAGCCAAATCTATCCTAACTCCCATCTCAACCATATCAAGACGAGATGTCTCACTATCTTTAGATTTCTTTTAAATTCAGTAGTGTTCCTATTATATTATCACACACATTTTTCTCGACATGCATAACATCGAGACAATGACGAACATGATGAAACTTCCAATATTGTAACTCAAAGAAAATTAATTTTTTTTCCACGAATAGGTGACCTTCTTTAACTTCCTAACTTTATTTCCAAAACTGAAATTAATCCGCTCCTGTTGTACTAACACCCCTTCTCCAGATAGGGGTTGACGTGCATTTCCAAATTCTTGTTCACCATTAAAAGCCGCTTTTTTCTCCTATAAGGATGATGCCTAGGAAAATACCGATGATGACCTTAAAAACACATTTTCTTGCTATGAGGAAGATATTTAGCTACTGTATCATCACCACACACTGGACATGCCATGTAACCCTTATTAACGCAGCCGGATAAATTTCCATATGACGGAAAGTCATTTATCATCCACATCAATACTGCCCTTAAAGTGAAGTATGATTTACTATAAGCATCGTAAACTTTCAGTTTACCTTCTTCCCAAAGCTTCTTCAAATCATCTATTAATGGTTCTAAGAATACGTCAATATTATTACCGGGCTCTTGCAGACCAAGTAGTAGTTCGTCAATATCAGAAACTTCCTCTTCATACATAACCACGGAGGAAGATTATAAGTGGTTAATATTACTGGCGAACAACTATACCTATTTTTTAGGCCATTAGTATGTGGGCTTATAATGTCGGTAGCCAAAGATCGACGTATATTTCTTGGCTCGCTATCAAAAGTTAGCCACCTATAATCGATATTACGCCACGAATGAGATTCAGCTAGATGGCGCATCGGGCCATCTTCAGTTGTTTGATTAGCATGTCAGGACATTAATTTAGCAGTGAAAGCAGACTTAAACATTTGTTTAAATAGGGATGATTGGAAAGTACCACATTACTTTAGCAGGAATGGTAATCCTCACTTTACCATCCTTTTCCTAACTTCCAGCGAGATATGCGCACCGGGGGCACTCAACTGCATCGGCATATATGCCCCTATACAGAATACATTCACTAGGGAATGCATGTATTTTAATGTAATTGAGACCTAAATGAGAGAGGGTTTTATTGGCCATGTATGCGTAAGTTGAAAGTTGTTGAGTGGCATTTATGACACTTTATAACGCTCCGTAAAGCTTTGAATTGATGTTTTCTACTCAAGTTGTTAGTGTCTTTAACGTGTTTTCATAGTGTTTTTGCATTTCAGGCATTTATCAAGAATACAGGTGAATTAGCATTGTTTGGATGCTAATACGGTGTTAGGATGGTGTCTAGAATAAAAGCTCGTGAAAAGACCAGCTCAAACCAACAAGAAAAGAAAGAAGTTAAAAATTTCTCCAGAGAGACGGCGCGTCCGCGCCGTAATAGCGCGCGACCGCGCCCAAAGAGCAGAATGTTAGCGCGCCCACGTTGGTCAAGCGCGCGGCCGCGCTAGGTCGGGAAAATAAAATCCTGTTTCTTCTGGAATTTTGATCCGTTGGACTTCTACTCTGTATGGGCTGCTATATATACATAACTTAAGGACATTTTTCATAACAAGACGTACCAGAGCTTAAGGAGAAGGCATAAGAAGACCGTAGAGCGCAATTCAACCAAGGAGAAGAAGATCTAGTTTATTCTTGTGATTTTTTATTTAAGTTGTAACTTTGGATGCTAGTTTTCTTATTCGTGAACTTATACTCTTATTTTATACTTGGTTTATTATTTATTCAGTATAAAGACTACGTTATTTATACCATGATTTCATCGGAACCCACGTTGATGATGAGTCCGATTATGGGCTAATCATTATTGTGGGGTTCTAACAGATTTATTTATAGATTTCTTTAGTTAATTAATTTTGATGCCTTAGTGTGTGGTGATTGTATGATAACCTAGTATTGGTTGTGCTTATTCGTCTTATGAGCGTCGCAAACTTATAAGATAGTGTGTTAATCTTTAATAAAGCGAAAGTGAATTTAAGGGTTTAGAATTTTCCATTCTAGCATAGGTTCATGTAATTGTTATGCATGATTCATGGGTAATTTTAACCATCTTACTTGCCCTATTTAATCACGATAGATAATTTATGCATTAAACCGTTTTATTTTCAGATTTTATAGACATATAGGGTCTTAACATAATTGGTGTCTATTCAGCTTCTATTTCTTTTGTGGATGTCTGGTAGTATGGTATTCGTACATTAAAAGTTGGCATTTATCAATTTCGTGTTATCTGATTAGTGTCATCACCATTACATGCTAAGGTTAAGAACGAAAAGGCTATTGAATGAAGTATTTAATGAAGTTAGAATCCCATGTTTGTGTTATATAGTATTCAACTCTCTTTAATCTCCTAGTTTATGTTCTTTATTATAATCTCTTAGTTAATTGTAGTTATAAACAACCTCAATTTGTTAGTCGTCTTAGCATTGGATAATAGCCATACCAGTGTTGCATAGATACATTGATTAAAATTAACCTAAACCAGTCCCTGTGGGAATGAACTAGAATTTATTCTATATTACTTGCGATTGCGTATACTTGCATGAATATTAGCGCGTGTTTCAGCCCTAACAAGTTTTTGGCGCCACTGCCGGGGATATCGGTGTTAATTTTTAGTTTATGTATTTGTGATCATTGGTCGTGAAAGTTCAGTGACTCGGATATTGTTACTTACTTAATTCCTTGTCATGTTTCAGGTACTCTAGCTAGCGTGTATGCATATGCGTTCTTGGTCTCGTAAGAGAACATTGGATCAAGCTGAGGAAGAAGTTGTAGTCGAGGAGAAAGTTCAAGAAGAGGTCTTAGTTGAGAAAGAAGAAGAAGTTCTAATTGCAATAGGAGAACCAGAAGCAAATCCAAAGGCTTTGATGGACTACTCTCAACCGAAGATCAATGATATTCATTCTAGCATTGTTTGACCAGTCATCTCGGCTAATACCTTTGAGATCAAGTCAAGCACGATTCAGATGATATAGAACTCAGTTCAGTTTGGGGGTTCTCCGACAGAAGACCCCAACATGCACAAAAGAGATTTCATCGAGATCTGCGACACTTTCAAGTTCAATGGAGTTTCTGAAGATGTTATTAAGTTGAGACTTTTCCCATTCTCTCTGCGGGATAAAGCTAAGTACTGGTTATATTCTCTACCACCAGGGTCTATCACCAAATGGGAGGATCTCGCTAAAAAATTCTTAACTAAATTCTTTCATATGGCGAAGACTGCTGCAATAAAAAATGCACTTACATAATTTGCTCAGCAATCTGGAGAATCTTTATGTGAGGCTTGGGATCATTATAAGGAGATGCTTAGGAAGTTCCCTCATCATGGGATGCCTAACTTGATGATCATTAACTGTTTCTATAATGGTTTGGGTGCTACTTCTAGACCCATGCTTGATGCAGCATCAGGTGGAGCATTATGGGATAAAAGCTACGATAAAGCTTATGAATTGATTGAACTGATGGCTGCAAATGAATACCAGAAACCTACTCAAAGACTATCTCAGGGAAAGGTAGCAAGAATTCTGGAGTTTGATACAGCTACTGCTATAGCTGCTCAGCTTAAGGCTTTAACAATGAAGGTGGATTCTTTGGCCAATTATGGAGTTAATCAGATAACTAGTGTCTGTGTGCTTTGTGCTGATGCCCATGAGACTGATTAGTGTGCCATTTCAAGTGAATCTACTCAGTTCGTGAGCAACTTTTAGAGGTCGCAGCAACATGTGCCAGCTACTTATCTCCCTAACAACCACAATCATCCTAACTTTAGCTGGACCAACACTCAGAATATGGTGCAGCAGCCTTATCAGCAGTATCCAGCAAAGCAGTACAACCCCCTGGTTTTCAACAACCGCAATATGCACAAAGGCAACAACTCCAGCTGCAATAGTCTAATGAAATATCTGAATTGGAGGAGTTGAGGCTCATGTACAAGAGCCAAGCGGTTTCTATCAAGACCTTGGAAAATCAAATTGGGCAAATTGCCAATGCCTTGCTAAATTGTCAACCTGGTACACTCCCTAGTGACACTGAAGTACCAGGAAAGAGGGAAGCTAAAGAGCAGGTAAAGGAAATTACATTGAGGTCTGGAAAGGTTGCGAATCCCGAACACTCTTAAGTTTTGGATGAAAAAACTGTAGCCGAGGAAGAAGTGCAGAAGGAAGCTGAAGTGGAACCAAGGAAGACTACTGTTGAACACACTCCTCCTGAGGGTAATACAGGGGAGAAACAGATCTATCCTCCAACTCCTTTTCCTAAGAGGCCGCAGAAGAAAAAGCTGGATAAGCAATATGAGAAGTTTTTGGAGGTGTTCAAGAAACTTTATATCAACATACCTTTCGCTGAAGCTCTTGAACAAATGCCTAGTTATGCGAAGTTTATGAAAGGTATTCTCTCTCGAAAGGTGAAGCTTGATGACTTAGAGACAGTTGTTCTCACGGAGGAATGCAGTGCTATACTGCAACAGAAGTTGCCTCCGAAGCTTAAGGATCCTAAAAGCTTCACTATTCCTTGCACCATTGGAAAAATGTCATTTGACAAATGCTTATGTGACTTGGGAGCTAGCATCAATCTGATGCCTTTGTCAATATTTAAGAAGTTGGACTTACCTGATCCAAAACCTACTTATATGACTTTGCAGCTGGCCGATCGTTCTATTACATATCCACGAGGCATTGTGGAGGACGTCTTGGTTAAGGTGGATAAACTCATCTTTCCTGCTGATTTTGTAATTCTTGATTTAGAGGAGGATAAGAAGATTCCCATAATCTTGGGAAGACCGTTCTTGGCTACTGACCGAACCTTGATAGATGTGCAGATGGGTGAGCTCACCATGTGAGTGCTGGATCATGATGTAACTTTTAATGTGTTCAATGCCATGAAATTCCCTACGGAAAATGAGGAGTGCTTAAAGGTGGAGTTGATCGATTATGTGGTTACTTCAGAATTTGATCAATTGCTAAGGTTTGATACCTTAGAAAAGGCCTTATGGGGAACTCCGATAGTGAAGATGATGAAGGTGATGAGCAATTACAATATCTGAATGCTTCCCCTGGAAGAGGATGATGGATATGCCTTTTGAATCTCTTGCAAGAGGAGCTGAACAAATCTCCTAAGCGTCTCAAGCCATCTATTGATGAAGCTCCTACACGTGAGCTTAAGCCATTGCCTGAACACCTAAGGTATGCTTTTTTAGGTGATGCATCTACTTTGCCTGTTATTATTGCATCTGACCTTTCAGGTAGTGATGAGGAAAAACTCTTAAGAATTTTGAGAGAGTTCACATCAACAATTGGATGGACGATAGCAGATATTAAGGGAATCAACCCTTCTTATTGCATGCATAAAATTCTACTAGAGGAAGGTAGCAAGCCTACTGTTGAGCAACAAAGAAGGCTCAATCCGATCATGAAAGAAGTTGTGAAGAAGGAAATTCTCAAGTGGCTAGATGCAGGGATCATCTATCCCATTTCTGACAGTTCTTGGGTGAGTCCAGTCCAGTGTGTACCAAAGAAAGGAGGTATCACCGTTATTGCTAATGAGAAGAGTGAGCTCATTCCTACTCGAACGGTCACGGGGTGGAGAGTTTGCATGGAATACAGGAAGCTGAACAAGGCCACAAGAAAGGATCACTTCCCTCTGCCTTTTATTGATCAGATGCTCGACAGGTTGGTTGGGCATGAGTACTACTGTCTTTTGGATGGCTATTCGGGCTATAATCAGATTTGTATCGCTCCAGAAGATTAGGAAAAGTCTACTTTTACTTGTCTATTTGGTACTTTCGCCTTTAGAAGAGTTTATTTTGGGTTGTGTGGCACACCAGCCACGTTTCAGAGATGCATGATGGCTATTTTCTCTGACATGATTGGTCAGAATGTGGAGGTGTTCATGGACGACTTCTCTGTGTTTGGAGATTCATTTGATGAGTGCTTGCAGAATCTTGGCGACGTTCTTAAAAGGTGTGTTGAGACCAACTTGGTTCTCAACTGGGAGAAATGTCACTTTATGGTGCGACAGGGCATTATTCTTGGTCACAAGGTCTCTAGTAAGGGTCTTGAGGTGGACAAAGCCAAAGTAGGGGTCATTGAAAATCTTCCTCCACCAATTTCTGTTAAGGGAGTTCGCAGCTTTCTTGGTCATGCGGGTTTCTATAGGAGGTTCATCAAGGACTTCTCTAAAATATCTAAACCTTTGTGCAATCTTCTGGAGAAGGATGTCCCGTTCAAGTTTGATGATGAGTGCCTAGCTACTTTTGAGTTCGTGAAGAAGAGTTTAATCACAGCACCTGTTATAACTGCACCTGATTGAAATGATCCTTTTAAGATGATGTGCGATGCAATTGACTATGCAGTTGTAGCAGTTTTTGGGCAGAGAAAGAACAACATATTTTATGTGATCTACTATGCTAGTAAGACCCTCAATGGTGCTCAACTAAATTACACTACTATTGAGAAAGAACTTTTGGCCATTGTCTACGGTTTTGAGAAGTTTCGATCTTATTTGCTTGGGACGAAGGTGATAGTTTTCACTGATCACACTGCAATTCGATATCTCGTCTCGAAGAAGGACTCGAAGCCTAGATTGATTAGATGGGTTCTTTTGCTTCAGGAGTTTGAATTAGAGATCAAGGACATAAAATGTACTGAGAATCAAGTCTCTGATCATCTCCCTCATTTGGAAGATCCAAGTGCAATTTCACAGGATAAGACATTGATAAATGAGTCTTTTCCCGATGAGCAGCTGTTTGGAGTGCAAGAGGAAGCACCGTGGTTTACAGACATTGTGAACTACCTTGTGAGTAATATCATGCCTCCATACTTGTCGTACGCTCAAAGGAAAAAGTTTCTTCATGAGGTGAAGTGGTACATGTGGGATGAACCATATCTGTTTAGGCAATGAGCTGACCAAATCATCAGGAGATGTATTCCGTACAGCGAAACAGGGGAGATCTTGTGAAACTGTCATTTTACTGTTTATGGAGGCCACTATGGTGGAGAGAAGACAACAGCTCGTGTCCTTCAAGCGGGATTCTTCTGTCCTACTTTGTTTAAAGATGCGCATCATTTTGTTTTAAAGTGTGATCGATGCCAGCGTGTGGGTAATATGTCCAAGAGGGATGAGATGCCTCTTAATGTGCTTCTCGAGGTTGAAGTCTTCGATATTTAGGGAGTCGACTTCATGGGGCCGTTTGTCTCATCTTGCCATAATTAGTATATCCTGCTGGCGGTTGGTTATGTATCGAAATGGGTTGAAGTCAAGGTTTTGCCGACAAATGATGCGAATGTAGTGCTTAATTTTCTTCATAAGAAGATATTCACACGATTTGGGACTCCAAGAGTCATAATCAGTGATGAGGGATCACATTTCTGTAATCGCAAGTTTACTGCCATGATGCAAAGGTATAATGTGAATCATCGCATTGCTACAGCCTACCATCCTCAGACTAATGGTCAAGCTGAGGTGTCTAACAGGGAGATCAAGCATATTTTAGGGAAAGTTGTGTGTTCATCAAGGAAGGATTGGTCTCTGAAGCTTGATGAAACTGTTTGGGCATATAGAATAGCATACAAGACTCCGTTAGGAATGTCGTCGTTTCAGTTGGTTTATGGTAAGGTGTATCATTTGCCTGTGGAGCTCGAACATAAAGCGTATTAGGCTTTGAAGATGTTGAACCTTAATTTGGATGCAACTGGTAATAAGAGAATGCTTCAATTGAATGAACTCGACGAATTTCGGCTTCAAGCGTATGAAAACAACAAAACGTACAAGGAGAAAGTCAAGAGGTGGCACGATAGGGGTCTAGTGCTCAAATCATTTGTGCCGGGACAACAAGTTTTGTTATTTAACTATCGTCTCCGTCTTTTTCCTAGAAAATTGAAGTCGAGATGGTCAGGGCCTTTCATTATCAAAACCGTGTTTCCGCTTGGAGCTGTGGAGATTTTTGAGAATGATCCAGGCCAAGCATTCAAAGTAAATGGTCAGAGGTTGAAGCACTACTATGGGGATATGGCAAATTATGATGTGGTTAGTGCCGTTTTATTGTCTACGTGATCTCGAGATTTTACGTCAAGCTAGTGACGTAAACCAAGCGCTTCTTGGGAGCACCGAAGTTTGTTGTACATTAGTAGGTAGAAGAAGAAGAAAGAAAAGAGAAAAACACAAAAAAAATCAGAAAAACAAAAAAAATCAGTGCCAACTATAGTCGCACGGCGCTCCCGCGCTGTAAAGTGGGGCGGCCGCGCTGACATTCCAGAAACTGGGCGCGCTCGCGCTGCCTGGTGGGGCGGCCGCGCTGAAAAGTCAGTAGCATGGCACGCCCGCGCCAAGGTCACACGCGGCCGCACTGTGTCCCTGTGTTCAAAAAAAAATACAAGGCAGAAAAGAAGAGAAATTCGGGACTTTTAATTCAAAATCAATTCCCACCCGAATTTTACTCTTCCACATGCCAAATTTCCCTCTCCAAATCAAACTCATTATTCCCATTATTCCCGTAATCAATTCCCACTCATTTTCCATAACTAATTCTTTCCAAATATCCTATATATACATACACTTATACACAAACTTCTCCATCACTTCTCAAATTCTCAAACACACAAATCTCTCTTACAAACTTCTATTCTCTCAAACTTATTCAATCTCAATGGCACCAAAAAAACAGCGAACTCAAGTAAGCAGCAGCACCACCAGTTCTTCGAGTGCAGGTGGTGTGAGGCCTAGGTTTTCAACTCCAGAGGCTGAGGCGGAGTATGTGAGGCTGCTTTCAAAACCTATAGCCAAGGAGCGTGGTTTTCTGCCATTGAGGAAAGATGGTAAGTTGTTGGAGATGATCTTGGAGATGGGCTGGATTGTTTTTGTGAGATACCCTATAATATCTAGGATATATCGTGTAACTATTTTTATCAATAAATAAATATTTTGTGATTATTATATGAATTTTGGTAAATTATCTGTTAAGTGGTATTTGTGTTTGGATGTGTATTTTAATTTTTATAGGTCCAAAATAAGATAAAAATAATTGTGATATTTTTCTATTAATTTTTACGTTGTTATATGGATTTATAAATGATTTGTGTAGTTTATAAATTATTTTTCCGAGTATTTATAAACTATTTTATATAATCGGGAACCAACCGACTTCAACCGTTTTTACGTTTTTACAACCCGAAACTCTTCCGAAAACTCCTTCCTAACCTAATTGCAATATTCCGAGCATTTTCCCCGTGCGGGTCCCGACGCAATATTTTCGATACGAATTTCATTTCGGTAAATCGATAAAAACCCGTATTTTCGAGAAACGGGATCTTTTTATTAAACTATTATATTATCATCTCGTAGTACGTGTGACCAAAGCGCTGAGACCAAGACCGCATTTACAAAATGTATAGATTCGGATAATTATCCTAAAACCGGTACCGATTTGGATCTGTTTTTTCAAATAAACGTAATATTTTATATCCGGTATGATCAACGGGGTACCAATATTCCGTAAACATAAATAGCCAATACAGTATTGTATTCTGTACAGATAAACATAGTTATACCATAAAACTTCATAATTATCTAAAATTTTTAATAATAATAATAATAATAATAATAATAAAATCCTTGAATATTTATTCTTGGTGTTCTTGAAGTATCAGTAACCGAAACACTCGGATTTTCCTGCTCTACCAGATTGTGCTATCAAATCAGTCAAAAATTTGGTAAAATTTCAATTTATATTTCTAGGGTTTATGTTGAAAATTGGGGTTTTGATTTCTGAGGGTTGTCAGATGATTTTGATGTTATAATTAGCATTAATACGTCCATTACAATCAATTTACATAATTTCTGTGGATATTATAGTTTAAGAAGTACTAATTAGAACTGTTGGCTTTAATCGATTTTCAATTTGATTTTCTAGGTTATGTGTTAACTGTTTGATGTTAAGAGTGATTATATCACTCTTAACAAAAGAGTGATTGTATCATATTATATATTATATAAGCTTCAATTTCAGATATTAAGTGTTTAATTTGGTTTATGGTTGGGTGAATTCAATGTTTTCACCGGAGTTTTCAAGCTCGCCGGTTTTCGTACAAATTCTCACCGGAATCCAAGAGTTTCCAGTTGTTTTTGTCGACTATTGTTATGTCTGAGTTGCTGGTTTGATTTAGACTGAAACGAGAGCAAAAATCATATCAACAAGATCGGGTTTGACTGAGTTCAGGGCATGGCCGAAGTTTTACCCGATAGCCGGAACCTGTCGCCGGATTCTGGGTTCCCCAGTTTCCGGTGGCATTTTCTTGAGGGGTCCGATTGGTTTTTTATGACCCGGTTCCGACCCGGTTTCCTACCCGCTTTTGATCCTAAATTCCTCAAACCCATTTCCAAAAATATGTTTCCGAAATTTTGTTTTAAAAATAAATAAAAAATCTACTTCTTTTATTTCAAAAATTACTTTTAATTATTTTTAATTTCAAAAATCAGTATCTTTAATTCTAAAAACTAATTTTAATTCCAAAATAAATCTAAATAATTTAATTAATTAATTTTAATTGATAATTAATAATTTAATTAGTCAATTAATTTAAATATTAATTGATTAATTATGTTTAATTAGTTATTAATTAATTTTAATTGATTATTTAATTAGATTTAATTATTTCTTCTGATTTAAAAATTTCGAAAAATAGTTTCGAGTTTTAAAATATTATTTTAAATTATTTCCAAGGCTCGATAATTATTATAAAATGATTTTAAAGTCAGATTCTTGTATTCGAACCCTGATTAATTGTTTATCAATGGCTCGTTGACCCGTTTTAATTTCGAAAAATGTTCAAAAATTCGTATTAAATACCAGAAAAATCATTTTAATCCCAAACCTTCTTTGAAAAATTATTTATATCGAATACCTTGCATGCTATGTGCTGTATGCTATTTGATTAATGTGTTGTATGGCTATGTGTTTGTTGTTTGACTGTTTTAGTCATAACTTTCAATCCGTAAATCGGATTTGGGTGAAACGAAGGGTAGATAAAATCTTATGACGCCTATGTAACAATTAGAATGATGTGAGATGAATATTGGTAGATACTTATGATGCCTAGCAGAGTAAGCGAGGCGTAGAAAAGAAAGAAGGTGATCAGAAAATAGAATTGATGCGTAGAAAATAAAGCAAATGATCAGTGAGTAGAAGCGATGCATATAAAAAGTAGACAAGTGGCTGTTGAATAGAATTATTAGAAAAGTACAAGTGAAGTTTGAATCATTTGTGTTAAGGCAAGTACTTCTGAACCTTTCTCGAGATATATTGCAAATATATCTAAATTCTCTCGTGACATATTGCTAGTATTAAAAATAGTTATGCTTTATATTGTAAGTACTTTGAATCATTCAGACTGGAACCCTGATCACATCATTTGATCTTTGAGCTGTAAGCCTTATTCTTTGTAAACCATCCACTGTTGATTTACCAGATACTAAACCATACAAATACAATACTACTCCACAAATACATATCCACCATACACCAAACACTGGAACATAATTGCTTAAACATACATAAACTTTTATACTCTATCATACCTTATAACATCAAATGACTAAACCTTGTGAAATTATTGTTCATCTAATACCTGATTCTCTTACAGGCTGGAAACCATTCCTCATACATACCTTGATATACCCTTGTGATACCCATGAATTGCATTACGCTTTTATTCAAATGTTTTATCATTATTGATTATGATCTTATTTTATTGAATTATATTATTTATCATACTGAACTATTTTAGAATTAGATAGTTTTCTTTATGTGGACCAAATTCGTGGTCAGACCAGATTTGTGGTCGAATTAGGCCAATGTGTGCCTTGGATCCAGTTGATAGAGCAAAGCCGTGTGCCTTGCTCGGGGTTAGTGTGTGATTGATCAGCAGCCTAACCTTGGTTTAAAACTTAAAATGAATATCCAATTGTAATGATTGTTAACAAGAAACTTGATTCTTCTGAATCATCTCATTTGATCATTGTTTAACCTCAGTAATTGTTATTATGGCTTGCTGAGCTAGTTAGCTCACTCTTGCGAATCTGTTTATGTATTCTACAGTTAAAATGAAATAATTGATAGCAAGGTTTCCCAGTCCAATGTGCGAGTTAGGATTCCAGGACGAGTTGAATCGAGCCGGTAGAAGCTTTATATTATAGTTGAGATGTGTAAGCTTGTAAGAATAATTTCATTATCATTTGTAAGTTAAACTAGTTGGGACTTGATACGATGTAATAAAAGTTAAGGTTGTGGCTTGTTTTCATACTTTAACCTGTTGCGATCCATGGTAATGAAAAGATGGGTCATTGCATATAATATTTCATATACAGGTTTATATATTGTGTGTGTGTGTTGTGAACCCCAAACTTCTGATCCGGGTTCAGAGGGCGTCATACACCCGATGCTGTGCCCATGAGTGTGGTGCATGAGTTTTATGCTAATGCTAAGGCAGAGAAGAACGGTTTCACCGTGGTGAGGGGGGTGACGGTGGACTACAGTGTTAAGGCGATTCGTAGGGTGATTGAGCAGCTCGAGAGGAAGGAGGAGCAGGAGAACTGGAACGAGAAGACTCCGGAGGAGTATAACTTGGATTTGATTGTTGCTACCCTTTGTATTCCTGAGACTCATTGGAAGTTCAAGAAGGGAACGAATGAGTATGCCACATTTCCTGCTTCGTGCATGAACAGGTTTGCACATGCATGAAACTCTTTTATTTGTGCTAACATCATGCCATCTTCTCACGTGCATGAGATTACTGTGGAGTGTGCGCGTTTGTTGTGAGGTATTCTGCAGGGAGACTATGTGGATCTTGGGATGGTTATCCATTAGGGTATTCTGATGTTCTTGCGAGGGAGTACTACCGGTTCGATACCCTATGGATCTATTATGACCAAATTATGCATGGCGGTTGACGTTCGTTGGCCTGCACATGAGCAGCTGCAGCTCCCTAGTGCTCCGATTGATAGTTCAACATTTTTGAATATGATTGAGTGGTATAGTGGGAAGCCCAATCCTAAGGGGCTTGGATATTCTTATAACCATCTGCTAGGTGGAAGGCCAGCGGATCAGACTTATACTAGTGGGACTTTGCAGGCTCATTGAGCATCTTGGAGAGCTCAGTTGGGAGAGGAGGCTGGTCCTTCGGGATCGCAGCAGCACCAGGAGGAAGCACAGGACAGTGCTGGTTTGAGTACGATGCAGTATAGGCATTTAGCTAGAAGGATGGATGGATGCAATACATGATATCCATAGCAGGTTTGCACATGACCTCACCCAGGCGTTGGGGACTATATTCAGAGCCACAGGAGTTTACATCCAGTGGCCAGTATTTGGTGAGGACTTGGTGTATCCACCTTCAGACACTCCACCCCTTGAGGGTGATGATCATATTTCTTATTAGGTATGCCTGATTCCTTTCTATTACCTTCACCGAGGACAGTGAATATTTTAAGTTTGGGGGTAGTAGTTAAGGATTATATATTTTGTGTGAGTCGCATATAGTTGCATATTCATGTTAGTTTAGATCATATAGTTGCATTTTTGCCATGTAGTAGTTTTTTTATTTTTGTAGTTTTGATGATAGTTGTTGTATATAGTTTCATGCATATGCATAATGACATGATCCCTTAGATGATTTTTCCGATTGATTTGTGATATTGATGCTAGTGTAGTGATGGCGTATTTAGTAATGTTAAGTCTTCTTGAGTTGATTTCTATGCTAGAGACAATTGTACTTCACTAAGTCTTATAGGTTGCTTGAAGCCTAGATCATGGTCATGGTTTATTTGTTTGTCGAAGTTTAATCGCCTATTTATATTTAGAATTTAGGATATTCTCTTAATGATAAAATAATATGGATATTTAAAAAAATTGGAGAAAATTAGATTTCATTACTAGTTGTGTGGCTAGGTGTCAAATGGCTAGTAGCCGGCTCATTTTACATGAGTAGTCTAGGGTTGGACGAGATGGAGCGAAACGCACTCGTTCAGAATTTTTGTGAAAAAAAGAAAAAAAGAAAAAAAATGTGTTTATGCATAATTGATCACGAGTGGGCTCTTTAATACTCGAGTTATTAAGTTATTAGAATACTTTGTGCCTAATGACCTAAAGCTTTTTATAGTCTGGGATCCACTATCCTAACGCTCGCTATATGAGTATTATTGTATAAGTCTTTTATGGACCTCACTCATTGCACGGTCAAATAAGCATATTTGTGTTGTTTTTGTGTTGTGAATAAAAGCATGAATCCATGTAAAACTCCGATATAAAAATTGAAGTGTTATGAGTTATTTTGAGTTTAGCTTTAATTCTATTTATAACCTTGCGATTGCTTTGATGAGTAGTGAGTCATGATTATTGATCTAGTTGTAATAGTATATCTGTAAGTATTTGCACACACGCACGTTTCTGGCTTGTAAGTTGATTTTTGGGGCTTGATTGATCTTTGTGCGAATAACTACATTTGTTGAGATTTGCTTGTTGATTGATTTAGTTATTCTATGGGGATGGTTGCATTCATATAGTTTACATTCATGCATTTTTATTTCTTGTTCTTTGAGTCTGTTTATGCTTGAGGACAATCATCGGTTCAAGTTTGGGGGTATGTTGAGTGGCATTTATGACACTTTATAACGCTCCGTAAAGCTTTGAATTGATGTTTTGTACTCAAGTTGTTAGTATTTTTAATGTGTTTTCGTAGTGTTTTTACATTTCAGGAATTTATCAGGAATACAGGTGAATTAGCATTGTTTGGATGCTAATATGGTGTTAGGATGATATCTAGAATAAAAGCTCGTGAAATGACCAGCTCAAACCAACAAGAAAAGAAAGAAATCAGAAATTTCTCCAGAGAGACGGCGCGCTCGCGCTGTGGTAGCGCGCGGCCGCGCCCAAAGAGCAGAATGTTAGTGTCCCCGAGCTGGTCAAGCGCGTGGCCGCGCTAGTTCGAGAAAATAAAATCTTGTTTCTTCTGGAATTTTGATCTGTTGGACTTCTACTCTGCATGGGCTGCTATATATACATAACTGAAGGACGTTTTTCATAATAAGATGTACCAGAGCTTAAGGAGAAGGCGTAAGAAGACCGTAGATCACAATTCCACCAAGGCAAAAAAGATCTAGTTTATTCTTGTGATTCTTTATTTTAAGTTGTAATTTTGGATGCTAGTTTTCTTATTTGTGAACCTATACTCTTGTTTCGTACTTGGTTTATTATTTATTCAGTATAAAGACTACGTTATTTATACCATGCTTTCATCGGAACCCACGTTGATGATGAGTCCGATTATGGGTTAATCGTTATCGTGGGGTTCTAATGGATTTTATGGATTTCTTTAGTTAATTCATTTTGATGCCTTAGTGTGTGGTGATTGTATGATAACCTAGTATTGGTTGTGCTTATTCGTCTTATTAGTGTCGCGAACTTATAAGGTAGTGTGTTAATCTTTAATGAAGCGAATGTGAATTTAAGGGTTTAGAACTTGCCATGCTAGCATAGGTTCATGTAATTGTTATGCATGATTCGTGGGTAATTTTAACCATCTTACTTGCCCTATGTAATCATGAAAGATAACTTCTGCATTAAACCGTTATGTTGTCAAATTCTATAGATATATAGGGTCTCAACATAATTGGTGTCTATTCATCTTCTATCTCTTTTGTGGATGTCTGGTAGTATGGTATTCGTACAACGAAAGTTGGCGTTTATCAGTTTCGTGTTATCTGATTAGTGTCATCACCATTACATGCTAAGGTTAAGAATGAAAAGGCTATTGAATGAAGTATTTAATGAAGTTAGAATCCCATATTTGTGTTATATAGTATTCAACTCTCTTTAATCTCCTAGTTTATGTTCTTTATTATAATCTTTTAGTTAATTATAGTTATAAACAACCTCAATTTGTTAGTTGTCTTGGCATTGGATAATAGCCATACTAGTGTTGCATAGATACATTGATTAAAACTAACCTAAACCAGTCCCTGTGGTAATGAACTAGAATTTATTCTATATTACTTGCGATCATATATACTTGCGTGAATATTAGTGCATGTTTCAGCCCTAACAGAAGTACATGATCACTAGGAAGTAATGAGCCGACAGAAGAGAGTAAATCAGAGAAGGCGTTGTCGCTAATACCAAATCGTGCTTTCCAGTTATTTAATTTTAAGATTGAATCCAATTTAGTGCAATCACTACCCTCATACAATGGTTGTTCAACATCGGCCAAAAATCTCTTGAATTCATACGACTATTTATCGCAGTCATCACCCAAATCATTAAATGCCGCTTCACAAACATTAGCTGCTTTTGATGCAGCTACATGCTATTCCGATGAGGAGGAAGAAGAAGACGGAATTGTGCTACCTACAGATGACCTAGTAGTAGCCTTAACTCCGTGCCAAATCTAATCGACGTATCCCAAAATAAAACCCTTTTCATAGAGATGACCTCTACTTACCTTGACACTGAACTTTTTGAAATTAGCGCAATGACAACATGGACAAGGTATTTTATTAGGATCATCACAATTTTCTTCGGCATATATCAGAAATTGTTCAACCCCATTTTCATACTCTAGTGAATCCCTATCTGCTTTTATCCACGACCTATCCATATATCGTAAACAGGTACAACCTATAATTATCATTTTCATGATCAAAATAACATACATTATGTATATAATCATAAATATAACTACAGTTATAATTATTAACATTATATCTCATGTTATTCCATTTTCATAATTGTTAAGTTAAAATGTACCAGTATATATACTATCATATTACTATTATCTTATATTACTATAATTATACAATCCTAGTAACAACTAATATTACTTTCATATTATTAATTAGTATTACTAGTATTACTAATTGATAGGGATAGATAAATCTTGACTGTGTAATTAAATATTACATTGATTATACAAGATGTGGGCTGCTAGTCCCAATAAGAAGATGTATGATATTCAAGACCAAAAGGTTAACACATTGATCAGGCCTGATGGGGTCAGGCCTGATGGAACAAGGAAGGCCGAAAAATCCTGAATGTTAATTAATTTCGTAATTAATTGATAAGGGAAAAATCAGCTATTGAGAAGAGTCCCGATAAGGACATAAATCCTTGCAGATTAGCCTCAAAGGGACCTAGAAGGATAAAGAATCAGTTTCCTACTATTTAGGACTCCAAAGTCCATTCTAATTCTGAGACTTGGCTACCAAGTCTCCTATACCAAGTCCAATTCAAGGACTTCCAACATCTATATAAGGGGCCTCACCCCATGAATCAGAACTATGTTTTTTTGGCTTGATTCTCTAATTCACTGAGATACGTAGGCATCTCGTAAATGCAGAGTTAAGCTACGAAACACGAGAGCAGCCATTAAAGGCCTTGAGCTCCCGAACCTTAGTAATAAATACAGCAAATAATAACCTTAGTTTTTTATCCATAACATTTGGCGCCGTTTGTGGGAAAGCACAACAATAACCATGGAAAGAACACGGAGAACAGTTAGAGACCTTGCAGTAAAAACACCAACGGGGACAACCCAAGTGATACCTTCAACTGTGGAGGTGCCTCCTCACTCAACCTATGCAACCACGCAAGGAGAAGCCCAGATAGGGGCAACTAAACCTCAGCCACAAGGGAAAATCCCCTTGGCTACTCAAGGTACGAATCCTCAAGTTCAACAAATACATGCACCTGTGAATTCTCGACCCGTCGGGTACAAATATTCAACTGTTGTTACTACTAACCCCCCTTATGGGATGCCCCTTTACCCCGAGGTTGGAGGAAGCGGACATGCTGGGCGGAGTGAAGCACGAGGGTGATCGCCCCCATACATACGAGGTTTGGCTCCTATTCCTGAGGATCAGGAATTTTCTGGTCCTTACACTGAGAGAGACTCCGAATCTTCGGATGATGAAGTAGCCCCAAGAAGGAGACGTGCTGGCAAAGAGCCGATGGCTGAAGGTAGCCAACGCCCTCAGAGCACCCAAGGGACGAATCCCCAATAAGTGCAGAAAAGAATCAGGGCTCATGAGGCTGAGATTCAAAGGGTGAGGCGCGACTTGGAGGCGTACCAGACCACCAGACCCCAAGCACCTCCTAGGGGGAGAAATCCTCCTCCTGTCATAGACCTGGATGGTCCAGTGCAGAGAAGGGATGTTGTCCCAAGGGCTGATCCAAGTAATCTTCTTCCCCTTGGAGATCCTGATGATCCTACTCCACCTTTCACTGAAGATATAATGAATGCCCATATCTTAAGGAAATTCAAGATGCCAACTATAAAAGCTTATGACGGCACGGGAGATCCCGCTAATCATGTTAGTACATTCTCTAATGCACTACTGTTGCAGCCCGTGAATGATGCTATTAAGTGTCGAGCCTTTCCTCAAACCCTGTCGGGTATGGCTCAAAGGTGGTATAGTCGCTTTCCCCCAAACTCTATTGGGTCGTTCAGAGAATTAAGTTAGGCTTTTATTAAGCAATTCATCAGTGGGAGAGTTCATGAGAAAAGTTCAGCATCTCTTATGAGCATTGTGCAGGGAACAAAAGAATCCTTAAGAGATTACCTGGATCGTTTCACAAAGGAGGCTTTAAAAGTCCCAGACCTTGATGATAAGGTAGCCATGATAGCATTGTAACAAGGAACTAGGGATGAGTTTTTTAAGATGTCCTTGGCCAAACGTCCCCCTGAAAGCATGTTGCAGCTCCAGGATAGGGCAGGGAAGTATATCAAGGTTAAAGAAAGCATGAGGAAGACCGTAGTAAGTAATGAGCCCACTGGAGGCAAGAAGCGGAAAACTGATCTGAAGTATATCGCTAAGGACAAATATCCTAGAACCGAGCAAAACCCTGATTCAACCCCCAAGAAGGGAGGACCTGGGCAAAAGTTCACTGAGTACGCTAAGCTCAATGCTCCTAGAAGCCAGATCTTGATGGAAATCGAGAAAGATCGAGATATTCGTTGGCCTAAGCCCTTGAAGGCTGATCCTGCCAAGCTAGATAAGAGCAAGTATTGCAGATTTCACAATGATGTTGGTCATGACACCGATGAGTGTAGGCAACTAAAAGATGAAATTGAGTTCCTCATTCGGAAAGGAAGATTGAACAAATACACTGGAGAAGGAGGGGATAGAAGCAACAATGTGAGAAGGAATTTTGATGATCGAAGGAGAGATCAAGAAGATCAGGGGCGAAATCTCCAACCTAGGGGACCGGTGATAAATACAATCTTCAGAGGACCGCGCCCCCGAGGGCCTATGATCAACACAATTTGTGGAGGACCAACTGCTGCTGGGTTATCCAAGAACTCCAGGAAAGCATATGCTCGAGAAGTTATGCATATTATTGGGGAAGCCCCGAAGAGGGGCAGGATAGGAGTAACAATGTCTTTTGATGATTCTGATCTGGAGGGTGTGAAATTTCCCCATGACGACCCGTTGGTCATAACCCCGATAATAGGGAACAGCCCGGTAAGAAGGGTCCTTGTGGATAATGGTGCTACAGTGGATATTTTGCTCCATGACACCTTTTTAAGGATGGGATATAATGACTCCCAATTGACCCTAACCGACATGCCGATATATGGATTCACAGGAGTGGAATGCCCCCTAGAAGGAATAATCAAGTTGCCAACAACCATAGGAGAGGAACCAAGGCAAGCAACTCAGATGTTGGACTTTGTGGTGGTGAAGGCTAGTTCGACCTACAATGCTATCATGGGAAAAATAGGGATACATGCCTTCAAGGCAGTCCCTTCTTCTTATCATTCAGTTATGAAGTTTCCGACTCGAGATGGGATTGGAGAAGAAATAGGAGATCAAAAAATGGCTAGAAGCTGTTATGTGGCCTCTTTGAGGGCAGATGGAGTTGGAGGGCAGGTTCTTCCTATTGAAGATCTGGATATCCGAGAGAATGATGAGAAAAGGGGAAAGCCAGCAGAAGACTTAGTTTCAATTCCTTTGGTCCCCGAAGATCCTGGGAAGGTGACTTTTATTGGAGCAACGCTCAAGGAGCCCCTTAGTGGGAAGTTAGTGAGATTTTTGCAAGAAAATAGTGATGTTTTTGCATGGTCAACAGCTGATATGCCAGGCATAGACCCAGAACTGATTACTCACAAGCTGAATGTGGACCCAAATCGGAAGACGGTAAAACAAAAGAAAAGAAGTTTTGCTCCAGAAAGGCAAGAAGCTATAAAACAGGAAGTGGAGAAGCTCTTGGAGGCTGGTTTCATTGAGGAGATTCAATTTCCAGAGTGGTTAGAAAACCCTTTAATGGTGAAGAAGGCTAATGGAAAATGGAGGATGTGTGTGGACTTCACCGATCTAAATGATGCCTGTCCTAAGGACTGTTTTCCGTTACCAAGGATCGATACTTTGATAGATGCCACTGCTGGGCATGAAATGCTGAGCTTCATGGATGGATTTAGTGGATATAATCAGATCAAGATGTATAAGGATGACATTCCAAAGGTATCATTCATCACCGACTTTGGTGTTTATTGTTATCTTGTTATGGCGTTTGGTCTCAAGAATGCAGGAGCCACCTATCAAAGGTTGGTAAATAAATTTTTTAAGGATCTTATTGGCAAGACTATGGAAGTTTATGTTGATGACATGTTAATCAAGAGTCTAGTAAAGACTGATCATATAGCCCATATAAGGGAAGCTTTTGAGGTCCTGAGGTACCACAAAATGATGTTAAATCCTACAAAGTGTGCATTCGGAGTGGGATCTGGAAATTTTTTGGGATTGATGGTCTCCAAGAGAGGGATTGAGGCTAACCCCGATAAAATAAAGGCAATCCTGGACATGGAACCACTAAAAACTATCAAGGATGTTCAGAAGCTCACAGGAAGGGTTGCTGCATTGGGACGATTCATCTCCAAGTCAGGAGACAAGTGCCTATCATTCTTCAAGTCACTAAAAAACATTAAGGACTTTGTATGGAGTGAGGAAAACCAGAAGGCTTTCAAAGAATTGAAGAAATATATGGCGCAGGCCCCGTTATTGGCCAAGCCAGTTTTGAATGAAGTTTTATTCTTATACTTGGCTGTTTCAGAGAGTGCCTTGAGCGCTGTATTGGTTAAGGAGGAATTGAAAGTCCAGAAACCCATATACAATGTCAGAAAAATTCTACATGATGCTGAGTTGAATTATTCAACTATTGAGAAATTTGCTCTAGCCTTGGTAATGGCTTCGAGAAAGCTGCGTCCTTACTTTCAGGCTCATCAGATTGAGGTGCTAACGAATCAGCCCCTGAGAAATATCATTCACAGTCCCAAGGCAAGTGGGAGATTGATCAAGTGGGCAATAGAGCTGGGAGAGTTCGATCTCAAGTATAAGCCACGAACAGCAATAAAAGCCCAAGCACTAGCTGACTTCATGGTGGAATGTACCATATCCAACCAAGAAGTCGGGGGGCAGGAAGATAATATACCTCAAGACAAGGAAGTTGACAAGGGGGATAAAGAGAAGGTTAAGAACTTAAAAGTTTGTGGAGACTCTAAGTTGTTCATATGCCAGGTGAAGGGAGAGTTTGAGGCAAGGGATGAAATGATGGCTAAGTATGTCCGCCTAGTAAGGGCCGTGATGACCCAATTTGATGAATGCCATGTTGAGCACATTCCAAGGGAGGAGAATGGTAAGGCAGATGCGTTGTCAAAATTTGCTTCATCTGAGATGGAAGAAAGTTCTGGAAGTGTATTCTATCGCGTTTTGAAAACACGGAGCATTGATATTAAGCTCGTGGCTCCTATAGGCCCGGGGATGTCATGGATTGATCCCATTAAGGCTCACACTCAAACCGGCTGGTTACCAAACGATGCTACTGAAGCATGAAAATTGGTTGTTCGAGCATTAAGATACTCTTTGATAGATGAAATTCTGTATAAAAGATCTTTCGTGGTTCCCTACTTAAGATGTCTCAGGCCTGATGAGGCTTGCTTGGCTCTTGAAGAAGTACATGAAGGCATATGCGGGCAACACTTGGGGGGCAGGGCCTTGGCTCATAAGATAACCCGTTTAGGCTTCTATTGGCCGGAAATGATGGCTGATGCCAAAGAATATGTGAAAAAATGTGACCGTTGTCAGAAGCACGCACCAGTTGTTAGACAACCCCCCGAGATGCTGACCTCTATCAACTCGCCCATCCCCTTTGCTATGTGGGGAATGGATATATTAGGGCCTTTCCCCATGGCCATGGCATAAAGGAAGTTTTTGATTGTGGCCATTGATTATTTCACCAAGTGGATTGAAGCCAAACCCTTGGCCAAGATCACAACTAAGCAGGTTGCACAATTCCTGTAGGAGAGTATTATGTGCTGGTATGGAATTTCCTGCATCCTAGTCACTGACAATGGAACACAGTTCAACAACGAGGAATTCAAGAAGTATTGTGAGGAAAATGAAATCGAATTGTGATTCACATCTGTGGCCCACCCGCAAGCCAATGGGCAAGCGGAAGTGGCAAACTGAATAATCCTCGATGGACTAAAAAAGAGGATTGAGAAGTCAAGGAATAACTGGGTGGATGAAATACTCCCCATACTATGGGCCTATAGGACTACCTGTAGAGTCACGACTGGAGCAACTCCCTTCATGTTAGCATATGGTGCAGAAGCAGTTGTTCCCGTAGAGATATCACATTCCTCCCCCAGGATTCAAGCTTTCAATGCTGAGAAAAATGAAGAAGGGCAAAGGTTAGCCCTGGATCTAATTGATGAAGTACGAGATGAGGCACATGCGAAGATAGTGGAATATCAAAAAAAAGCTTCGTTCTACTACAACCTAAGGGTTAAAGAAAGATTCTTCAAACAAGGTGATTTAGTTTTGAGGAAAGTGGAAGCTTCTGGTGTAGGGCAGAAAGGGAAGCTTGCCCCAAATTGGGAAGGGTCGTACAAAGTGAAGAGCGTTCAGGGAAGAGGAACCTACAAGCTAGAGACTATCGATGGTTTTGAAGTCCCGAGAACTTGGCATGCGCAAAACCTGAAGGTTTACTATGTGTAAAACAGTTGAAGCACGATTCTCACTTGTCAGAATGGCAAGTAGGTTTAAAAGCACCTTGAAGCTTTGCTTTCTTAGGATTTTATATTCCAGTAGAATTTACATTGTCAAGTCATTATTGTTAAGGGTCGAACCCATACTATGTAAGGTTTTGGAAAACTATACTTCATATTAATAAGTTTGAAATTATTTCGACCTATGGATGTTTAAGTTATGATAAGACCTTGTGTGGTTTTAACAAAAAAACATGCTTTGATCATTGAAGAAGACTTCAAGGATTCTTTTGTTAGAATGCATGTTGCACAACTCGAAGGGCCAATATATCAAGTTTAAATGCATACTAAGTATTGGAAAGATAAAGGAGAAAGATGCATATAAGGAAAGCAGCATATAAAATAACCCCGAAGGGTAATAAGTTCTGATACAAACAAAGTTCAGACATAAGTTAAGGATAAAATTACAAAATAGAAAAACTACTCCTCCATGCGGGAGCCTTCATTCCCTTGCTCCTTATCAGCACCTTTAGAATCCTTCGCAGGAGAAGTGGGAGGAGAAGCAGTGTTAGGATCCAAGATGCGATCATCTGGCTGAGGGGAGTTGAACAGGGCATCTATGCTGTCCTCCGTCTCAGCCTGCTCAGGACTTATAAAGTCCTTAGGGTCGACTAAGCCTGGATGCCTCTCAGAAACCTCCTTTACATCCGCATCCCATCCCTGAGTAAACTGAAGGGAGTAAAGACCCTCATCATGAATCTCCATGAGATTCTTAAACTTATCAGAATCCATGTAGTCATCGATAAGTTTTTCCTTATCGCTCCTAAGTTTCACCAGCTCGGAATGAGCCTTAGCCAGCTCCTCCTTCTTCGTGTCCAACTTCTTCTCCAAGACTTTGGCTCTCTCCTCCCATTTCTTCATCTCCTTCTCAAACTCATCAGAGTTACCCTTCCAGGACCTAGCCTGATGGAGGGCCACCTGGAAATAGGTGTTACTCTGCAAAGAAATATGAGTTAACACAAGTTCATTGAAATACGAGAAAGTTGGAATTCAAAGAAAAGAAAGAGTAGAAAGTTACCGCAGCTTGGGCCTGAGAACCCAGAAGCTCAATAGTCTCGATGTCACTCCCCGTAACGATGTCAGTGAAGTCATGGGGAGTGATGGAATGGTACGACCAATCCTTAGCATGTTTGGTGGATCCAACCACCGTCTCACTCCTCCTAAAGCCCTAGTTAGGCCTGAAGGAGTGTACCTTAAGTGGATGATCCACGTCATCCCCCAGCTCCACAACAGGGACGTGGGGTTTAAGGAAAGCAGGAGCATCAGGCTTGCCCCTGGGGTCCCTGTTTAGCCTGGCCTTCTTCTGGCGGCCAGAATCCCCCTCCTTGGGTCTGTTGACGTTATTAATAGCCTCACAAACTGAAATAAAAAGTAGAAGGAATATTAAATTTCAGAAGATAATAAAATTACAATTAAAGGGAAGGAAAAATAGCTACGCAGGTATAAATTACCCTTATCACTGGCCTGAGAGAGACCAACTTTCTTCAAGGAAAACTCCTCTAAAAGGGTCTAGGTGTCTGTTTTCCCATCATCTGAAATTAAGGCTTGATAGGCCACCTCTTCCTCATCAGTTAACCTGATGCTACCAGGACTACCATCTGGTACTTTGCAAAAGGGCCTACGGAAGAGTGTGGCCCAATCACCCCCGGCCATGGACAGCCTAACAAACTCATCCCTCCATTTAGGGTTGTTCTCTACTATGGAGTTGCTATCGAAAATATGGGGAATTTTGGGCCGTTGACGAATTAAAACCCAGCCCGGTTGAATCATGGAACTATTATAAAATTGAAAAACTTTCCTAAAGACAACTACAGAAAGAGGAAAATTGTTTATAAGACAAAGAACCATAAAACATAGAATATTCCTCGATGCATTAGGGGGAAGTTGACAAGGGTTAATTTTTACATCTGCAAGCAGACGGGGAATAAATTCGTGAAACGAAAACCTAAGACCCGCGTTCAGGGCTCCTCGATAAATAAACAAGGTATCCCCCTCCTAGTTACATGTCCTATCCCCGGGGGCAGCTGGGGTAATCCTAAGATAAGGTGGAAGTTTATATAGGGTATTCAGGGACTCAATTCTATCCTCTAATTCATGAAAGGTGTTACCATGATTATACGAATCTAATTCAGATAGAGAAGGATATTCATGACCTCTAGAGTTTATCATGTCAATTAAGGAAGTATACGGAGATTGAATTTGAATGTTTGTACCTCTCTTAGAAAAATTCATCTTCCCCAAACGAGCCAAGTCACGATCCGCCATTAATATGCTTCAGATGAATGCTTGAAACCCAGAAAAAACTTGAGAAAGGTGGAGCTGCGGTGGCTGAAGTCGCCGGAAATCGCCTTCTTAAGAGAGAACTCTAAAGTGAATTTTGAGAGTAAGTTTGAGAAATGAGGAGTGAAGTGAGGATTCTCACTTCACACTTTTTTTATATGAGCGAAAAGCTCGGAATACGAAGCATTTTTAGGCCAATATAGCCAGGCCCAACTTAAAAAGCCCATTTTCAAGAAGTGTCAGGAATAATCTAGAAGCACCGATGGAAAATGAAGGTTCAAAAATCGACCAGAATCTTAAAGAAATGATTCGATCAGAGTCCTGATCGACACAGAAAAGAATCCTGATCGATATTTCATTCGATCAAAAGGGTAGAAATCCACTTAGTTTGATCAGAGTCCTGATCGACACAGAAAATAATCCGGATCGATACTTCATTCGATCAAAAGGGTAGAAATTCACTCAGTTCGATCAGAGTCCTGATTGACAGAGAAAAGAATCCTGATCGATATTTTATTCGATCAAAAGGGTAGAAATTCACTCAGTTCGATCAGAGTCCTGATCGATAGAGAAAAGAATCCTGATCGATATTTTATTCGATCAGGAGGTTAGAAGTTCACTTAGTTCGATCAGAATCCTGATCAAAATCGATCAGGAATCCTGATCGATTTTACATAGATCCTGGTCGAAGATACCATCGACTAGAGTGTTACTTTGAGGGTTAGTTCGATCAGAATGCTGATTTACCAGATACTAAACCACACAAATACAATACTAATCCACAAATACATATCCACCATACACCAAACACTGGAACATAATTGCTTAAACATACATAAACGTTTATACTCTATCATACCTTATAACATCAAATGACTGAACCTTGTGAAATCATTGTTCATCTAATACCTGATTCTCTTACAGGATGGAAACCATTCCTCATACATACCTTGATATACCCTTGTGATACCCATGAATTGCATTACATTTTTATTCAAGTATTTTGTCATTATTGAGTATGATCTTGTTTTATTGAAATAGGCTAAATTCGTGGTCGAATTAGGCCAATGTGTGCCTTGGATCCAGTTGATAGAGCAGATCCGTGTGCGTTGCTCGGGGTTAGTGTGTGACTGATCAACACCCTAACCTTGGTTTTAAAACTTAAAATGAATATCCAATTCTAATGATTGTTAACAAGAAACTTGATTATTCTGAATCATCTCATTTGATCATTGTTTAACCTCAGTTATTGTTATTATGGTTTGTTGGGCTAGTTAGCTCACTCTTGCTAATCTGTTTATGTATTCTACAGTTAAAAAGGAAATGATTGATAGAAAGGTTTCCCAGTCCAATGTGCGAGCTAGGATTCCGGGACGAGTTGAATCGAGCTGGCAGAAGCTTTATATTATAGTTGAGATGTGTAAGCTTGTAAGAATAATTTCATTATCAGTTGTAAGTTAAACTAGTTGGGACTTGATACGATGTAATAAAAGTTAAGGTTGTGGCTTGTTTTCATACTTTAACCTGTTGTGATCCATGGTAATGAAAAGATGGGTCATTGTATATAATATTTCATATACGGGTTTATATATTGTGTCTGTGTGTGTTGTGAACCCTAAACTTCTTACCCAGGTTCAGAGGGCGTTACACACCCGATGCTGTTCCCATGAGTGTGGTGCGTGAGTTTTATGCTAATGCTAAGGCAGAGAAGAACGGTTTCACCGTGGTGAGGGGGTGACGGTAGACTATAGTGTTGAGGCGATTCGTAGGGTGATTGAGCAGCCCGAGAGGAAGGAGGAGCAGGAGAACTGGAACGAGAAGACTCCCGAGGAGTTTAACTTGGATTAGATTGTTGCTACCCTTTGTATTCCTGAGACTCATTGGAAGTTCAAGAAGGGCACGAATGAGTATGCCACATTTCCTGCTTCGTGCATGAACAGGTTTGCACATGCATAAAATTCTTTTATTTGTGCTAACATCATGCCATCTTCTCACGTGCATGAGATTACTGTGGAGTGTGCGCGTTTGTTATGGGGTATTCTACAGGGAGACTATGTGGATCTTGGGATGGTTATCCATCAGGGTATTATGATGTTCTTGCGAGGGAGTACTACGGGTTCGATACCCTATGCATCTATTGCAACGAAATTATGCGTGGCGGTTGACGTTCGTTGGCCTGCACATGAGCAGCTGCAGCTCCCTAGTGCTCCGATTGATAGTTCGACATTTTTGAATATGATTGAGTGGTATAGTGGGAAGCCCGATCCTAAGGGGCTTGGATATTCTTATAACCATCTGCCAGGTGGAAGGCCAGCGGATCAGACATATGCTGGTGGGACTTTGCAGGCTCATTGAGCATCTTGGAGAGCTCAGTTGGGAGAGGAGGCTGGTCCTTCAGGATCGCAGCAGCAGCAGGAGGAAGTACAGGACAGTGCTAGTTTGAGTACGATGCAGTATAGGCGTTTAGCTAGAAGGATGGATGGATGCAATGCATGACATCCATAGCAGGTTTGCACATGACCTCACCCAGACATTGGGGACTGCATTCAGAGCCACAGGAGTTTACATCCAGTGGCCAGTATTTGGTGAGGACTCGGTATATCCACCTCCAGACACTCCACCCCTTGAGGGTGATGATCATGTTTCTTATTAGGTATGCCTGATTCCTTTCTATTACCTTCACCGAGGACGGTGAATATTTTAAGTTTGGGGGCAGTAGTTAAGGATTATGTATTTTGTGTGAGTCGCATATAGTTACATATTCATGTTAGTTTAGATCATATAGTTGCATTTTTGCCATGTAGTAGTTTTTTTATTTTTATAGTTTTTATGATAATTGTTGTATATAGTTTCATGCATATGCATAATGACATGATCCATTAGATGATTTTTCCGATTGATTTGTGATATTGATGCTAGTGTAGTGATGGCGTATTTAGTAATGTTAAGTCTTCTTGTGTTGATTTCTATGCTAGAAACAATTGTATTTCACTAAGTCTTATAAGTTGCTTGAGGGCTAGATCATGGTCATGGTTTATTTGTTTGTCGAAGTTTAATCGCCTGTTTATATTTAGAATTTAGGATATTCTCTTAATGATAAAATAATATGGATATTTAAAAAAATTGGAGAAAATTAGATTTCATTACTAGTTGTGTGGCTAGGTGTCAAATGGCTAGTAGCCGACTCATTTTACATGAGTAGTCTAGGGTTGGATGAGATGGAGCGAAACACACTCGTTCAGAATTTTTGTGAAAAAAAGAAAAAAAAGAAAAATAAAAAAATATGTGTTTATGCATAATTGATCACGAGTGGGCTCTTTAATACTCGAGTTATTAAGTTATTAGAATACTTTATGCCTAATGACCTAAGGCTTTTTATAGTTTGGGATCCACTAACCTAACGCTCGCTATATGGGTATTATTGTTTAAGTCTTTTATGGACCTCACTCATTGCACAGTCAAATGAGCATATTTGTGTTGTTTTTTTGTTGTGAATAAAAGCATGAATACATGTTAAACTCCGATATAAAAATTGAAGTGTTATGAGTTATTTTGAGTTTAGCTTTAATTCTATTTATAACCTTGCGATTGCTTTGATGAGTAGTGAGTCATGATTATTGATCTAGTTGTAATAGTATATCTGTAAGTATTTGCACACACGCACGTTTCTGGCTTGTACGTTGATTTTTGGGGCTTGATTGATCTTTGTGCGAATAACTACATTTGTTGAGATTTGCTTGTTGATTGATTTAGTTATTCTATGGGGATGGTTGCATTCATATAGTTTGCATTCATGCATTTTTATTTCTTGTTCTTTGAGTCTGTTTATGCTTGAGGAAAAACATCGGTTCAAGTTTGGGGGTATGTTGAGTGGCATTTATGACACTTTATAACGGTCCTTAAAGCTTTGAATTGATGTTTTGTACTCAAGTTGTTAGTATTTTTAATGTGTTTTCGTAGTGTTTTTACATTTCAGGAATTTATCAGGAATACAGGTGAATTAGCATTGTTTGGATGCTAATATGGTGTTAGGATGGTATCTAGAATAAAAGCTCGTGAAAAGACCAGCTCAAACAAACAAGAAAAGAAATAAATCAGAAATTTTTCCAGAGAGACGGCGCGCCAGCGCTGTGGTAGCGCGCGGCCGCGCCTAAAGAGCAGAATGTCAGTGCGCCCGCGCTGGTCAAGCGTGTGGCCGCGCTAGGTCGAGAAAATAAAATCTTGTTTCTTCTAGAATTTTGATCTGTTGGACTTTTACTCTGCATGGGCTACTATATATACATAACTGAAGGATGTTTTTCATAACAAGATGTACCAGAGCTTAAGGAGAAGGCGTAAGAAGACCGTAGAGCACAATTCAACCAAGGCGAAGAATATCTAGTTTATTCTTGTAATTCTTTATTTTAAGTTGTAATTTTGGATGCTAGTTTTCTTATTTGTGAACCTATACTCTTGTTTCGTACTTGGTTTATTATTTATTCAGTATAAAGACTACGTTATTTATACCATGCTTTCATTAGAACCCACGTTGATGATGAGTCCGATTATGGGCTAATCGTTATCGTGGGGTTCTAACGGATTTTATGGATTTCTTTAGTTAATTCATTTTGATGCCTTAGTGTGTGGTGATTGTATGATAACCTAGTATTGGTTGTGCTTATTCGTCTTATTAGTGTCGCGAACTTATAAGATAGTGTGTTAATCTTTAATGAAGCGAAAGTGAATTTAAGGGTTTAGAACTTGCCATGCTAGCATAGGTTTATGTAATTGTTATGCATGATTCGTGGGTAATTTTAACCATCTTACTTGCCCTATGTAATCATGAAAGATAACTTCTGCATTAAACCGTTATGTTGTCAAATTCTATAGACATATATGGTCTCAACATAATTGGTGTCTATTCATCTTCTATCTCTTTTGTGGATGTCTGGTAGTATGGTATTCGTACAACGAAAGTTGGCGTTTATCAGTTTTGTGTTATCTGATTAGTGTCATCACCATTACATGCTAAGGTTAAGAAGGAAAAGGCTATTGAATGAAGTATTTAATGAAGTTAGAATCCCATATTTATGTTATATAGTATTCAACTCTCTTTAATCTCCTAGTTTATGTTCTTTAGTATAATCTTTTAGTTAATTGTAGTTATAAACAACCTCAATTTGTTAGTTGTCTTAGCATTGGATAATAGCCATACTAGTGTTGCATAGATACATTGATTAAAACTAACCAAAACCAGTCCCTGTGGTAATGAACTAGAATTTATTCTATATTACTTGTGATCATATATACTTGCGTGAATATTAGTGCGTGTTTCAGCCCTAATATAAGTACATGATCACTAGGAAGTAATGAGCCGACAGAAGAGAGTAAATCAGAGAAGGCGCTGTCGCTAATACCAAATCATGCTTTCCAGTTATTTAATTTTAAGATTGAATCCAATTTAGTGCAATCACTACCCTCATACAATGGTTGTTCAACATCAGCCAAAAACCTCTTGAATTCATACGACTATTTATCGCAGTCATCGCCCAAATCATTAAATGCCGCTTCACAAACATTAGCTGTTTCTGATGCAGCTACATGCTCTTTCGATGAGGAGGAAGAAGAAGGCGGAATTGTGCTACCTACAGATGACCTAGTAGTAGCCTTAACTCCGTGGCAAATCCAATCGACGTATCCCAAAATAAAACCCTTTTCATAGAGATGACCTCTAATTACCTTGACACTGAACTTTTTGAAATTAGCGCAATGAAAACATGGACAAGGTATTTTATTAGGATCTTCACAATTTTCTTCGGCATATATCAGAAATTGTTTATCCCCAATTTCATACTCTAGTGAATCCCTATCTGCTTTTATCCACGACCTATCCATGTATCGTATACAGGTACAACCTATAATTATCATTTTCATGATCAAAATAACATACATTATGTATATATATTTACAATGTTATATAATCATAAATATAACTACAGTTATAATTATAAACATTATATCTCATGTTATTCCATTTTCATAATTGTTAAGTTAAAATGTACAAGTATATATACTATCATATTACTATTATCTTATATTACTATAATTATATAATCCTAGTAACAACTAATATTACTTTCATATTATTAATTAGTATTACTAGTATTACTAATTGATAGGGATAGATAAATCCTGACTGTGTAATTATCTGGGCTGCTAGGCCCAATAAGAAGATGTATGATATTCAAGACCAAAAGTTTAACACATTGATCAGGCCTGATGGACCAGGTCAGGCCTGATGGAACAAGGAAGGCCCAAAAACCCTGAATGTTAATTAATTTCGTAATTAATTGATAAGGGAAAAAATCAGCTATTGAGAAGAGTCCCGATAAGGACATAAATCCTTGCAGATTAGCCTCAAAGGGACCTAGAAGGATAAGGAATCAGTTTCCTACTATTTAGGACTCCAAAGTCCATTCTAATTATGAGACTTGGCTACCAAGTCTCCTATACCAAGTCCAATTCGAGGACTTCCAACATCTATATAAGGGGCCTCACCCCATGAATCAGAACTACGTTTTTTGGCTTGATTCTCTAATTCACTGAGATACGTAGGCATCTTGTAAAGGCAGAGTTAAGCTACGAAACACGAGAGCAGCCATTAAAGGCCTTGAGCTTCCGAACCTTAGTAATAAATACAGCAAATAATAACCTTAGTTTTTTATCCATAACACTAATCATAACCGTCTACTCAAACCGCCTAATAACAGGGTATTATAACAAGTTTATAGATGAATAGAAATATCCGAAAATACGTCCCAGTATGCTAGCCTTATAATTATTTTCTTCAACCTTTACATTGCGATTTATTTACAAATTTCAGCCGTATGAATCCAATTAACAAGTTCTTCTGTCAAGTCCAATTAACAAAGTTCAGCCGTATGCTTCCAAGGAAAACACATTATTAGCATGGTTTCCTTTCCATGTAAAAAAGATTTTTGGGTCATTCGGTAAAATATAAAAACAAATCGCAACATAAAAACAATTAAACATGCAAACAGAGATGATAAGCAACCATAAGAACATAACAAAGATACAAACATAAAAACATACAAATAAAAACAAAAAAAATAAACATAAAACATACAAAACTGAGAATCAAAGATATTTTAAATCAAAACACATAAATCAAAATATTACAGAGATGGGCACAAATTAAACATATAATAACATAAAAAATATGAACATAAATTAACCACATAAAAACATACAAAATATGAGTATAAATATGGAAAAATGACAAAATCTGAAAGGAGACTTACAAATTTGGGCTCGATTTATTTACTAGGGCTTGATTAGGGCTCGATTCGTGTTACAAAGGCTTGATTAGGGCTCAATTTGTGTTATAGAGCTCGATTTAGGGTTACATGTAGACCTATATAACTCAATTAGAAGATCGATTTAGGGTATGCGAGAGATGAGTGAAGGGAGAGATGAGTGAGTGAGTGAGTGCGAGATATCAGTGAGTGAGTGAGAGAAACGGGAGAGATAAGTGAGTGAGAGAAGAGAGAGACGATTGAGTGAGAGAGATGGGAGAGATGAGTGAGTGAGAGAGATGGGAGAGATGTCGGGTGAGAGGAGAGAAAATAGAGGGGGAAAAGAATGGAGGAAATTTTTGGGAAAAGGGGGAATTTTTTGGTTAAGCACAAAAGAGGGAAACTATTCCCGGCCTTCTGTGTTAGGAATATTTTGTGTAATTGATGATAAGTTGAACAAAACACCTTAGTAGATTTAATTCAGTGTTTTTGTAGCTCTCGAGGGATGATCACTAAAACATCCGTTGAGAGAGTAGCTTATGTATTAATAAGTCTTGTAACACATTTCCGCATTCTACAATACCTTAAAGATCTAGAAGTTGTAGGATATTCAAAGTAATGCTGACTACTAGTTCGATATTTAAAATAGGTTGGTTAATTGTAAATATTAGATTCCTTGTAATTTTGCATAAGTGAAATAGAGAAAACTACTATGGAAGACTTTTATCAGATGATTCTACAAGGTTTCGACGGATGACTCACGTCACATTCAACGGATGATCTAATGAAGCTTCGACGGATGATTCAACACAGTTTCAACGGATGATCCAATGACGTTTCAACGGATGGTTAAATTTAAATTGCAGTTGATAGTGACTTGATAGTCACATGGGTTGATTAAATGCAAATGGAATGTGGCATCCTATTTACAGGTTTTAGAGAACAAAGAAGCATTTCCATTTTCATGCTAACTTGAAGATATTTAAAGATGTTGGATAGAGAAATGAAGAAGCATGTAATTAGACTAAGAAACTTTTGTCTTATTAGTTTATCTTTTTATCATGTAACCTGGTGATATATAAACCAATGGTAGCAAGTAGAATGGAATCAAGTAAGTAAGCAATCAACTAGAGAAATAGAAAAAGCTGTATTTGTGAGGAATTTCTCTGTTCTTTTGTATGTTCTACTTGTAAGCAGCTGTGTGCAAATCTTGCATCACAGAGTTCTCAATTTTATATATATCTCTGGTGGAAAAGTTCAATCCACCAGAAAGTTTTTAAATACTTGTGTTTAATTACTTTGTGTTTGATTTCTTCAATATTTTTTTCTGCGCTTTAGCCAAATCAAACACAGTTACATATTTAAGAAAGGACATTCCTTAAAATAAAAAAGAAACCAGAATTACATTCAACCCCCCATCTAAAATTCATTGTTAGATTGTTTGGGTATAACAATTGGTATCAGAGCAAGCTCTTGAGGAACAAGGAGTTTAAAGATCACAACAACTAACAAGATGAGCATAAAAGATGTTGGAATAAAAATTACATTTCTGGACAAAGACAACTATCACCACTGGAAGGTGAAAATGCACCTGCATCTCCTCTCTCAAGATAAAAAATATGTGGACTGTATTGAAAAAGGTCCACATGTCCCTATGAGAGCTGCTATAGGAAATGAGCCATCTACCCCAAAGCCTAGAGCAGAATGGCCTGATCCAGATATTGAGCAAGTTCATAAGGATAAGACCGCCATAACAGTTTGTTTGATGGTGTTGATGGTGACATGTTGGACAACATCATCAATTGTAAAACTGCTAAGGATGTCTGAGATACAATTCAAGTTATATGTCATGGAACTGAGCAAGTAAGGGAAAATAAAATGCAACTCTTGATTAAGCAATATGAGCATTTTTAAAGTGAAGAAAGTGAGTCACTCACTGACATTTTTAGTAGGTTTGAAAAACTGCTAACTGCTCTAAAGCTGCATGGAATAGTCTATCAGAAAAAGGACTCAAATCTCAAGTTCCTTAGATCTCTACCAAAGGAATGAAAGCCTATGACAGTCTCACTAAGAAACTCTCAAGATTACAAGGAATTTACCTTGGATAGACTGTATGGGATTCTAAAGACATATGACCTTGAATAAAGTAAGATGAGAAGCTGGAGAAAGGAAGGAAGAAGGGAGGATCCATTATATTGGCTGCTGAGCAAGAGAGAGAGAAAGAGATAAAGGTATAAGCTGTGGAATCTGCACCAAACCCTAGAGTGTGTGAAGGCAAAGGAAAAAGGCTAGTAGCTGAACATTAAGACCATCTTAGTCAAGATGATATGGATGGCATAGATGAACATCTGGATTTTTTATCCAGAAGGTTTACCAAGATCAAATTCAAGAAGAATTTTGAAGCATCCAAGTCAAACAGAAACATGGTTGACAATTCAAAATTTAAATGTTTCAAGTGTGGCTTGAGTGGTCATTTTGCAAGTGAGTGCAGAAAGCGTGATTCTGATAAAAAGAAGTTTGATCCTGTTGATTACAAAAGGAAATACTTTGAGTTGCTCAAACAGAAGGAAAGGGCCTTTCTAACTCAGGAAAATGACTGGGCTACCGATGGATTAAAGGAGGATGAGGATACAAGCTATGTCAATCTAGCACTTATGGCCAAATCAGATAAAACAGAGGTCAGTTCATCCAATAATCAGGTAATCACTACTAATCTAGCATATTTATCTAAAGCTGAGTGTAATGATGCTATAAATGACATGTCTACTGAGTTATATCATCTGCATGTTACCCTCAAATCACTCACCAAAGAAAACACTAAAATTAAAGAGAAAAATTTGTTTTTGAGTGAAAGAAATAATGTGTTAGAAACTCAATTTGTTGAGTTTGAGAAACTGAACATGGAGTGCAAGATTGCTAAAGATGAACTAACTGAATCTTTAAAGAAAGAGGAGATTTTAAGAAAGAAAATTGAATGAGAACATGAAGTAATTAAGGCATGGAAATCATCTAGAGATGTCCATGCTCAAATTACTAAAGTTCAAGGTATAAAATCTTTCTGTGATGAAGCCTGTAAAAAGAGCAAGGAGAAACTAAATCCTAACTTGGAAGAAGGACTCTCAACGGATGTGGATTCAGAGGATAATGAAGGTTATCTGTCGAATGATCAAATTAATTATTCGTCGAAAGACAAGTAACCACATTCGTCGAGTGAAAGAAAGCCAATTAGCAAATTCCAGCTAGCTATGGTAAATGAGAAATATGGATCAGTTTCCAAGAACTTTGTTCCAGGAGAAACAAGTCAAGTGAAAAAGAATAAGAGAGTCAATGTAGGGAATCTGTCAATCAAGCAATTGAATGACAGATTGGAGAAAATAGAGGTTAAAGCAGAATCTAAAAGGAAAAACAATAGGAATGGGAAAGTAGGTTTTAACAAACATAACAACTACACACCTGATAAATATACACCTAGAAAAACCCGTGTGAAATGTGGTAGTGTTAATCATTTGTCTGTTAATTGCAAACTTGCTATGCCTGCACCCATGTCTACACATTCTTCATTTCATAAAATGCCTACAATGCCTATGAATGTTATGCCTGCACATAATTTGAATGCACAATTTGCTAATATGCCATTTGCACAAAATCCTTGTTGTGTTGCATTTAATATGCCTTAAATGCCATTTAACATGCCTTACTGGAATAACATGTTTGCACAAAATATGCCCTTTCATGTTAGTCAGCCTGTGCATGATAATTCTGTAATGTTGAATGGTTTTAAATGTTCTACTCAAATGACTAAGGATGAATCTCAAATACCTAAGTCAAATGAGGACAAACCTAAGAAACCTAAGAAAAAAGCTAACAAAGAAGGACCCAAGGAAACTTGGGTACCAAAATTAACTTGATTTGATTTTATTGTGTGCAGGGAAATAAAAAGAATCTTTGATATTTGGATATTGGGTGCTCAAGGCACATGACTGGAGATTCTACCCTGCTCACTGAGTTCAAGTAGAGAGCTGGCCCAAGTATTAATTTTGGAGATGATAGCAAGGGATATACTGTGGGATATGGCTTGATTTCCAAAGACAATGTCATCATTGAGGAAATTTCCTAGTGGATGGACTCAAGCATAATATGTTGAGTATCAGCCAACTTTGTGACAAGGGCAACTTAGTAACTTTCAATTCTGAAGCCTGTGTTGTGACAAACAAGAGAAGCAACAAAGTGGTTCTCCCTGGAGTGAGAAAAGGAAATGTGTACTTAGCTGACTTCAACTCATCAAATGCAGAATCTGTCACTTATCTCTTCAGCAAGGCAAGTCAAGATGAAAGTTGGCTATGGCACAAGAAGCTGTCCCATCTTAACCTCAAGACTATGAATGAACTAGTCAGGATGAAAGAGGTATTCCTCAAGTGGAATTCTCAAAGGATGGATTGTATGATGCCTGTCAAAAAGGAAAGCAGATCAAGGCATCATTCAGAAAGAAGCTTGAACAATTGAATAACCACTACAACTACTACACATGGATTTGTTTGGACCAGTCAATGTGTTGTCAATCTCAAAGAAAAGATATTGCCTAATGATTGTTAATAATTTCTCAAAGTTCACTTGGACATATTTTCTCAAATCCAAAGATGAAGCTAGTGAAATCATCATCAATCACATAAGGCAAGTCAACAATCATCCTGACCTCAAAGTTAGAAGAATCAGGAGTGACAATGGAACTGAGTTTAAGAATTCTGTGATGAGATTGTTTTGTGAAAAAAATGGGATCATGCATGAGTTTTCAGCAGCAAGAACCCCACAACAAAATGGAGTGGTGGAAAGGAAGAACAGATCTCTTATTGAAGCTGCAAGAACAATGCTAGAAGAATCAAAGTTACCAAAATACTTTTGGGCAGAAGCTGTAAATACTGCATGCTACACTCAAAATATTTATTTGATCAATCAAGTAAAATGCATGAAACCCTACCAATTGTTCAAGAATAGGGAGCCAACATTTAACTTTCTTTATGTCTTTGGCTGTAAATGCTATATCTTAAGGAATCAAACTGATCAGCATGGAAAGTTTGATGCCAAAGTAGATGAAGGCATTTTTGTTGGGTATGCAGTTGGAAAAGCATACAGAATCTACAATCTCAGAACCAACATTGTTATGAAATCTATACATGTTGTGTTTGATGATAAGAAGATTGTAGGACTACAAGATGGAGATTTCCATAAAAGCCTCAAATTTGACAATGTTGAGATGATTTGTGATGATAGTGATGATGAAAGTGATCAAGAAACAATATCTAAGGATAATGAAGAAAAATATACAACAAATGAAGCACATAATTCAACGTCCGTTAAAAGACCAAGTACATCATCCGTTGAGAGACAATCTGCATCATCCGTCGAGAGGCAAGGATTAACATCCGTTAATCCATCAATAAGAGTTGAAAGCCAATACATATCACAATCAGAAAGAACCTCAACTTCAACTCAAAGATCCACAAACTCAGGGGATTTCATCTAATCAAAACTCAGTCACACATCAAGACAACTATGAGGCCTCTTCATCTAGAGCTAATCTACCACAACAGAGATAATGGACTAAAGATCACCCAATTGAATTTATTATCGGTGATGCATCTTTAAGAGTGCAAACAAGGAAAGCAACTCAGGATGAATGTCTATACAGCAGTTTCCTGTCGCAGGAAGAGCCTAAAAAGGTAGAAGAAGCTCTATTGGATCCTGATTAGGTTTTAGCTATGTAGGAGGAGCTAAACCAATTTAAAAGGAAGAATGTATGGAAGCTAGTATCCAAGCCTAAAGGAAAGAATCCTATTGACACCAAGTGGGTATTCAGAAACAAGATGGATGAAAATGGCATAGTAGTCAGGAATAAAACCTAATTGGTTTCCAAAGGCTACTGTCAACAAGAAGGAATAGATTTTGATGAGACTTTTGCTCCTGTTACAAGACTTGAAGCCATCATAATCTTTCTAGCCTATGCAGCCCATGCCAATTTCAAGGTCTACCAAATGGTTGTTAAAAGTGCATTTCTGAATAAAGATTTAGAGGAGGAGGTGTATGTCAGTCAACCTCCTAATTTTGAAGACCCTAACTTTCCAGAATATGTCTACTATCTTTTGAAAGCACTTTATGGATTGAAGTAAGCACCTAGAGCCTGGTATGACACTTTATCAAAGTTTCTCTTTAAAAATCATTTCTTAAGAGGTACTGTTGATAAAGCTTTATTCTTTAAAAATGTTAATGGCTCTAGTATACTTTTTCAAATTTATGTAGATGATATTATATTTGGCTCTACAGATGAGAAACTTTGCAAAAAGTTTGCCAAATTGATGTAAAGCAAATATAAAATGAGCATGATGGGAGAACTAACTTACTTTCTTGCTCTACAAGTTAAGAAAGTTAGTGATGGAATATTCGTTAGTCAAACCAAATATATTTATGATCTTTTAAAGAAGTTTGACTTAATGGATTGCACATCTACAAAAACTCCCATGGCCACTGCAACTAAACTTGAATTAAACACTACTAAAAAGTCTGTGAATATTTCAAGCTATAGAGGTATGGTTGGCTCACTTTTATATTTAACAGCCAGTAGGCCAGATATAATGTTTACTACTTGTCTTTGTTCTAGATTTTAGGCTAATCCTAGAGAATCTCATTTAGTAGCTATTAAGAGAATTTTTTGATATCTCAAAAGAACACCAAAACTTGGCATTTGGTATCCTAGAGATTCTGGTTTTGATCTAACTAGTTATTCAGATGCAGATTATGCAGGTTGTAAAATTGATAGAAAAAGTACTACATGAACCTGTCAATTTCTAGGAAATAAGCTAGTATCCTGGTTCAGTAAAAAACAGAATTCAGTCTCTACTTCTACAACTGAAGCTGAATATATTGCTGTTGGTAGTTGTTATGCACATATTTTATGGATGAAAAATCAACTGTTGGACTATGGTCTACAGGTGGACAAGATTCCTATTTTCTGTGATAACACAAGTGCTATTGCAATTACTAAAAATCCAGTACAGCATTCAAGGACTAAGCACATTGACATCAAGTACCATTTCATTAGAGAACATGTCATCAGTGGTACTGTGGAACTTCATTTTGTTCCAAGTGAAAAGCAACTTGCAAACATATTCACCAAGACACTTGATGAATCGACCTTTACTAGGTTGGTAAGTGAGTTATGTATGCTTAATTACTCTTAATTTGCTTTGATGTCTAACAAATTTGAAATGCAGCCAAAATAAAATTTGATGCTTCTTGTCAAAGATGAAATTTTGGCCAAGTCAGAATTTACATCTCGACGGATGTTCATTATCCGTTGAAAATGAATATCCGTTGAATTTTATCATCCGTTGAAATATCAAATATTATTCTGGGTACTTTTGTCTCGATGGATCATTATTTAATCCTTATCCGTCGAATTGCTCTCAATCTTAGCTGTTAATTCTAGGAATTATCCGTCGAATTTACTTACAGCCTGAAGTATATCTCGATGGATAATCATTAGAATTTTGACAGTTTATTTTATTTTAAACGGCTATTTTGGGCTAATTTCATTGGTTACTTTATTTTTTACTTTTTTTTACTTTTTAACCGTTTATTTCTGAGAAAGCATAAGAGTCTATTTCATTTCCATTTTCATTTTTATCTTTTTCAAGCAATTTCTCTAACTCTTTCGTCTCCAAAACAAAAACCTTCTTCTCTGCAATTACTTTCACTCTCAGAAATGGCGCCGGTAGTCAAGATCATGTCTCAAACTGTGGTTGTCTATGAAAAGAACAACTTCGTAGCATTGGTGAACAAGGAGATTGATGCTTCTGAAGACCACCACAAAATGATGGATTTCATTCGAAGATGCAAACTGAATTATGTTATGCTAAAATCTTCGGTAATCTATTGTGAAGTGGCTGAGGAGATATGGACTACTGTTGTTTACAACTCACAGGATAAAACTATTACCTTCACTCTTAAAGGTAATAATATAATTATTGCATAAATAGTGATATAATTCTTGCCTGAGAATAATACACTAGTTCCACACACAAACACAGATGTAAGCTCTATGCTTATTTCTATGGATTATTGTTTTGACCCTGCCAATCTAGGTGAGGTTAGGAGAAAAGGCCATAGAAAGGAGTGGAGTTTTCTCTCTGACTCTTTCGTTAAAGTCTTTTCTGGAAAAATTAGCAATTTTGATGTTGTGACTCTTTCATTAATAAGGAATCTAGCTCATTACTGGTTGCATCCTCTCAAAAGGATGTGACTATTGAACAAATCTCTCAGCCAAGAGCACAAACCAAAAGGGTTAGGGACATAGACTTACCTCAAACTTACACGAGAAAGAAGAAATCTAAAACACATGGGGATACACAGGGTGCACACACTATGCCAACTAAAGTCAAAGACTCAGTTATAGCATCTTCTCAAAGTCAGATTGATGTGGCTCCAGTAATTATGGAGTCACAACCAAAATCTCTCACAATAGAAGCACCTCACACACAAAACTCACCCACTAACTCTTTGGATGTGGACATGATTTACACATCAAATCCTGATTCTCCATCTTTAACTATTTTGGAGAAGCCAAAATCTCAAGCAAGTGAGCATCCTCTTTTGGATGATTTGTTGGCTCACTTGCCATTTCTTTCTGATTCTACTGAGAAATCTGTGTAAAATCTCAAATCAATCACCACAGATTATACAGTAGTTTCAACTCCAAACCCTGTCATTTCTACTCTCTCGACGGATATTCTTCATTCGTCGACTAGTGATTGTATCTCGACGGATGTGCTTGACCGTAATCATCCGTTGAAACTCTCAAATACTATCTCAACAGATGTCTCTCATCCATTGAATATCACTGCACCACTTGAAATTTCAACTATTGTTACAAGTGCAGATGATCTAGTAGTTGTACAATCACTCTTAGGATTGAGGGAAGGGAGTGAACAGAGTGAGAGGTTGGGTTGCTCTCAGGAAAAAGGAGAGGAAAAGAGTGAACTAATGCAATCTATTTTTTCCAGCTTGGCAAAAGTGAGTTAGAGGAGTCCTACCTCAGATGGTGAAGGTGAGGGTGTGAGGGTGGGAAGCCAAGGGGAGCCCTTATTTCAAGAACATAGAGAACATGAGAGAAAAGTAGGTATAGAAGAATGGGAAGAGCCCATTGTTAGTGAGTTAAGAGATGTCAATGAGGCTGAAAAGAAGCAGCTATTTCAATAAGAATATCAAGCTGTCTTAGACTCTGTTTCTTATGAAGCTGAGGCATTTACTCACCCTGTTCCAGCTTATCAAACTTTGGATGAATAGGACAATGAGGCTGCTGAGAGAATACTAAACTTGGTGCACACAACAGTTTCAATGCTAAGGGCCAAGGATGCAATATACTCACTTCCACCTGTAGCTGGTGATGATTTTGAGTTAGATTTTAGTGTCATATTTGGGGATACTTCTAATGATGAAGAGGATTTCACGGACATAGGGGGAGATGCAGGTCCTAACTCAAGCACAAACACTCCTGCATGGATGTTTAGCAAAGACTACAGTGAATATCACTTCAAATCAACTCTATTCCACATTATTCATCAGACTCAAACAGCTCTTGAAGCCACTACAGATGCCAACACCAAGAGTCTTCTCCAAGCACACCTTTAGTCTCTTCACTTGCACAAAATCCAATCTCTAAAGCAAAGTCAAGATGGGTCTGAGATCAAGACAGAAATTGGACAAGTCAAGAAGGACATCACTGAAAGATTATAGTCTATTCTTCCTGACACTATAATGAGAGATATCAACAGGAAACTCAGGAAAGATTCTGACTAAGTAGCAAAGTTGATTCTTTGGACAGTAGGCTGAAGGCCCTAGAAACTTCCATCACTAAAATCCAAATCAACCAAGTTCACCAGACACTTCTTCTTCAGAAATTGGTGGTTCTATAAACTTCTAACCCTGCTCAACTTGATGCTAACAAAAAGGGGGAGAAAGATGTACTTGTCTCAGTAAGTGAAGGGGAGACAACTGCAATCATTGCAGTTAGTGAAGTGGGGAAGTGCACAACATTCAAGTCAATAAAGTGATTGTTTCAGCAATTACTTTTTTTAAGCCACCAGTTCTTGACAACATTGACTTGATCAAGATGGCAGCAGCTGAACTAGAGCTGAAAGAGAAATGGAAGAAGATTGATGAGAAGATTGAGAAGAATTTTGGTCCAATTGAGAAACAAGACAAAGCTGTGAAACATTTCTCTCATTTTTCTCAATTGAGACCAATTTCAATAAATAAAATGAGCTTAGGGTATATGGAAATGAGTCAACCCTTAGCAAGAAAACCTCAACAGGCCAATGTGATGTTTCAGCCAAAGAGAAAGTATCCAAAGAATTCAAGCAAAAAACTTTTGGACCTAGTCTATGAAACTCCCAAGCCTGATAAAAAGAAGCTGCTTGTTAGATTTATTACTTATTTCAAAGATCCCAGAGACTCAGTCTTGAAGAAGAGAATTGCTAAAATCTACAGGAATGGCAAATTGATCTGTGTGATGGCTGGACATCCACAGTTTGCAGAAGCTAAAAAAGAAGAAAAGGTGAGGCTCAAACAATAGCAAATGTAAATTGTCTTAGATGCCAAAAATCAAGCTAAGAAGCCTGCAACCATAGAATCTGAAATGCCTGTTGTGATAGCTAAGTCTGTTAATGAAGAAAAGCAAGAAGAAGCAAAGACGACAAAGAAACAAAGACTGAATTACAGACCAAAAAGGAAGCTGGATTTTGATGAAGACAAGGAAGAGTACATGCCAACCCAATATACCACTTCAAGTCAACCAGCCATGTCCACAATGGAGCAGGCTGAATTCAAGGTTTATTCTGATATAAATTTCCATGGTGAACCCATAATTCCCAAGGATGAACCTATAGATTGGGAAAGCCTACCAATCCTTGATCTAAACATCCCAATTCCAACCAAACCAAAGAAAACAAAGTCAAGAGCATTCAAAAAGGTCAAACCTGTCAGACTTCAATTCAAAGCCTTAACCAAACCTAAACCAATTGTCAACAAGGGAGATCAACTCTACATCTATGACATTAAAGAATTCTCTGACATCAATCTTTACTTGGATGAGCTGGATGAAGTTATAGCTATTGATGCTTATAAAAGACTTCCAGAAAGATTGGTGTTAAGATACAAGGGTGGAAAAGAGCTAACTTGGCCTCTTCACAGAATTCTCAATGAAGGCTATTCTGTTTTAGTAAAGATTTTCTCCTCAATAAAAAAGAAATTTGGGTTCAACATAGTTTCTAAAAAGATGGTACTGAATAAAATTGAGGAGATAATGAATAGCAGGAGAGATCCAAATGCACTCCCAAGAGTCTTATCTATTCCCTACAATGGGGATAGAGTGCATTTGAGACCATACTAGATAATGGAGTTCAAGGATGAGAAGAGCATCAGAAGATTCTTCAGATTAGAAGATTAGGTAAAGATTTCAAGCAATGAAACTCTCATGAAGATGCAAAAGATGCTGGATCAGACTAATGAAGATGAATCTAAATTCTACAGGCAACTTCAAAACCAGATTGAAGAGAACAATGAGAAACTGGGAAGGAAGTCTAGACAATCAATAAAATAAACTAAATTTGCTCAGCCTAAATGAGCACCTTAAAAATGGTCTGTGAGATTCTCTATAAACCTTCCTTTGTATAATTTTCAATAAACTGCAGCACTTGTTAATTTTATCTACTATTAATCAGTCTGTAATTTTAGGGTGTTTTGTTATCATCAAGTTTCTCTTAATTTATGCCTACAATACCAGTAGATAAATTGGGGGATATTGTTAGGAATATGTTGTTTACTTGATGATAAGTTGAACAAAACACCTTAGTAGATTTAATTCAGTGTTTTTGTAGCTCTCGACAGATGATCACTACAACATCCATTGAGAGAGTAGCTTATATATTAATTAGTCTTGTAACACATTTTTGCATTCTACAATACCTTAAAGATCTAGAAGTTGTAGGATATTCAAAGTCATGTTGACTACTAGTTTGATATGCAAAATAGGTTGGCTAATTATAAATATTAGATGCCTTGTAATTTTGCATAAGTGAAATAGAGTTAACTGCTATAGAAGACTTTCAACGGATGATTCTACAAGGTTTCGATGGATGACTCAAGTCACATTCAACGGATGATCTAATGAAGCTTCGATGGATGATTCAACACAGTTTCAACGGATGATCCAATGAAGTTTCAACAGATGGTTAAATTCAAATTGCAGTTGATAGTGACTTGACAGTCACATGGGTTGATTAGATGCAAATGGAATGTGGCAACCTATTTACAGGTTTTAGAGAACAAAAAAGCATTTCCATTTCCATGCTAACTTGAAGATATCCAAAGATGCTAGATAGAGAAATGAAGAAGCATGTAATTAGACTAAGAAACTTTTGTCTTATTAGTTTGTCTTTTTATCATGTAACTTGGTGATATATAAACCAAGGCTAGCAAGTAGAATAGAATCAAGTAAGTAAGCAATCAACTAGAGAAATAGAAAAAGCTATATATGTGAGGAATTTCTCCGTTCTTTTGTATGTTCTACTTGTAAGCAGCTGTGTGCAAACCTTGCATCACATAGTTCTCGATTTTATATATATATCTGGTGGAAAAGTTCAATCAATCGGAAAGTTTTTAAATACTTATATTTAATTACTTTGTGTTTGATTTCTTCAATATTTTCATTCCGCACTTTAGCCAAATCAAACACAGTTATATATTTAAGAAAGAACAGTCCTTAAAATAAAAAAGAAACCAGAATTACATTCAATCCCCCTTCTGCAATTCATTGTTTAGGAATAAAATTCTGTTTTTTTTATTTTTTTAAATTTTAGCATAGACAACGGTTGCTTAAGGACCGAAGCGAAAAACAGACTTTAACAACGGTCCTTAAACGACTCATGTGAAAGTTAGTATTTAATATCGGTTAAAACACAACCAATGCGAATCATAGGTTTATATTTTTTGAATAAATACTATGAGACATCGGTTATTTAAAAATCTAATGTAAAAACATATCTTTAACATCCGTTTGAAAATAATCGATGTAAAACATGTTTTTTACATCAGTTATTTTTCTGATTGATGTTAAAAGGGTGATGTCTATTGACCTTATTCTAGTAGTGTTTCCTTATTAATCCATCGATCTATCTCAAAGTTTCATCGAATAGTCCCAATTTAAAGGGGATTAATTATACGTATCGCATATGCATTCAAATATCGATTTTATCTCATGATTAGTCACCATCACCCTGATGATGACACGCTTCTCTATCTTTATTATTAGGGTTTCCTAGGGTTTCACATACTTAACTCCCTTATTGTTCCTCAAATTATATTTCCTTTATATTCCTTTCCCTTTCAGTCTTTTGATTTTAATTTCTATTACAATCATAATCCTTGATTAGCTCTAACCATCTCCTATGATGTATGTTAAGCTCCTTATGTATGAAAATATACTTGAGGCTCTTATGGTCAGCGTAATTCTCACACTTTGCTCCTTACAAGTAGTGCTCTAATTCCTTAAGGTAAAAACTATTTCCGCGAGCTCAAGATCATGGGTAGAATATCGAATTTCATATTCCTTTAATTGTCTAGACACGTACGCGGTTACCTTTTTGTGCAGCATAAGCACGCACCCTAATCCCATGTGCGAGGCATCACTATTAATCACAAAATCTCCTTTTCCATCCGGCAACGCTAACGCAGGGGCCGTCACTAATTTTTTCTTCAGTTCTTGGAAGTTGTTCTCACATTTCTCTCTAACTTTCTTATACCTTGGGAAGTACTTTCCCTAAAATAATTGTCTGGACCTTAACCAGTTTATTAAAACATCTTTCTCCACACCTTTCTTGGCCTCCCACCAGTGGTTGGCCTATCCCTTTTTGGAAGGTAAGTGACAAAATAGTATTTTACGCTTCATCAATCATGTAGAATCTAAAATGATTCCTCTATTTCCTTTAGCCAGGTTCTTGCCTTTGCTGGGTCAGCTGTTCCGTGGAACTCTGAGAGCTTAAGCGACTAAAAGGTCCTGAAGGAATTTCCCACCGTATTAATTCCTCAGGGTGGTGGTTGAGGATAATAATCTAAATTCTGTTTAGGCAGGTCCATGATTTGCCTCATAGGAGTACCATCCCGGGTCTCCTTTCCTTACTTGACTTCTATTTTCTTAGTACGAAACGTTCCATCCTTCTCCCCATAGTCGGGTTCATCCTATATATTTTAAATCCTCATTTGTTTTCACTTTATAAGGTTCTGGGTTCCTTATATCTTGATTGTGACCTTCCCGATTATCAAACTCAGGGTTTGACCTAATCTTATTCCTTGGGCATAATGCTTGGAAAATTTTGAGAATCTCTTTATATTGGTTTTACTTAATTTGCTTAAGTCTTTCTCTCGTGCCTTCCTTACCTGGTCGAAAAAATATGACTTTTCTAGTTTCCATATACTTCACGACACTCTTAAGTGTTAACAGTGTAATCAACAATATGAATAGACTTGTGATCTTATCGTAAAAAAGACCGTTTGTTTGAGAGTATAACAACTAAACACATGAAAGAGAATTACATCATCTATTCTGATCGGTTCTATCCCAAAAGTACTACCACAGATAATCATATTAGTCAATCTAGACTAATCATTCATAAATAGTGTTAATCCCACACAATCTAAACAAGAATTATAGAAGGGGGGGGTAAATGGAATTCTGGCTTCTTTTTAGATTTCAAGAGAAATTCTTCTACAAATAAATAACTGTTTGATTTTGCAATAGTGTGGAATGAAAGTAAAATAGAAATCAAAACACAGAGCATTTAAATACAAGTATTTAAGAACTTTCTAGTGGATTGAAATTTTCCACCAGAGATATATATTAGGTAGAGAACTCTGTGTTACAAAATGTACACAGCTGCTTATAAGTTAAACTACAAGAACTGAGAAATTCTTTACAAATTTTGCCTTATCTATTTCTCTGGTAATTGCTTACTAACTTGAATTCCATTCAACTTGCTACCCTTGGTTTATATATCAACAAGATACATGATAAAAAGACAAGTAAATAAGACAACATTTCTAGTCTAGTTTCATGCTTCTTCATTTCTCAATCCAGCATCGTTGACTATCTTTTGTTTAGCATAGAAATGGAAATGCTTCTTTGTTCTCTAAAACCTGAATTAGGTTGCCACATTCCATTTGCATATAATCAACGCATGTGACTGTCAAGTCCTTATGAACTGCTCTTTTGAATTTGATCATCCGAGATTGATCATTCGTTGAAACTTTGTTTGATCATCCGTCGAGACTTATGTTGATCATCCGTTGAAGCTTTGTGAATCATCCGTTGAGACTGTCTTCTAGTCAGTTAACTCCATTTATACAAGATTACAAGGCATCTAATATTTACAATTAACCAACCTATCTTGCATATCAATCTAGTAGTCAACATGACTTAAACATTCTACAACATCTAGTTTACTAAGCCATTTAAGTATGCAGAAATGTGCTACTAATCTTATTATTATATAAGCTACTCTTTCAACTGATGTTGAACTGATCATTCGTTGAAAGCTACAAAATCACTTAACTAAAATCTACTTAGTGTTTTGTTTAAGTTATCATCAAGTGCACAACATATTCCTAACAATCCCCACCAATTTATGTCTACTGGAATTATAGCCATAAATTAAGAGAAACTTGATGATAACAAAACACTCTGTGAATATAAAATGAAATAAAGTAGATAAAGTTTATAAGTGCTATAGTTTATTGAAAATTCTCACAAAGAAAGATTTGTAGAGTGTCTTACAGATCATTTCAAGGTGCTCCTTTAGACTGAGCAAATTTAGATCATTTCCTTGATTTCTTTCCCAGCTTCACATCTTTATCTTCAATATGATATTGGAGTTGTCTGTAAAATTATGATTCATCCTCATTTGTCTGATCCAGATTTTCTTGCATCTCCTTAAGAGTTTCATTGCTTGTAATCTTTAGCTGATCTTCCAATCTGAAGAATCTTCTAGTAAATTTTTCATCCTTGAACTCCAAAATCCAGTATGGTCTCAAATGCACCCTATCTCCAGTAAAAGTGATTGTCAATACTCTTGGGAGTGCATTTGGTCCTCTCTAGCTATTTCTTATCTCCTCAATCTTGTTTAGTACCATTTTCTTGGCAACTATGTTGAATCCAAAGTTTTTCTTGATTGAGGAGAAGACAGTCACCAAAGTTGAATAACCTTCATTGATAATTCTGTGAAGGAGCCATGTTATCTCTTTTCCACCCTTATACCTGAAGACTAATCTCTCTGGGAGGTGTCTATAGGAATCAATGGCTCTAAATTCTTCTAGCTCATCCAGATATAGATTTATGTCTGAAAATTCTTTGATATCACAGATGTAGAGTTGATCTCCCTTATTGACAGTAGGCTTGGGTTTGGCCAAACACTTGGATTGAAGTTTAACAGGCTTGACTGTTTTGACTGTTTTGACTGCTCTTTTCTTTGTTTTTCTTGGTTTGGCAAGTATTGGAATATTTAGATCAGGAAAAGGCAAGCTGTCCCAATCTATAGGTTCATCCTTAGAAACAACAGGTTCACCATAAAAGGTGATGTTAGGATTAACCTTGAGTTCAGCCTCCTTCACAGTAAGTATGGATGATTGGCTTGAAGTTGTAGATTGGGTTGACATGTAGTCTTCCTTATCTTCATCAAATTATAGCTTCCTCTTTGCATGGAGTTTGTATCTAAATTTCCCTTTTGTCTGTTTTGGTTTTTTTTTTGCTTTTCTTCATTCAGATTTTCAGTTGTCACAATATGCAATGTAACTTCTATGGTTGCAGGCTTCTTGGCTAGGTTCTTGGCTTCTAAAGCAGCTTTCTTTTGTTATTGTTTAAGCCTCACCTTTTCTTCTTTCTTAGATTCTGCAAACTATGGATGTCTAGCCACCACACAGATTAGTTTACCATTCCTATAGATTTTAGCAATTCTGTTCTTTAACACTGTGTCTTTGGGGTCTTTGGATAAAGTAATAGACCTTGCAAGCAGCTTCTTTTCATCTAGCCTAGGGGTTTCATAAGATAGGTCCAGTGGATTTTTGTCTGAATTCTTTGGATAATTTCTTTTTGGCTAAAAATCATACCGGCCTTTGGAGACTTGATTGATGAGGGTTGACCCTTTTCCATGTTCCACAGGCTCATTTCATTAGCTGAAATTTTTATCAATTTGGAGAAGTGAGAGAAGACCTTGTCTTGCTTCTTAATTGGACCAAACTTCTTCTTGATGTTTTCATCAAGCTTCCTCCATTTTGCACCTAGCTCTTGCTCTACTACTGCTACATCAAGCTTTTTCAACTTGTCATTTGACTCCAACTTGACTGCGGCTAGATTAATTAGATCAATGCTGTCAAGAGTTGGTGGCTTAGGGAAAGCAATTGCTGGCACAATTACTTTACTGACTTGAATGTTTAGCACTTTCTCCCCCTCACTTGTTGACTCCCCCCGGATAACTGGAACAATTGAGTCTTTCTCCCCCTTTTTGTTATCATCAAGTTTAGTGGAGGTTGAAGTTTGTGCAGCCACCAGTTTCTGAAGTAGCAGAGTTTGATGGGCTTGATGTAGACGGATTTCAGTAATTGATGTTTCCAGGGTCTTGAGCCATTTGTCTAAGGAGTTCACTTTGCTGGCTAGATCAGATTTTTTCCTAAATTGTCTGTTAATATCTAGCATTGTTGTGTTAGGAAAGGTAGCCTCCAATCTTACAGTAATATCTTTCTTGACTTGATCAATTTCTGTCTTCAGATCAGTGACATCTAGATTTTTCTTGGGAGATTGAATTTGGTGTAGTTGGAGAGAGTTCAGATGTGCTTGTAGAAGTCTCTTGGTGTTGGCATTTGTAGTAGTTTGAAGGGCTGTCTGAGTTTTCTGAATGATGTGAGAAAGAGTGGATTTGAAATGGTGCTCATCACATTCTTTGGAAAACACCCAAGATGGCATGTTTAATCTTGAGCTAGGGCCTGCTTCTCCCCCTATTTCCATGGAATGTCCTTCATCATTATCCTCTTCCCCAAAGAAATCTTCAGAACCACCAGTTGGATAATCAACATCATCACCAGCTATGGATGGCATGACATTGATAGCATCATTAGCCCTTTGCATAGATGCAATTGTGTGCACCAAGTTGAGCATTCTTTCAGCAGCCATATTATCCTATTCAGCCAAAAATTGATAAGCTGAAACAGGGTGAGTAAATACCTCAGCTTCATAAGAAATAGAGTCTAAGACAGCTTGATACTCTTTCTGTAATAGCTGTTTCTTTTCAGCCTCATTGACATCCATTAACCCACTTACAATGGGCTCTTCCCATTCCGCTGTACCTGCTTTTCTATCATGATCTCTCTTTTCTTGCATCAAGGGCTCCCCTTGGCTTCCCACCCTCACACCCTCACCTTCACCTACTAAGGTGGGACTCCACTCACTCACTTTTGCCAAGCTGGAAGAAATAGCTTGCATGTTTTCACTCTTTTCCTCTCCTTTTTCCGGAGAGCAACTCAGCCTCTCATTCTGTTCACTCCCTTCCCTCAATCCTAGGAGTGATTGTACAACCACTAAATCATCTGCACTTGTAACATTAGTTGAAATTTGAAGTTGTGGAGTGATACTCAACGGATGAGGAACATCCGTCGAAGTAGTAGTTGGAAGTGTCAACAGATGACTACTGTTAAGCACATCCGTCGAGATACAATCACTAGTCAACAGATGAACAATATACGTCGAGATAGTAGAAACGACAGAGTTTAGAGTTGAAACTACTTTAGAATCTATGGTGATTGATTTGAGATTTTGCACAGTATTCTCAGTAGAATCAGAAAGAAATGAAAAGTGAGCCAACAAATCATCTAAAAGATGATGCTCACTTAGTGTAGATTTTGGCTTCTCCATGAGAGTTAGAGATGGAGAATCAGGAATTGATGTATGAATCATATCAATATCCAGAGAATTTGTGGGTGAGTTTAGTGTGTTAGGTGCTTCTATAATTAAAGATTTTGGTTGTGACTCCAAATTTATTGGAGCCACATCAACCTGACTTTGAGAAGGTGCATGAACTGAGTCTTTGACTACAGTAGGCATAGTGTGTGCACCCTGTGTATCCCCAAGGGTTTTTGATTTCTTCTCTCTAATATAAGTTTGGGGTGAGCTTGTGTCCTTAGCCCTTTTGGCCTGTGCTCTTGGCTGTGAGCTTTGTTCAATAGTCACATCCTTTTGGGAGGATGCAACTAGCAATAAGCTTATATCCTTATTAAGCACTACAATTATTGGGAAACTGTAGTGTGGCTAGGCTGGGATGCACTCACCTCTCCATCATTATTCTTAGGGATTCTTTGATGTTCACCCTGTCCTCACCAGTCTCACTTCCCTTAACACTCCCATCTTGGCTTTGTGTGGATTTTACAACTAGTTTCTTTTGAGAGAAACTAGAGGGGGCTTTCTTTGACTTGGATTTGGAAACTTCTGGTTTTGTGGCTTGGGTAGGCACCTGTTTGGTCACTATCTCAGGTGCCATGGCCATAGTTGTTTACAAAGAAGTGATGGGTTGGGAAGTAGTAGGGACATAAATATTTATATCACTTACCTGAGGCAGTTTCATGATTGGCATGTACACAAGAGTAACATCCTTGTGATGATTTTCCCTATTTAAATGAGCAATAATTCTCTTCTCTTGGACCCAACAAGCTAACTTGTTTGTTGGGTTCACAATTGAGAGATTCTCAGAAATAAAATTAGCTAGCATCATAAAAAATGTAGCTTAATAAATATTCTTAGACCTCTTTTTAATATCCCCTAATTTACTCCCTATCTCATACATAACAGAAGTGCTGAAATTGAAGTACTTATCACTAAGAAACATATAAAGCATGTGAACAAGTGAGTAAGATACAATATCAAGATTGCTAATTTTTCCAGAGAACACTTTAATAAATGAATCACACAGAAAACTCCATTCTTTTCTAAGACCCAGTCTCCTAACATCACCTAACTTAGTGGTATCAAGAGCATATCCCATGGAAACTAGCATATTACTCACATCAGTGTCTGTGTGTGGAGCAAGTGTGTTATTTTCAGGTAATTTAAAGCACTTTTCAATTGCATCACAGTTAACACAGTTTTCATTACCTTTGAGAGTGAAGGTAATAGTTTTGTCCTTAGAGTTGAACACTTCTGTAGTCCAAATTTCCTCGACAACTTCACAGTAAATGGTTGGGGACTCAAGCATGGCATAACTCAATTTGCAGTTCAGTATGAAGTCCATCATCTTGTGATAATCTTCAGATGCCGGAATTTGCTTTTCAACAGAGCCACAAAGTTATTCTTTTCATAGACGAATCCAGTTGAGGACATAATTTTGACTACATGTGCCATTTTTGTGATTGAGATTAGTTGCAGAAAGAGAGTATTTGCTTTGGAGAAGAAGAGAGTTAGAGAAATTGCTTTGAGAATGATAAAAGAAAAAAGTAGAAATGAAATTAGCTTTTATACTATCTCAAAAATAAACTGTCGAAAATGAAAAAGTGAAATAAAGTAACCAATCAAATTATCCCAAAATAGCTGTTTAAAAATAAAGAAAACTGTCAAAATTCTAAGATTATCCGTTGAAATATACATACAAGCTGTAATTAAATTCAACGGATAATGCTCAAAATCAACGGCAAAGATTGAGTGCAATTCGACGGATAATGGTAAAAGTACCCAGAGTAATAATTGATACTTCTACGGGTGATATAATTTAACGGATATTTATTTTCAACGGATAATGAACATCAGTCGAGATACAAATTCTGACTTAGTCAAAATTTTATCTTAGAAAGGAAATATCAACTTTTACTCTGGTTGCATTACAATTTGCTTAGACATCAAAATAGATTAAGAGTAATTTAGCATACCTAACTCACTTACCAACCTAGTGAAGGTGGATTCATCAAGTGGCTTGGTAAAGATGTCTGCAAGTTACTTTTCACTTGGAAAAAAATGAAGTTCCACAATACCATTCATAACATGCTCTCTAATGAAATGGTACTTGATGTCAATGTGCTTGGTCCTTGAATGTTGTACTGGATTTTCAGTGACTGCAATAACACTTGTGTTATCACAGAAAATTGGAATCTTATTCACTTGTAGACCATAGTCTAACAGTTGATCTTTCATCCATAAAATTTGTGCACAATAACTACCAATAGCAATATATTCAGCTTCAGCTGTAGAGTTAGAAACTGAATTTTGCTTTTTACTGAACCAAGATACTAGCTTGTTTCCTAGAAATTGATAGGTTCCTGTTGTACTTTTTCTATCAATTTTTTAACCTGCATAATCTACACCTGAGTAACCAGTTAGATAAAAAATAGAATCTCTAGGGTACCAAATACCAAGTTTTGCTGTTCGTTTGAGATATCTGAAAATTCTCTTAATAACTAGTAAATGAGATTCCCTAGGATCATCTTGAAATATAGCACATAGACAAGTAGTAAACACTATATCTGGCCTACTGGCTGTAAAATATAAAAGTGAGCCAATCATGCCTCTATAGCTTGAAATATCCACAGACTTTTCAGTATTGTTTAATTCAAGTTTAGTTGCAGTAGCCATGGGAGTTTTTGCAGATGTGCAATCCATTAAGTCAAACTTCTTCAAAAGATCATAAATATATCTGGTTTGACTAATGAATATTCCATCACTAACTTGCTTAACTCGTAAACCAGGAAAGTAAGTTAGTTCTCCCATCATACTCATTTCATATTTACTTTGCATCAATTTGGCAAAATTTTTGCAAAGTTTTTCATCTATAGAGCCAAATATAATATCATCTACATAAATTTGAACAAGTATACTAGAGCCATTAACATTTCTAAAGAATAAGGTTTTGTCAATAATACTTCTAGTGAAGTGATTTTCTAAGAGAAACTTTGACAAAGTATCATACCAGGATCTAGGTGCTTGCTTCAATCCATAAAGTGCTTTTAAAAGATAGTAGACATATTCTGGAAAATTTGGATCTTCAAAACCAGGAGGCTGACTGACATAAACTTCCTTCTCCAAATCTCCATTTAGAAAAGCACTTTTGACATCCATTTGATAGACCTTGAAATTGGCATAGGCTGCATAAACTAAGAAAATTCTGATGGCTTCAAGTCTTGCAACATGAGCAAAAGTTTCATCAAAATCAATTCCTTTTTGTTGACAATAATCCTTAGCAACCAATCTAGCTTTATTCCCGACTACTATGCCATTTTCATCCATCTTGTTTCTGAATACCCTTTTGGTGTCAATAGAATTTTTTCCTTTAGGCTTGGGTACCAGCTTCCAAACTTTATTCCTCTCAATTTGGTTTAGCTCCTCCTGCATAGCTAAAACCCAATCAGGATCCAACAGAGCTTCTTCTACCTTTTTAGGTTCTTGATGAGATAGAAAGCTGCTATATAGACATTCCTCTTGAGTTGTTTTATTGTTTGCACTCTTGAGGATACATCACCAATGTTCAGTTTAAATGGGTGATCTCTAGTCCATTTGCTCTATTGAGGTAGATTAGCTCTAGTTGAAGAGGCCTCATTGTTGTTTTGATGATTGACAGAATTTTGATGGTCAGAAACTCCCCATGAGTTTATGGATCTTTGACTTGAAATTGGAGTTCTTTCTGATTGTGATCTAACTTGGCTTTCAACTCCTATTGCAGGATCAATGGATGTTGCTCTTTACCTTTCGATGGATGATGCGGATTGTCTTTCAATGGATGATGCACTTGGTCTTTTGAAGGATGTTGAATTTTATGCTTCATTAGTTGTAGATTTCTCTGCATTTTCCTTAGACATTGGTTCTTGATCACCTTCATCATCACTATCTTCATCAATCATCTCAACATTGTCAAATTTGAGGCCTTCATGGAAATCTCCATCTTGCAGTCCTTCAATCTTTTTATCATCAAATACAATATGTACAGATTCCATAACAATGTTGGTTCTAAGATTGTAGACTCTTTATACTTTTCCAATTGCATATCTAACAAAAATGCCTCCATCTGCTTTGGCATCAAACTTCCCATGCTGATCAGTTTGATTCTTTAAGATATAGCATTTGTAGCCAAAGACATGAAGAAAGTTTAATGTTGGCTTCCTATTCTTAAACAATTGGTAGGATGTCATGCATTTTGCTTGATTAACCAAGGAAATATTCTGAGTATAGCATGTAATATCTTTGAGAAATCATCCACAATTAGCAGGCAATATCTTTGGATTTTAGAAAATATGTCCAAGAGAACTTTGAGAAATCATCCACAATTACCAGGCAGTATCTTTTCCTTGAGATTGACAACATATTGACTGGTCCAAACAAATCCATGTGCAATAATTGCAAAGGTTCTTCAATTGTTGAATCAAGCTTCTTTCTGAATGATGCCTTGATCTGCTTTCCTTTCTGATAGGCATCACACAGTCCATCCTTTGAGAATTCCACTTGAGGAATACCTCTCACCAAATCTTTCCTGACCAGCTCATTCATAGTCTTGAAGTTAAGGTGGGACAACTTCTTATGCCATAGCCAACTTTCATCTTGACTTGCCTTGCTAAATAGACAAGTGACAGATTCTGCATTTGATGAGTTGAAGTCAGCTAAGTACACATTTCCTTTTCTCACTCCAGGGAGAACCACTTTGTTGCTTCTCTTGTTTGTCACAACACAGGCTTCAGAATTGAAAGTTACTAAGTTGCCCTTATCACAAAGCTGGCTGATACTTAACAAATTATACTTGAGTCCATCCCCTAGGGCCACTTCCTCAATGATGACATTATCATTTGAAATCAATCCATATCCCACAGTATAACCCTTGTTGTCATCTCCAAAAGTAATACTTGGGCCAGCTCTCTCCTTGAACTCAGTGAGCAGGGTAGAATCTCTAGTCATGTGCCTTGAGCACCCACTATTCAAATACCAAAGATTCTTTCTGTTTCCCTGCACACAACAAAATCAAATCAAGTTGATTTTGGTACCCAAGTTTCCTTTGGTCCTGTTTTTTTAGCCTTTTTCTTAGATTTTTTAGGCTTGTCCTCATTTGACTTAGGCATTTGAGATTCATCCTTAGCCAATTGAGTAGAACCCTTAAAACCATTCATCATTGCAGTATTATCATGCACAGGCTGATTAACATGGAAAGGCATATTTTGTGCAAACATGTTATTCCAGTAAGTCATGTTAATGGCATTTGTGGCATACTAAATGCAGGCATAACATTTACAGGCATTGTAGGCATGCTGGGAAATAAAGGCGGTATAGACATGGGAGTAGGCAGAGCAAGTTTGCAATTAACAGACAAATGGAGAACACTAGCACACTTAACACAAATTTTTCTTGGTGCATATTTATCAGGTGTGTAGTTGTTATGTCTGTTAATTCCTACTTTCCCATTCCTATTGCTTTTCCTTTTAGTCTCTGCTCTCACTTTAATTTTCTCCAATCTATCATTCAATTGCTTGATAGACAGATGTCCTACATTGACTCTCTTATTTTTGTTCACTTGACTTATTTCTCCTAGAACAAAGTTCTTAGAAACTGATCCATATTTTTCATTCAATTTAGATAATTTGGCTTTGCTAACAAGCTTTCTTTCACTCAACGGATATGATTCTTTGTCTTTCGACGGATAATCCTTTTGGTCTTTCGATGGATCACATTCATCATCCGCCGAATCCACATCCGTTGAAAGTCCTTCTTCCAAGTTAGGATTTAGTTTCTCCTTGTTCTTTTCCCAGGATTCATCACAGAAAGAATTTATACCTTGAACTTTAGTAATTTGAGCATGAACATCTCTGGATGATTTCCATGCCTTAATTACTTCCTGTTCTTGTTCAAGCTATTTCTTAAAATCTCCTCTTTCTTTAAGGATTCAGTTAGTTCATCTTTAGCAATCTTGCATTCTATCTTCAATTTTTCAAACTCAACAAATTGAGTTTCTAACATAGTGTTTCTTTCACTTAAAAATAGATTGTTCTCTTTAACTTTAGTGTTTTCTTTAGTGAGAGACTTGAGTGTAACATGTAGATGATATTATTCAGTAGACATGTCATTTATGGCATCTTACACTCAGCTTTAGATAAATATGCTATGTTAGTGGTAATTTCCTGATTACTTGATGAACTGACCTCTATTTAATCTGATTTGGCCATGAGTGCTAGATTGACATAGCTTGTATCTTCATCCTCATCTAATCCATCTGCAGCCCATTCATTTTCTTGTGTGATGAAAGCCCTTTCCTTTTGTTTGAGCAACTCAAAGTACTTATGTTTATAATCAATAGATTCAAACTTCTTTTTACCAGAATCAGACTTTCTGCATTCACTAGATAAATGACCTGCCAAGCCACACTTGAAATATTTGAATTTAGACTTATCAACCATGATTTTGTTTGACTTGGCTGCTCCAAAATTCTTCTTGAATTTGAGCTTGGAAAATCTCTTAGATAGAAAAGAAAGATGCTCATCTATGTCATCCATGTCATCTTGACTAAGATTGTCTTCATGTTCAGCTACTAGCCCTTTTCCCTTGCCTTCACAACCTCTAGGGTTTGATGCAGATTCAACAGCTTCAACCTTTGTCTCCTTCTCCTTTTCTTGCTCAGCAACTAATGCAATGGATCCTCACTTCTTTATTCCTTTCTCCAGTTTCTCATCTTGCTCTATTTCAAGCTCATAGGTCTTTAGAATCATATACAATCTATCCAAGGTGAACTCCCTGTAATCTTGAGACTTTCTCAATGAGACTGTCGTAGGCTTCCATTACTTTGGCAGAGAGCTAAGGAATTTGAGGTTTGAGTCTTTTGTTTGATAGACCCTTCCATGCAATTTTAGAGCATTCAGTTGTTTTTGAAATCTACTGAAAATATCAGTGAGTAACTCTCTTTCTTCACTATGGAAATGCTTATATTGTTGAATCAAGAGTTGCATTTTGTTCTCCTTACCTGCTCAATTCCATCACATATAACTTGAATTGTGTCCCAGACATCCTTAGCAGTTTTGCAGTTTATGATGTTGTCAAACATGTCACCATCAACACCATTAAACAAAATGTTCATGGCCTTTTTATCCTTATGAACTTGTTCAATATCAGGATCAGACCATTCTGCTCTAGGCTTTGGGACATATGCTTCATTTCCTGTAGCAACTCTCATAGGGACATGTGGACCCTTTTCAATGCAGTCCACATATGCTTCATCTTGAGATAGGAGATACAGGTGCATCTTCACCTTCCAATGGTGATAGTTGTCTCTGTCCAGGAATGGAATCTTTACTCCAACATCTTTTCTACTCAACTTGTTAGTTGTTGTGATCTTTAAACTCTTTGTTCTTCAAGAGCTTGCTCTGACACTAATTGTTATTCCCAAACAATCTAAACAAGAATTACAGATTGGGGGGTCTAATGGAATTCTGGCTTCTTTTTAGATTTCAAGAGCAGTTCTTCTAAAATAAATAAATGTGTTTGATTTTGAAATTATGCGAAATGAAAGTAAAATAGAAATCAAAACACAGAGCATTTAAATACAAGTATTTAAAAACTTTCTGGTGGATTGAACTTTTCCACCAGAGATATATATTAAGTAGAGAACTCTGTGTTACAAAATATACACAGCTGCTTACAAGTTGAACTACAAGAACAGAGAAATTCTTTACAGATTTTGCCTTATCTATTTCTCTGGTAATTGCTTACTAACTTGGATTCTATTAAACTTGCTACCCTTGGTTTATATATCACCAAGATACATGATAAAAAGACAAGTAAATAAGACAAAACATTTCTAATCTAATTTCATGCTTCTTCATTTCTCAATCCAGCTTCTTTGACTATCTTCTGTTTAGCATGGAAATGGAAATGCTTCTTTGTTCTCTAAAACCTGAATTAGGCTGCCACATTGCATTTGCATACAATCAACGTATGTGACTGTCAAGTCACTATCAACTGCTCTTTTGAATTTGATCATCCGTTGAAACTCAGATTGATCATCTGTTGAAACTCTGTTTGGTCATCCGTTGAACCTCTGTTTGATCATCCGTTGAGACCTATGTTGATCATCCGTTGAAGCTTTGTGAATCATCCATTGAGACTATCTTCTAGTCGGTTAACTCAATTTCATTTATACAAGATTACAAGGCATCTAATATTTATAATTAACCAATCTATCTTACATATATATATCTAGTACTCAATATGACTTAAACATTCGACAACATCTAGTTCACTAAGCCATTTAAGTATGCAGAAATGTGCTACTAATCTTATTATTACATAAGCTAATCTTTCAATGGATGTTGAACTGATCATTCATTGAAAGCTACAAAATCACTTAACTTAAATCTACTTAGTGTTTTATTTAAGTTTTCATTAAGTGCACAACATATTCCTAACAAATAGGCTAACCCTCCAAAAATGGTGTTAAATGAAAATCCTTGTCTGATCGCTTTGACTTTGTACACTACTCTGGATCAAGGAATGTGGACACGAACGATATCCCTAACCTGCTCCATCAAAGAGGTGATGATGTCTAGGATAGTCTCAAGTAGAGCTGGATCAGTCTGACCCTCAAGATGGCCTCTAGCTTTAATTCGGGTAGTACCCTCAATCCTATCCATGCTATCAGATACGCCTTCCAGAAGTATTCTGCCCTCACTCCTCGGTGCAGTAAGTCGATCTAACAACCCGCTTCCAACATTACAAGCCTCAGATAGGCCGCCCAAGGTCATGTGATAATCAGAGATAAGAGAAGCCTGAACGGTTGCATCTTGCAGTCCATGGGGTGCAGGTGGTGCAGACCCGGGTGATTCAACCGGATAACCGAGCACAATATCAGGTGTCATTGATACACGAAATAAATAAGGCATTTCCTCAGTAGGTATTGGGATCTGTACAGGGGAGGGAACATAAACTTGTAGGACCTCATGGATGTCTACAGGAACCTCCTGGAGAGGGTCTAATACTGGTATAACTGGTTCCATGGAAGGCCCCACTCCATCTGCCCTTACTATCGGTTGTGCCCTCGGTAACTCTCCATCCTTTAGAGCTATCCTTACGGCCATCCTAGCTCTGGTAGTCGCCCTGACTACAGACATCAATTCCTCAACAATCACCTCTTTAGTCTCGTCAGAATCCTCCACGAGATCCTCCTCAGCAACAATCCCTTCTGGGATAACATCCTCAACGCTATATCTTCAATATGAAACTCATCCGGTCCCTCGTTAGGGTAATCCATCAGATCCACAACCTGATCTCCAATAAGTAATAAAACATCATCATGCTGTTGCTCCTCAATCTCAGGGTTCGGTGCCCCGCTACCCTATACAATAACGAACTATGTTTATCATGATATTTATAAGGATTCCAGTAAGGGTTTTAATTGTCGGTACTACATTAGGTAATCCGACTATGAACTTGGCAAGAGTTCTTATTATCTTAGTGAATTTATCATTTTAAAGACGCATCATCAGAAAGATCCAGGTTGTCACGAGTTCCATTTCCATTAATAACACTTAATCTTAATAAACAACCAACTATTGCGTACTGTAACCCCACAATACATACACACACACACACACCAGTTATAGTCTCAAAAATGAATATAAAAAATAATACAAGTCATATTATCCACAATTCATAAATTATTACACCTCAAAAGGGTTTCTGAATAAATTTACATTTTTTTGCCATTACAACAATTCATAGATATACATATGTCTGGTGCATCAAAGTCAAAATCCTAGCCTATTGATAGCTCCTACCTCAGCCATAGCGGCATCAACACCTACAGGAAGCTGTAGAATATATCCAATCTGTTCGCGAATTGGGAGTTTGGTCCTGTTCATCTTTCCTAGCTGTTGTTGTGTGATGAAGAAATGAAGCAAGGGTGAGCAAAATAGCTCACCAAAATAACATGTATACTCTGATTAAAAAAATATATAAGCATTGTCATAGTATTTATGAAAGTCTTGGTCAAGCAAAAAAATGAACCAAGTTTGATATCTTAATGCGACAAAGTCGCAAAATACTCAATATATATACTTTCAAAATATATATCTGTTAGGAGTGTATGTGCATTAGTTTGATGATATGTTTAACAAAATACTTAAGTAGAAATTTAGTGTCTGTAGCCTCAACGGATAAGACCACTTTGGCTATCCGTTGATGGTGTAGCTTTACTTAGAAATAAGTCTAGTGTTGTAGCATGTTTCAGTCTCTGTATTTAAAATGTAATTCTTGGAAGTTAAGAGAAACTATGAGTCATGTTGACTACTAGATGATATGCAGATAGGAAGGCCAATTGTAAATACTTCATGCCTTGTAATTTTGTATAAGTGAAGTGGTATCAACGGATGACTTAAAGACCTTCAACGGATGAGAAGCTAAGCTTCAACGGATGTCTCTAAAGCTTCAACGGATAAAGTCATCAATGGATAACATCCTTCAACGGATGAGTGCATCAACGGATGAAAGCTTCAACGGATAACATCCTTCAACGGATGAGTGCATCAACGTATGAAAGCTTCAACGGATGTTCTGATGATTAGCCGTTGATAAGGGGTAGTTGTACCTTCAAGCAGAGGCACATGGGTTGATAGAGACAACTGAGATGTGGTAGCCGAATTTCAGGAACAACAGAAAAAGCAGCCGTTCTTCTTTAGTACAAAGATGCAATAGTCAATAAAGTACTGGAGTGAACAGGAAAAGAAGCAAGTGAAGATCTTATTTTATTACTGTATTTTATATTGTTCTTCACTTGTACACTTGGTAATATATAAACCAAGTAGAAGCTAGTAATTAGATGAGAGATTTTCCAGAGCTGTTTAGAAAAATATTGAGAGAAAATTCATCTAGTTTGTACTAGGATGCAGCTGTGATCAACATTGTTTAATCACAGATTTTCTAAAATACCATCTCTGGTGGAACAACAAATCCACCAGAAAAGTTTTTAAGGTCTGTTGTGTTCTTTACATTTGTGCTTGAATATATATCTGTCTGTATTAGCTTAAAGCAATTCATACACTTGTTCTTCTTGAACACACAACTTTCATAAACTGCTCAAAACTTGAAAAAGTTTTGAGATTTACATTCAACCCCCCTTCTGTAAATCTCATTGTTAGTCCACTAGGAATAACAATTGGTATCAGAGCAGGCTCTTGACATACAAAGAGTTTAAAGATCTTGGAATCTAACAAAGATGAGTAAGAAGGATATTGGAGTAAAGATCCCAGTTCTTGACAAAGACAGTTATCACCATTGGAAGGTGAAAATGCACCTTCATCTACTCTCCCAAGATGAAGGTTATGTAAACTGCATTGAGAATGGTCCTCACATTCCCCACAAAGTAGCAACAGTTGCTACAGCCACAGTTGCTGTTGGTCAATCCATTCCAAAACCTAGAGCAGAATGGACAATGGAAGACACAGAAGAAGTCCACAAGGATAAGAAGGCTATGAACATTTTGTTTAATGGTCTTAACATGGATATGTTTGATAATGTGATAAATTGCACAACTGCCAAAGAGGTTTGGGACACAGTTCAACTACTGTGTGAAGGTACAGAACAAGTGAAAGAAAACAAAATGCAGCTTCTCATTCAACAGTATGAATACTTTCATTTTGAAGAAAATGAATCTTTAAATGAAACATTCAATAGGTTCCAAAAGCTGTTGAATGGAATGAAGCTGTATGGAAGAGTGTACCAGGTGAAGGATTCAAATCTTAAATTTTTAAGATCCTTGCCAAAGGAATGGAAACCCATGACTGTCTCCTTAAGAAACTCTCAAGATTATAAGGACTTCACTCTTGAAAGATTGTATGGAATCTTGAAGACTTATGAACTAGAGCTGGAACAGGATGAGGTATTGGAGAAGGGGAGAAAGAAAGGAAGTTCAGTTGCATTGGTAGCTGAAGATGAGAGGAAATGCAGACAAGAAACTGCGAGATCTACATCAAACTCCAAAGATGGTATAAGAAATCAGGAATCAAGCAAAGGGAAAGAGCAAGTTGCTGAAAATGAAGACAACTCCAGCCAAGATGACTCAGATGGTATTGATGAGCATCTTGCATTTCTGTCCAGAAGATTTGCAAAGATGAAATTCAAGAAAAACACTAGAGCCACTAAACCTCACAAAAACACTGTGGACAAATCCAAGTTCAAGTGTTTCAATTGTGGTATAAGTGGACACTTTGCAGGTGAGTGCAGAAAGCCAACTTCTGAAAAGAAGAAATTTGAGCAAGTAGATTACAAAAAGAAATATTTTGATCTACTCAAGCAAAAGGAGAGGGCTTTCATTACTCAAGAAAGGGACTGGGCAGCTAATGGAGATGAAGAGGATGAAGATGTGGAGTATGTCAACCTTGCTCTCATGGCTGATTCTGAAGAAAATGAAGTTAGTTCATCAAGCAATCAGGTAATCACTACTGACTTAACACAGCTTACTAAAGAAGAGTGCAATGATGCTTTTAATGACATGTCTACTGAATTGTATCATTTGCGTGTGTCTCTTAAATCTCTTGCTAAAGAAAATAGTAGGATTAGAGAGAACAATCTGTTTTTAAGTAATAGAAATGCTTTGTTAGAAGATAAGATGATTGACCTAGAGAAAACAAAGTTGCATTGTATATCTGTTGAAAATGAACTAGCTGAATCTGTTAAGAAAGTAGAAATACTTTCCAATCAATTAGAGAAAGAGCAAGAGGTGATTAAAGCCTGGAAGACATCTAGGGATGTTAGTGCTCAAATTGCTAAGGTCCAAGGAATTGAATCATTCTGTGAAACTGCCTGGGATAAAAATAAAAAGAAACTGGAATTAATTGATGGGCTGTCAACGGATGTGGAATCAACGGATGATGAAAGTTATCCGTTGAAGGAAGAAAAGGAGCATCCGTTGAAGGTTCCTCAATCAAAACAGGCAGATGTTTCTAAAAGAGAGAATCTAAAGAAACTCAACAAAAAGTTTGGTTCAACTTCAAAGAACTTTGTCAAAGAAGAAGCAAGCACATCCAAAGATGTCAGTAAGGTAAATGTAGGGCACATGACCTTAGAACAGTTAAATAATAGGCTCAAGATGGTTGAGGATAAAAAGGAATCTAAAAGAAAATCCAACAGAAATGGGAAGGTAGGAGTTAATAAACACAACAATTACACACCTGATAGGTATGCTCCTAGAAAAAGCTGTGTGCATTGTAGTAGTGTTAATCATCTATCTGCTAATTGTAAATCCATTAAGAAGACTCCCATAACTGTACCCTCTTCTATGCCTAATATGTCTGCATCACCTCTGCATGCTATGCCTGTTATGTCTCAACAAAATCCTTATGCACATTTTGTAAACATGCCATATTTTAACAATCCTTATCTTGCTGCATTTAGTATGCCTCAAACGCCATACAATATGCCCATGTGGAATAACATGTTTGCACAATCAATGCCTAATAATTTTACAAATGTGCTAAATGATTCTGTGACTAACCCTACACCTCAACCAACTACATCTAAGACCAAGGTTGACTCAAACTTACCTAAGTCTAAAGATGCAGGAGGAATGAAGTCTAGGAAAAAGGCTAACAAGAATGGACCCAAGGAAACTTGGGTACCAAAATCAAATTGATTGATTTTATGGTGTGCAGGGAAATGGAAGAAATCTATGGTACTTGGACAGTGGTTGTTCAAGACACATGACAGGAGATTTCTCCCTGCTCACAGAGTTCAAGGAGAGAGCTGGCCCTAGCATAACCTTTGGAGATGACAGCAAAGGGTTTACTATGGGATATGGCTTGATTTCAACAAGGAATGTCATCATTAATGAAGTTGCATTAGTTGATGGTCTCAAGCACAATTTACTGAGCATCAGTCAACTATGTGATAGAGGGAATACAGTTTCCTTCAATTCTGAAGCCTGTGTTGTCACTAGTAAGAAAGACAACAAAGTGGTTCTAACTGGAGTTAGAAAAGGAAATGTGTACATAGCTGACTTCAACTCTACAGATGCAGAATCCATTACTTGTCTCTTCAGCAAAGCAAGCACAGTTGAAAGTTGGCTATGGCACAAGAAGCTATCTCACTTGAATTTCAAGACAATGAATGATCTAGTCAAAAAGGACTTAGTTAGAGGAATCCCTCTAGTTGAATTCTCAAGGGATGGTTTGTGTGATGCTTGTCAGAAAGGCAAACAAAGGAAAGCATCATTCAAAAAGAAGCTTGAAACAACAATTGATGAACCATTACAGCTGCTACATATGGATTTGTTTGGACCAGTCAATGTATTGTCTATTGCAAGAAAAAGATATTGCTTAGTGATTGTAGATGATTTCTCAAAGTTCTCATGGGTCTATTTTCTTGGATCAAAGGATGAAGCAAGTGAAATCATTATCAATCACATCAGGCAAGTCAACAATCATCCTGACTTGAAGGTTAGAAATATCAGGAGTGACAATGGAACTGAGTTCAAGAATTCGACATTAAGGCTGTTCTGTGAAGAAAATGGAATCATGCATGAGTTCTCAGCTCCAAAAACACCTCAGCAAAATGGGGTTGTTGAAAGAAAGAACAGATCTTTAATTGAAGCTGCCAGAACAATGCTTGAAGAATCAAAGTTACCAACATATTTCTGGGCTGAAGCTGTTAATTGTGCCTGCTTCACTCAGAATATTTCTTTGATCAATCAAGCTAAAGGCATGACTCCTTATCAGTTGTTCAAGAGAAGAAAACCAACTCTAAACTTTCTTCATGTCTTTGGATGTAAATGCTTTATACTGAGGAATCAATCTGACCATAAAGGGAAGTTTGATGCAAAGGCTGATGAAGGGATATTTGTTGGTTACTCAGCTGGAAAATCTTATAGGGTCTACAATCTAAGAACCAACATTGTTATGGAATCTGTGCATGTTGTGTTTGATGATAAAAAGATTGATGGACTAACAGATGAGGGACATAATGAGAGACTCAAATTTGACAACATTGAGATATATTGTGATGATAGTGAAGAGGAGACTGATGGAGATGACACTTCAAAAGGGATTCAAAACATGCCCTTGGATAATGCACAAAATGCAGTATCCGTTGACAGACATAGTGCATCATCCGTTGAAGTACAAAATGAAGCATCCGTTGATCATAGTTCATCAACGGATAATCGATTTACATCATCAGTTGATAGAACTCCAAGTTCCCTGCAAAGGACCAACAACTCAGGGGGAGTTTCAACCAGTCAACACTCTGTCTCACATCATGACAATACTGAGGCCACCTCATCTAGAGCACATCTTCCACCACAAAGGAAATGGACCAAGAATCATCCCTTTGAACTGATCATTGGTGATGCATCATCTAAAGTGCAAACAAGAAAAGCCACTCAAGATGAATGTCTGTATAGTAGTTTTCTGTCTCAGGAGGAACCTAAGAAAGTGGAAGAAGCTCTATTGGATCCAGATTGGATATTAGCTATGCAGGAAGAGCTGAACCAATTTGAGAGAAACCAAGTATGGAAGCTGGTACCCAAACCAAAGAACAAGAGTCCTATTGACACAAAGTAGGTATTCAAAAACAAGATGGATGAAAATGGCATTATCATAAGGAATAAAGCCAGACTGGTTGCTAAAGGCTATTCTCAGCAAGAGGGAATAGATTTTGATGAAACATATGCTCCTGTTGCAAGACTTGAAGCCATCAGAATATTTCTAGCCCATGCAGCCCATGCCAATTTCAAAGTCTATCAAATGGATGTCAAGAGTGCATTTCTAAATGGGAAATTAGAGGAAGAAGTCTATGTAAGTCAACCTCCAGGATTTGAAGATCCAAATTTTCCAGACTATGTGTATTATCTGTTGAAAGCACTCTATGGACTGAAGCAAGCACCTAGAGCCTGGTATGAAACCTTATCAAAATTTCTTTTGGAGAATCACTTCACTAGAGGTACTGTTGATAAAACTCTCTTCTTTAGGGATGTTAATGGCTCTAGTATACTTGTTCAAATTTATGTAGATGACATAATATTTGGCTCTATAGATGATAAACTTTGCAAAAAGTTTGCTAAGCTAATGCAAAGTAATTATGAAATGAGCCTAATGGGAGAACTAACCTATTTTCTTGGTTTACAAGTTAAACAAGTTAGTGATGGAATTTTCATTAGTCAAACTAAATATATTTATGATCTTTTAAAGAAGTTTGACTTAATGGAATGTTCATCTGCAAAAACTCCCATGGCCACTGCCACCAAACTTGAATTAAATACGACTGAAAGGTCTGTGGATATTACAAGTTATAGAGGCATGGTTGGTTCACTTTTATATTTAACTGCTAGCAGACCAGATATAATGTTTGCTACATGTCTATGTGCCAGATTCCAAGCTGATCCTAGGGAGTCTCACTTAATTGCTATCAAAAGGATTTTCAGATATCTCAAGGGTACACCAAATTTAGGTATTTGGTATCCTAGAGAATCTGGCTTTGATCTAATTGGTTATTCAGATGCAGACTATGCAGGTTGCAAAATAGATAGGAAAAGTACAACAGGCTCCTGCCAATTCCTGGGAAACAAGCTTGTATCATGGTTTAGCAAAAAGCAAAATTCAGTCTCTACTTCTACAGCTGAGGCTGAATACATTGCTGCTGGAAGTTGCTGTTCTCAAGTGTTATGGATGAGGAACCAACTCCTTGACTATGGACTTCATGTTGATAGAATTCCTATCTTTTGTGACAACACAAGTGCCATAGCCATAACAGAGAATCCTGTGCAGCACTCAAGGACCAAGCACATTGATATCAAGTACCACTTCATTAGGGAGCATGTCATGAATGGTACAGTGGAACTACATTTTGTTCCAAGTGAACAACAAATTGCTGACATATTTACCAAGCCACTTGATGAATCAACATTCACAAGATTGGTAAGTGAGCTAGGTATGCTTAATTACTCTTAAAATTCATGTCTTTATTGCAATTTGAATTGAAGCCTGAAATATATTAGTTGCTAAGAACAAATTTGACTTTTAACATAGTTTATTCCATCAACGGATGTTGCCTTATCCGTTGAAATGTCACATCAATCGATTCAGGTGTTTAACAGCCGTTGATTCTATTCTCTTAACCGTTGATACTCATACATACATCTGTATGTATTGGTTTTAAAGGTAGTTTTTAGAATAGTTACAGTTTATTCTTAAACGGCTGAAATTCACTAACGCATATTTATTGATAAATCTTTATTTTATATTTTTGTTTATTAATTTGAGAAAGCATATAAGTCCTTCTGATTGTTCATTTTTACTTTACGCTTTCTTGAAATTTCAAACATTTACCATTTTCTCTCTGCAAAAACTTCAAGTTATTCTCTGCAATTTCTACTCACAACAATGGCACCAGTCGTGAAGATTATGTCTCAATCTGGGTTCATCTATGAAAAGAACAATTTCATAGCTTTGGTAGAAAAGAATGAAGCCCACTCAGACTATCACAAAATGATGGACTTCATCAAAAACTGTAAACTTAGCTATGCAATGCTGGAAGCCCCAACAATTTTCTGTGAAGTAGTTGAGGAGATTTGGACAACTGCTGAGTTCAACTCCATGGATATGACTATCTCCTTCACTCTCAAAGGTAAAACTCACTGTATTAACTGTGATGATTTACAAGCATGTTTTAAATTGCCTGAGAACAATGCCATGACACCACACACTGATAGTGATGTATCCAGCATGTTAGATTCCATAGGTTATTCTCTTAACTCTGCTAATTTAAGGAGTATTAGAAGAAAAGGCCTTAGGAAAGAATGGAGTTTCCTTGGGGATGCCTTTATAAAGGTTTTCTCTGGGAAAATTAGTAATTTTGATGCCATAACTTCATCTCTGGTTAATATGCTCTATATGCTTGTTTCTGATAGGTATTTTAACTTTAGCAACTATGTGATGCTAGAATTAGGTACTAGATTAGGTAACAAAGCTAATAGACCTAATAACATCTATTATGCTAGATTCTTTATGTTATTGGCTAACCATGTTGCTGAAGGTTTAGTCATAATCAATGAGAATAATAAACTCAAGTGCTGGGCACAAGAGAAAAGAGTTCTTGCAGACTTGATGAGAATGGATCTTAACAGCAGTGTGCCATTGGTATATTTACCAATCATGAATGCACCTCAGGTAGGTGAGGTAATTGCTTCTACAACTCCTACTTCTTCCAACCCCTCTATTTCTTTATCTTCTAGTGTGGCCATGAAATCTGTGATGCCCCAACAGATTTCTA